>NW_028230443.1:19122235-19439668 GCF_043228905.1 Azolla caroliniana
TCGTCGGACGGGACCAGGTCAAGATACGGATGCTGAAGAAGGCTCTTCACCGAACCTTCTCAATGAAGGACTTGGGTCCGGCGAGGCAAATACTAGGGATGCACATCATCCGGGACCGGAAGAAGAAGCAGTTGTGGCTGTCACAGGAGAAGTACGTAACAAAGGTGCTTCACCGGTTCAACATGTCGGAAGCAAGACCGGTCGGGTCAACTCTCCCGGGAAACTGCAAGTTGTCCAGCAAGCAAAGCCCCAAGACAAAGGCTGAGAAGGAGGACATGATGAAAGTACCATATGCCTCTGCCGTCGGAAGCTTAATGTACGCAATGGTGTGTACAAGACCGGACATAGGATATGCAGTTGGAGTGGTGACCCGGTACATGAGCAATCCCGGCAAAGAGCACTGGAACGCGGTCAAGTGGATACTCCGATACCTGAAGGGCACGGCAAACGTGTGCCTCCGATTCGGCTCCGGTAAGCCCGAACTCGACGGCTTCACCGATTCGGATATGTCGGCTGATGCAGATACCAGCCGGTCCACATCAGGGTATGTGATGACATATGCAGGGGGAGCTGTTTCGTGGCAATCGAGGCTGCAGAAGACGGTTGCGTTGTCAACCACGGAGGCGGAGTACATGGCGGCTGTTGAAGCCGGCAAGGAAATAATATGGATGAAGGACTTCATTAGAGAGCTCGGTATCCGGCAGGAGGAGTACCGACTCTACTGCGACAGTCAGAGTGCCATCCACCTTGCGAAGAACGCGGCCTATCACTCCCGGACGAAGCACATCCAGCGAAGATATCACTGGATCCGGGAAAGGATAGAAGACAAGGAGTTCGTGCTGACGAAGATCCACACGGACGAGAACGGGTCGGATATGCTGACCAAGGTGCTCACACCCGACAAGCTGGAAGCATGCCGGAAGAGGATCGGATTGGAGAGACATCCCATGCCGAAGTGAAGGGGGAGTTTGTTGGGATTTCGGTCCCTCCGGATGGGATGTCCGGAGATGAATGACGGCAAGCCCGGTTGCGGTTACGGAACCGGAGGATGAAGAGTACCCGGCATGAAGCCGGATGAAGAGAGCCCGGCTACGGAGCCGGATGATGAAGACCCCGGCTACGGAGCCGGATGATGAAGACCCCGGCTACGGAGCCGGATGACGAAGACCCCGGCTACGGAGCCGGATGACGAATGTACCCGGAGAGAGATCCGGATGCGGAGACATATTTGTGAATATGTTTTGCCAAGAGCCCTTGAGGCTATATTTGTAAATAGCCCGAAAGTCATATGTGTATAAATATGACTTAGGGCAAACAGTTTAGATGTTGTTGCTCATTTTCTGTTTTCCACGAAGAGGGAGCGAAGTGAGAGCAGCCGAGGGAGAGAGAGAGAGAGAGAGACGAAGAGGTCGTTGCCTCTGTGTATTGCCGCCGCCTGTGGTGAAGACAGTGAGCTCAAGGTTGTTGCCTTGAAGCTTCACCATTGTACATTCCTGTTCATAGTGATAGTTGGAGTTTGAGGACTCCCGTGGTTTTTCCCACTTAGGGTTTTTCCACGTGAAATATCCTGTGTACTACTCTCTCTATAGTCTTCGTGTGCTTTGTATTTACCTGTTTTCTGTGAGTTAATCCTATTCCTCGGTTGTGGCCGAGCACCGTTTTCAACAGTTAATGCCATTGAATACATAACGGTTGGCTACTTCGATGAAATTAAAAAACAGAGAATCAAAGAGCATTCTAATGAAGTGGGAGGTTCAAATCTGTTGGTATATCCAGCAGTGACTCGAAAATTGCGACATGTCAGCACGACAGAACGGGGACTTGTCAACCCATACCAAAAACCTCAACGACTTATGATGCGCTTGATCGAGATGTTTTCTGTCGAAGGAGACTGGATATTAGATCTCTTTTCTGGCACAGGTATTCCTCGAACTAGGGTAACGATCTTGAGATAACCAATCACTTTTTTTTCGTTTGACAACTAAATCTTCTTGTTACTTACATCATAGGAACTACGTCAGCATGTGCATTGAAGCTGTTTAGAAATACAGTTGCATTGGAGAAGGACGAGGACCAAGTTATATTTATTAATATGCGGATTAAGGCTTTGTGGGAGTGCCCAGACCAGGATGAGGAGGTCGGTGCAAAGAACCTCGCCAATACAGAAAGGTTTCAACCTGCTTCGCGAGAGCCTATTCCTCCGTTAGCCGGCGAACCGGGGGAGCTAATAGAGCTTGATGATGAGCTTATAGAAGATATTTCGTTGGCTCGGCTAACAGGGGAAACCAATGCACGTATATCCGAAGACAGTTCTACACAAGATGATGAAGAAAATGACGTTGATGAATTGATTGCTATGTAATAGACTCTATAAAGAATATGACACTGAGGATTTGTTAAGATTTCACATTATTAATACAAATTTTGGGTTTTACCTAGTGGATTCTATTCTTTATAATCTTCTATATGTTTCAATTTTATTTTTATATACTTGATTAGTAGATTTATGATATTGGTTTCACCGCGTGCATAACTGACTACCAAACTTATGGAGAAACATGAACTAGTTTAAATGGAGGCTGATTTTGGTCCAAGCTAACCTTAACAGAACATGGCCCTATAATTGTTGCCATGACTGTCCATGTTGTTATTATGGATCTTTGTCTTATATTGTTAAAACTATTATGTTTCTATTCCATTGCTGCTTAGATTGTGTAGTGTGTTGATAATGGTTCCAGTTGCGTTATCGTTCGGAGTTTGATCTTGTGTGAATCACCTAAGCAATAGAGTAGATCAATTTTAAATACAGGTATGAAAGCCTAATAGGTTTGTTATTTCCACGACATTATCCTAAAGTTCACTGCCTTACATTGTGCACAATTATATACACATATGGTTTGATCCCATATGAACAAACTGAGGAATAGATTAGATCAACTTTTAATACAAGTATTGAATACTTTAATAAGTTAGTTATTCCAATCACTTATCCTAATGTGCACTATCCTACATTTTCCACAATTACATACATGCACGTATGGGTCAAAGTATAAATTATAACTCATTTTATTAGTATGGATACAAGTACACCTGATATTTTTGTAAAACTTACCTAATTAATATAAGTCTTTAAGTTAGTGTTTCCCTTGTCGCACAGTAGTGACATATTGAGCCATAGTTGAACTTTATTATGCCTACATTAACTTATCAATGTGTCTAAACTTGCATGATTTCTAATGATCTCCACTCGTAGATCTATCATGTATTTTTATATTTGCAAATTCTCATCAAGTTGAGGAACATGTGATACTAGTGCATCCAATTTTTGTAGAGAGGGTGTATTTGCTTCGTTTTAAGAAGATTCTACAAGTGGAATGCGCAATCCTTCCACTTGTGAACGCGAACGTGTTAAAACTTTTGTAATCCCAATCTTGGGATTGATTGTAATTTTCTTTTCTATTTATTAATAAAATTTGTCAATCTTTCTCATTTTCCATTTATTGTTTAATATAAACATTCTATTAATCTGATATCTTCTGGTCGGAGGCCCCGGGGTCCTGCCTCAAGTTCGCGTATCCTCGTCGTATTTTCGCGACACCGCGAGCACCACAGCTAGGAAGCTTCAGCTTTGACAGGAGTTGAGCAACCTACGATAACGCGATTTGTCGGTGGTTGACTATACCTCAAGGATTAAGGACATATGCGACTCCTTAGCTTCCATCGATGTGAACATCGAGGAAAGTGAGGTGGTCCAGGTTTGTCTCGGGGGTTTGGCGTCAAAGTTCGGTGCGTTCCGAATTGCTGTGTGTACCCGGGAGAATACGCCGTCCTTTTTCGAGTTACAGTCGATGCTCCTGGTAGAGGAGAACCACGTGGGTGCGTCAACGAGCACACTGTCGTGAAGAATTTCGGCCAGAGGCGGAAACCGGGAAACATTGGCTACATCGGCGGGGTGCAGTGTGTGTACGCACCCGTGTACATTTAGTGTGAATATCGAGGGCACCTTTATGGCGCCGAAGAGTAGTCAAGTCGGGACAGTCGATCCCATGCAAGTCGGGATTTGTCCCACATTGTAACGCACCCCTTTCCTTGTTCTATAAAAGGAAGGGAACACCCTTTGTGTAAGGGTTGCCCATTTTGCATTAGAGGGTATACCGTTAGGTTTAGAGTTAGGTTCTTCTTCTTCTTCTCCTTCTTTGTGTTATGCTTAGGGTTTGCTTTGGTTCGGCCTCCTATGCAAGACCCCGCTCGGCGCGACGAGCTGAGAGCTCCCCGACGGCGGCTTGATAGCATACGACTACTGTAACCTACCTCAGTCCAGCTTGACGCCGGGAATGTATTCTTCCCTTTATATGTATATATATATACGTTTGTCTTTGTATATTCACGTCGTTGTTGGCGTCGGGTGCCTACCCTTTCCTGCGTTTTTTGTACATAAGGCGTGAGTCGGGTTGGGCTGTGTGTGTGTGTGTGTGCGCGTGTGTGCGTGAGTCAGTGTTAAGCACGCTCTCTCTCTCTCTCCCTTCGGTTGCTTCCGGTGTGCTTCTGGGATGCCCCGGAAACGGTGAAGTGCGACTTCCTACGCTCCGTCGCTCCCTAGTCCAAGACCCCCGCGGTCCCGCCTTTCCCCACGCACGCGCATAACAACGCGACATATTTGGTGAACCCGACGTGAAAGGAGGCAAGGGAGGATGGAGTCGGAAGACGACGACCTTGGGGAGATGGTGGCCGAAGTGGTGTTGGAGTCGACACGAGTGGTGATGAGGCGAGAAGCAGCGCAACAAGCGGTTGAGCGAGTGGTCGAAAGAGTCAGTCGTTTCAACGGGGACAAAGTCCCATCTTACTTGGAAGCCTACAACGCGGAAATGGAGGAGCGTGGCATAGACGAGGCGTTGAGGCTGGAGTTCTTCTGTCGGGTTGTGGCTGTCCGGATGCATGCGGAAATAAAGGAGCTCCGTGAGGCTCATAGTTCGTGGGAGGCCTTCAAAGAGGCGCTCCTGAAGGCATACAGAGGACGGCGGAAGAGCTGGGGACGACACGACTTTGACCAGTGGGTAGCATTGGCAAAGACCCACCGGGGCGCGACCAAGGCGTTCCGAGAGTTCGAGCGACGGCTTGCTCGGCTCCCGGAGCGGGAACAAGGTTTGGTGGGGGCAGACAAAGTCCTTTTGTTCGTCAGGTCGATCGACCGAGCGGAACGGGAAGCCATCGGGATTGAGCTCGAAGACGATGCTGGAGCGAATGGGCTTACGGAGGACTGGTCGAAGGTCGGAAGGGTGTGCCAACAACTAGATGATGAGCGAGCCGAGAAGGCTAAGAGGAAGGAACGCGACGGCGTGCCATCACAACGGGAAGAGGCCGAACGGCAAAGAGAGTTAGCAAGGGTCGGCGTTGGGGCCAGGATTGCGGAGGCGTACGCAGCTCTCGAGGCGATGATCGAGGAAGAGGAAAGACGGAGGCCGCAAGCCAAGACTAAGGAGACGGACTTGCCCCATGCGATGGCGGAAGATCGGTACCACGGGAGAGAGTGCGGAACAAATCACCCTCTCGACTTGCGGAGATAGAACGGCCAAGGACGAGGCAAAGATACAGATCGCGGAACCGGATAGTTGGGACCAGCGGTTTCGGGCATGTCAGCCCGAGATCCCGGTCATTGGAGAAGCAAGCCCAGACGGGGCTTGCGCGATCGGTAAGAAGACGACCGCCGACCATGAAGAGTCGGTGGCTACGGACAAGGGCGTAAAACGAACGGGCGATTCTTTGTGTCTTCCCACACTTGCTCCCGAGACGATGGCAGTCGGGCCCGAGTGCCCACGTGAGTCCCAAGCGGAGGAAGGTGGCGGCGAAAGGCCAAGAATCACCGGCGAGACAATACGGGGAAGGAGCGGACGAAAGCCCACGGACCCGATTCCGGAGAACTCGGCATTCGGGCCCGTATGCTCATGTAAGACCGAGGAGATGGATGGCGGTACTGAGGAGTCCTGGCACGATGCCAGGGAAGATGGATGGGAAACGGCCTGTGAGGAGGCCGAGGACGGACGTGGCACGAGGAGATCCGCATTCCGATACGGGTGGAGCGTAATCCGGTCGAGGATCGTTCGATCGGGGCCGGATTCGGCATGAAAGTGCCGATACGGAAGGGGGTGCAGGACGAGCCGCCCTCTTTTACATGGGGAGAAAGACCGATCGGGTGAAGGTCGAGATTTGGAAAGAGAATGAAAGCCAGTCGGATGGGAGATCGGTGGTGACAGGAGAACGAGACTCGGCAATCCGGAGAAGGACGAACGGACCCGGACGAGAACCGGGCGGAGCGGACTCCCGGATGACCATTCCGGGAGGGAGGAAGAGAGCAGGCCTACGAAGAGGCCGAGGACACGATACGTCGGTACCACGGGAGAGGGTGCGGAGTAAACCGCCCTCTCGGCATGCGGAAAAGGACGACCCGAGACAGGGTCGAGAAGCCAAAACAACGGGCCACAGAGGATCCTTCACACCGGTTCTAGAGACTTCGGCAGTCGGCAACGCGGTCGACGTAAGACCAAGATACTGAGGGTGGTGACGAGGTGACGAAGGCAAGGGCTACGAAAGGGCGGTCTACGGAGGATCCTTCACACCGGTTCTAGAGACTTCGGCAGTCGGCAACGCGGTCGACGTAAGACCAAGATACTGACGGTGGCGGCGAGGTGACGAAGGCAAGGGCTACGACAAGGAGGTATCAGGCCAGCGAGGCGGCCACGAACCAAATCGGACCTTCCGGCAAGGTCAGTGGGCGTAAGGAAGTCCGGTCCTACGGGATCCCCACACCGGTTCCGGAGACCCCGGCTGTTCAGCCAACGTGGCAACATAAGACCGAGGGAGAAGGAAGGTGGCGGCGGGAAACGGGACCCAACTACGCGGAAGACACGAGGAGAGTCCGGGAGGGACTCAAACAAACGACACCCGAATTTCGGCAAGCATAGAAATGGAGTCCGGTCCTATGGGACCCTCACACCGATCTGAAGACTCCGGCTGTTCGGCCAACGTGGCAATGTAAGACCGAGGGAGAAGGAAGGTGGCGGCAGGGAACGGGACCCGACGACACGAGGTTTCGGAAGGAGCCGGTAGGGGCAAACACGGGGAGGTGTGTCAGGCCGGAAAGGCACACCTTGGACGGAATAAGAGTCTCGCAAGTGGCCATCGCGGGCCGGATCAAAGCGTGACAACGGGACAATGTTCGGCATGGGCGGTGCCGAACAAAGGAAGCGGAAGACGGCACAAGAGAGGTGCCGGGAACGAGGTGACAAGTGCCTAGTGGACTGCACAGGGTCAGAGCTAGGGGATGGCAAGAGAGGCCGGAGGAGGATCCTCCACACTCGCTTCGTAGATCTCGGTAGCTCCGTCGAAGTAGCGAAGACTGACACGGCAAGCCCGGGGCGAGGGGACGATAGCAAGCAGAAGACTCAGGACCTATCGAGGCAGCACGAAGACCGGAAGGGCCAAGCGGGCTATTACGTGGTGTTCCTCGGATGCAAAGGACGTCGGTATGCGGGTGAACGACGATGCATGATATGGCCAAAAAGGGGGCCGACAAGGCGTGCAATAAACCGGAGTGCAACATAGGCGGTGCCAAACAACGGGCGAGGGTACATGGCACACGGAGGTGCCGGAGCGGAAAGGCGAGCGCGGAGATAGGTTGCGCGGTTCGGAGGTATCGCGGAGAAGACCGGAAAGGGATCCCCACACCATTCCGGAGACCATGGCGGTTCGAGCCGACGCGGCGATGTAAGACCATGGAGAAGGAAGGTGGCGGCGAGAGGACGAGGGCAACGCGAAACGACAATGGGACGACAATCAGGACGACGCGAATGATCAACGGAGGCCAAGCGGGCCGCTACGGGCGTTCCTCAAACGGAGGACATCGGGCATATGGCGGGAAGCAGGGCGTTCATACGGCCGAACAAGGGCCAACGGAAGTATGCGTACTACGGAGATCGCGGCAGAGGACCCATCGACGGGTCGGACGAGCCTACGGGGACGTAAGCGTGAAGGAAGAATCGAAGCCGACGGATCAAACCGGCAACGAGCCGGGATGCGGATCACGGAAGACCGGTTTCTCGCCGGCCGAAATCTCTCACCCTTCAACCAGATTTGGCACGTACCGGTGGACGTGCAGTTAGGTGGGGGCGGATGTCGTGAAGAATTTCGGCCAGAGGCAGAAACCGGGAAACATTGGCTACATCGGCAGGGTGCAACGTGTGTACGCACCCGTGTACATTTAGTGTGAATATCGAGGGTGCCTTTATGGCGCCGAAGAGTAGTCAAGTCGGGACAATCGATCCCATGCAATTCGGGATTTGTCCCACATTGTAACGCACCCCTTTCCTTGTTCTATAAAAGGAAGGGAACGCCCTTTGTGTAAGGGTTGCCCATTTTGTATTAGAGGGTATACCGTTAGGTTTAGAGTTAGGTTCTTCTTCTTCTTCTCCTTCTTCATGTTTTGCTTAGGGTTTGCTTTGGTTCGGCCTCCTGTGCAAGACCCCGCTCGGCTCGACAAGCTGAGAGCTCCTCGACAGCAGACGACTACTGTAACCTACCTCAGTCCGGCTCAACGCCGGGAATGTATTCTTCCCTTTATATGTATATATATATACGTTTGTCTGTGTATATTCGCGTCGTTGTTGGCGTCGAGTGCCTACCCTTTCCTGCGTTTTCTGTACATAAGGCGTGAGTCGGGTTGGGCTGTGTGTGAGTGTGTGCGTGTGTGCGTGCGTGAGTCGGTGTTAAGCACGCTCTCTCTCTCTCTCTCTCTCCCTTCGGTTGCTTCCGGTGTGCTTCTGGGATGCCCCGGAAACGGTGAAGTGCGACTTCCTACGCTCCGTTGCTCCCTAGTCCAAGACCCCCGTGGTCCCGCCTTTCCCCTCGCACGCGCGTAACAACGCGACAACGCACACCGACAACAAGATGTTGTACGCGGAGGGAGATAGGCCCCGTGCTCGTGGTGGACGAGGCGAGTCGGAACACAATGGAGGCGACCGACGAGATCAAGGAAGAAGGCACCGAAGTGATGTTGACAGCAACTCCGGACCCTCCGGAAACAGGGGGAGTCGAGGCGACGAGAACCTGCAAAGGAAATCCGCCGCCGAGTGTTGATATTGTGGCAAGAAAGGCCATCGGGAAAGCGAGTGCTGGAAAAAGTGCGTCGAGTCGGAGAGGACCGGTTCTGGACATACCGACAAAGGAAACCGGCAACGATCGAACTACGCCGAAGGATCGGGAGAAGCCGGAAAATGGTCATTCTTCGTGACTAGACACGAAGCAAACTCAATGAAGCAGTCCGCCCCGAAATCGGACGAGGTGTGGTACGTCGACTCTGGCGTGTCAAACCACATGATATGCCACGAGGAGTGGTTCTCATACCTTGAGAAACAGACGCAACAAGGAGTAGTCGCAACCGGAGACAACACTCCGCATTCGATCGCGAATGTCGGTGAAGTTCCCTTGAGCCATGTCGGGCAGAAAGGGAAACTTATGAACGTGTTACACGTCCCGACCATCACGAAGAATCTGGTGTCGGTCGGGCAGATCATCGACCAGGGGATGCATGTTCGGTTTACCTACCTCGGGTGCTTCATTGGGGAAGAAGGCCGTATTATTGCGCAAGGGCGTAGAGATGGGAGGATGTTCATCCTCGACTCTACTAACGGCGGCACCGCAATGTTCACGAAGGGACAAAAAGTCGAGTCAGACATCGACTTATGGCACAAGCGGATAGGCCACATCAACTACCAGCGGCTTCAAGACCTGCAATCGAAACAAGTGGTGTTCGTATTGCCCAAATTTAGTGGCCGAAAGGCACAAATTTGTGAAGCCTGCCAGCTTGGGAAGCAACACCAATTTCCCTTCCCCAACGAGCGTAACCGGAGCCGGAACAAGCTCAAATTGATACACTCCGATGTGTGGGGGCCGACACAAAACGTTAGTCTTGGCGGGAGCCGATATTTCGTCTCCTTCATCGACGACTATATGCTGCACACATGGATCTACCTCATCGAGAGGAAGAGCGAAGTCTTCGACTGTTTCCGGAACTTCAAAGGGTTCGTGGAAACGGAAATAGGAAGAAAGATCAAGTGCCTGCGGTCGGATGGCGGAAAAGAAAATACTTTTACGGTGAATTCAACGGTTCTCTACAACAGATGGGAATTCGGCGTGAATTCAGTTGTAGATACACGCCGGAGCAAAACGACGTGGCCGAGAGGAAAAATCGGTCGGTTGTGGAAGCGGCACGGGAAATGTTGGAAGAGAAGAGCTTGCCCAAGTTCTACTGGGCCGAGGCAATAAGGACCGTTGTATACATCCATAATCGGATCGGAGATAAAGTGTCGACGCACGAGTTATATTTCGAAACGAAGCCGAACTTGCGACACCTACGAGTTTTCGGTAGCATTGCGTATGTGCATGTGCCGAAGGAGAAAAGGAGGAAGTTGGATGCGAAAGCCGAGAAGTGTATCTTGGCCGGCTATTCGGATGAGCAGAAGGGTTATAAGTGCTATAACCCGCGTACCAAACAAGCGCGCGTGAGCCACGACATTGTGTTTGATGAGTCCGCGTCCTGGTACTTGCCTCTGACTCCGGACCTCACCTCCAATCCGAGTTCTGAGGATGAGGTCAACATGGCCGAGATGCCTCCGGATGAGTCGGAAATCGGGACCCGCGAAGAGAGTCCGATTTTGTTTCGGTTAAGTGGACCGAATGAACGACTGAGTCGGTACGACCAGTCTGATGAAGAGCCGGCGAGTAGTGGAGACTCGGCCGTGCATTCCCCGCGCAGGAAGCCAAGGAGACGGCTTACACACAAAGAGAAAGGGAAGAAGAAGGTGTCGGATTCTGGCACGGATAGGAACGAGTCAGACCGACGTGAGTCCGACGTGAGTCCGACTCCGAGGAAAGCGGTGACGGACCTTCAAGAGCGAAGTTCGCGTCGGCCGAGAAAATCTCGACATCGGCTAATGACCGACTATGCCGATCTACCCGCCAGAAGAACCCAGTTGTGCGGTTCGGATACAACGAGTACATGGCGCATCATTATGCGTACATGACCCGTGTAGCGGAAGTGCGTGAGCCGGAGAGCTACGCAGAAGCGGCTCAAGACGCGAATTGGCACGCCGCAATGGAGGAAGAGATGCACGCACTAGCGGAAAACGAGACCTAGGACCTGGTTGACGCACCGAAGGGTGTGAAGCCGATCGGATGTAGGTGGGTGTACAAGGTCAAGTACAACACCGACGGCTCGGTCAACCGATACAAGGCCCAGTTAGTAGCGAAAGGCTACGCGCAGAAACACAACATCGACTACGATGAGACGTTTGCGCCGGTCGCGAAGATGACGCCCGTCCGTGGTTTGCTCGCGGTAGCTGCGGCAAAGGGGTGGCACTTACATCAGATGGATGTAAAGAATGCGTTCCTGCAAGGTGAGCTTGAGGAATAGGTGTACATGGTATAGCCCCCCGGATTTCACTCCAGAACGAACACTTCGGCAATGTGCCGATTGAAGAAGTCCCTTTATGGACTGAAACAAGCCCCGTGTGCTTGGAACACGAAGATCACGCATCGACTGCGTCGGATGGGCTTTGCGACGTCAAAATCGGACTCCTCACTGTTCGTTCGGAAAGGTCGACTCGAGCCGGTCAGTATTTTACTCTATGTTGATGACTTGGTAATCACCGGCGCCGATCTAAGTGAAATCAACCGCGTGAAGCTCCAGCTTGCGGCATCGTTCGACATGAAGGATCTGGGGGACCTTCAGTACTTTCTTGGGATCGAAGTGATCCGCACCCCTGAAAGCATACTGATCAGCCAAAGTCATTACACGTTGAATATGCTCTTCAAATTCGGGATGGCAGACTCTAAGTCCGTCTCGACTCCTCTAGATAGAATCGTCAAGCTTCGCCCCGAGTCTGGCAAGGTATGCGATCCGACGAGGTTCCGACAGATAGTCGGCAGCCTCATATACTTGACCATCACCCGACCCGATCTCAGTTATCCGGTCGGGGTGATCAGTCAGTTCATGGCGCAACCTACCGAGGAGCACCTTCAGTGTGCGCAACGCGTAATGCGGTACGTAAGCGGCACTAAGGACCGATACAGCCCCGCAGTTGGTCGGCTACATCGATCGACGATCCACGTCCGGATACGCGTTCTCTCTTGGGAGTGCCGCGATAGCGTGGCGTAGCAAGAAGCAGCCGATAGTTGCGCTGTCGAGCACCGAAGCCGAGTATAGAGGAGCGGTTGTCACGACATGCGAAGCCCTATGGTTGAAGCGGCTATTTAAGGATCTGCAGGTGGGGGTGTTTGATCCGACGACGATCTACTGTGACAACCTCGGTAGCATCCAGCTCGCGAAGAACCCCGTCTTCCACGCACGGACCAAGCACATTGAGGTGCACTACCATTTTGTCCGTGAGCGTGTCCTTTCTGGTGAAGTCGAACTTCAGTATGTTTCGACGGATCGACAGGCCGCCGACATCTTCACCAAGCCTCTTGGTCTGGACAAGTTGCGGCAATTCTCGGGTGCGCTTGGATTGCGTCACCTCGACGTGCCAAACTTGAGGGGGAGAGATGTCCCGAATGACCATGGAAGGAAGCAGGAAAGGAGCGGAGAAGACCGCGACGTCGAGTTGGATGACGAATTCGATTTCGGATCGGCTGAAGAAGCCGAGGGCGGATCCGCGGAAGAATCCGAAAGCGGACATAAGGGGAGCACCCGGAAGAAAGAGCCAAAGCCAACCAAGCATGGGGGAGATGATGCTGTCAAGGGCGAAAAGACCGAAAACGAGTTGGAGACAGCCAACTCGGACGAGAGCGAAAACCGATCGGAGGTAGTCGAGTCGGTTCGAGTGTTTGATTCGGATACACTGAATCAACCGAGGGCCAAGCGGAAAAGAAGGCAACAGGAGAAGCACCAACACCGTGATAGCAAGGGAGCTGTGAAGGGTTGTACCGACCGGAAGGGTCGAAGCGCACGGAGTCAAAAAGGCCGAGGAGCGCGAGCGAGGCGTGGAGCCAGGAGGAACTAGAGCGGTGATCCGGAAGATCCCGAAGAGCCTCAAATTGAGCTTGAGGGGGAGTGTTGAGAGACAAGCTCAACATTGGCCGAATCGGCTGAGCAAGCCGAGGACCGGATCGGTTGGGACCAATCGGTTAGGCCGGACCAATGCGTAAAACGGTACGCAAACCGGTGCATAGGAAGGCCGTATCAGTGTGTAAACCGAAAGGCCGTTAGAAAGATATTCCTCGTAAGGAATAATTTTGGGAGTAAGAGTTGAGGCTCATTTATGACCAGTCAAGTACTGTCAGTAGTTGTGTCAGCCCGATTGTCAGAACTTGTATAAAAGTGCTCATTCAACACATCCTATGTACAGTTTTTGAATATTAGTTTTTGAATTAAGTTCTGTGTTTACTCTCTCTCTGTCTCTTCCGTGCGTACTGTGCAAACCTAAGCTCTCCATTAAACCTGCGTTTTCGGTTGTTCAGTTTTCTATATTGCTTCCGCATGCAATTCTTTTCAAAGATAAACAGATGTACACAGAGATTTACGTGGAAACCCTAAAACAGGGAAAACGACGAGTGAACAGATTTCTTCACTATACAAAGTGGATATACAACACCGAGAAGAATACAACACTTTGTCGAGTGTATCAGCATCACAAGGCTCTTCGCGTCTGTTGTTACTCACATAGCTATGGCGCGGCTCACACTCTCTTGCATTCTACAACTTCTGTTCTTACTCACAGTTCTATTGTTCATCATTACACAAAGTTTGCCCTAGTTGTATATATACTTACACAACTTTCTGGCTATTTACATACATAGCCCTCATGGGGCGCACACTTAGACTATTTACAAGTATAGTCACCCGAGTTGGCTATTTACACGATTCCGGTTTCGGCCTCGGCCGAGTTCCTCATCAACTCGGCTCCTGATTTCCGACTCTTTGACTGTCGGCTTTCTGAACAGTCAGATCATCCTCCCACTGGAGGGACATATTCCCAACAAGTTAGAGGACATGAAGATTAGAATGACATAAAAGTAGGGAAACTTAGATGTAAAGGGGGACTCAAACGTTCGGAGGGGACTCAACACTTTGAAAACTCAAACATTCGGAGGGATTCAAACACTTGGATGACTCGAATGTTCGGAGGGGGCATGAATGCTCCCATGACTCGAACTATTGGAGGACTTGAATTTAGTCCAATTTAGTGAAGGAGTCGAACATTGTCAAGGGCTTGAGTGTGCCCAAGAGCTTGAATGATGCAAATAACTCAAGCGTAGATGATGCGAATGTAGACAACGATGATCAAAATGAGAGGATAATCCTACAGTGAAGGTTTTAAAGCACAAGGTTAGCGCGTTGTCGTGAAGAAAACTGGCCATAGGCGGAATCGGAGAGAAAGCGCGTAAACCGGCCCCTACACGGATGGACGCATGACTGGATACTTTGGGGAGGGCTGCTGCAGAAGGGAAGCCGAGCTCTCTCTCTACTCCTCGAGCCGTCGTTCTCTATGGGTCCGTCGCCGCCTATGGGAGTGCGCTGCCTCTGTTTCGTGGACAACCCCTGTGCTTCCAACAGAGTCGCTCCCTTTTCCCTTTGTTTCTTGGAGTCGGGTGACTGTCGTCGGTGTGCGTGAGTAGGGTTCCCGTGTCGGGTCCGTCACCGCCTCGTCGGTTGTAACTGTCAGGGATTGTAATCTCTTGTCGTTATAATTAAGTGTTACAATTATATCTCTTTCCTTCTCGCTTTTCGTGTCGGTGAATATCTCTTTGTGTCTCTGTCTCTCTCGCGCCTCGGTCCAAGACCCCCGTGGTCCCGCCCCTTTCCACACGTACGCGCGTAATAACGCGACATCTTTGGTGAACCCGACGTGAACAGGCGGCAAAGGAGTTGAAAGATGAGCGGATTGGAGCTAGCAGAGGCAATGGCGGTGGTCGTCGACTGGCTGGTGAGCGCTCGTGAGGGAACGGGTACCCTCGATAGAGCCATTGAATCGATCGTCGACTCTATAGGCCGTTTCGGAGGGAAAGACGCCACAAGTAATTTGGAGGCTTACCGGACCGAAATGATCATGAGGGATATCTCGGTGGACAGGCGGTTGTCCGGATTCCCTCGGGTGGTGACATCAGGCATCCATGCGGAGGTGCTCGAGGTGCTGGCCGGATGCCAGACTTGGGAGGAGTTCGAGCTGCAGCTCCTCGAGAAGTACGGGTTTGACGACTCGCTCCGCCTGTCGCGGCGGGACTTCATGGCGTGGGTGGAAAGCCCCAGAAAAGGGAGGAACACGTCGGTGCTCCTCCATAAGTTCGAAAAACGGTTTGCGCGGCTATCGACGTTGGACCGGACGGTGCTCGAAACAAGTCGAGTGCTGCTGTTTGTCAAGTCGGTGGATGCACTCGACAGGGAAAAGGTGGGTCCCCTACTGGAAACGGACGAAGGGCTCACGACGGATTGGGCCGTGGTAAAACGGGTTTGCAGCCGTTTCGACAAACGGCGCGATTGGAGCGACGGAAGCACGTCGGGGTCGGGGCCGGTCCCGGGGAGGAGGCTCGAGGAGCCGGTTTCGATGCCGACTGGGAGGAAGGAAGAGACCTGAATCTGGCCGGAGTCGGGGTCGGCATCAAGCGACGTGGTCAGAGGCCCATCCGGAGGAGCGGCTCTGGAGGAGCTAACACAGATGGTGCGCGACCTGCAGATCGCACAGGCTCGGAGAGACAACAGTGAACAACCTCACGACCGGAGGCCGCCGGCTGGGCAGCGGTGCATGTGGTATGACGCGATCGGTCACATTCGGAAGGATTGCGCGGATTTCACCGACGCGCTCAGGACCAATGTGGTGTACCTCTGGAATGGGCGGGTGCACGCGAGCGAGACCCGGAGAGCCCTAGAACTGAATACGGGGCGCGGCGGAATGAAGAGGTTAATGGAAGAGGCCGCGGCACGGCACGTCGAAGCCGTTAACTACTCAGTGTCAGCGGGAATTCGGGTCGGGGGTGATGAGACCTGGAAGGCGAAGGACTCTGGATTCTGGCCGCTAGTGCTAGAAGGCCTTTCTGGAGTTCGGCTGAGGAAGGAAGAGGCGGACCGCGCGGAACAACCGGTCCAGGAGGTCACCGGTTGGGACGATCCGGTCGAAGAGAAAACGGGCTTCGTAGAAGCTGCTTGCCAGAACTACGAGGTTCTAGTGGAGGACAAACGGGTAGGAAAGGCCGGAGGGGTTGGCCCCCCGAGGTATGAGACCCGATTCAGACCGAAACCGACCGGTGCCAGCAACCCAAGCATGCCGGATGGGAAGAAGCAGGCGGGGTTTCGGTTGAGCACCGAAATCGAGAGAGAAATGGACCTACGGAAGGTCCTTGAAGAGTGAATCCTCGATAGTAAAGTGGAGTTGTCGTTGCGGGAGGTGCTGGGAATCGCCAAGAGGGAGTTCCACGACTCTATCGTAGACTTGGTGAAGCGGAAGAGGCTCTCGACGGAGCCGGAACCGGAGAAGCCGGTGGAAGTGAGGACCACGCACCTGGAAGACGGAGCCTTGCAAGATGAGTTGGCGGGAAGCCACTACACGAAGCCGCATTGGGCCAGGGCGACTACGGAAACCCCAGTACGGATTGGCAACGTTTTGGAACCAGTGGTGGCGTTGGTAGACCATGGATCCGAAATCAACCTGATGTCCATGGATTTCTACAAGAAGGGTAAATGGCCGATCAACACCAAGCATGGCTGGAAGATACGGGCAGCGACGCGCGCCACAGAAGAACTACATGGGGCCTGCCCGAACGTACGGGTGAAAATCGGCGATGTCGAGATCGACCAACACTTCTTCGTGCAGGAGACGTCCTCGCATCTGGTTATACTGGGAGAGCCATATATCACGGCGGCACGGATGGAGACCGAGGTGTTGGACAACGGTTCTGCCTATGCAAGAGTCAAGAGCCAGGACGGGCGTCACTCGGTCCAGTTCCTAACGGTGCGACCAAACCACGAGCGTAACCGCGAGGCCCTCGGCAGCGAAACCCGAGGGGATTTTTAGAGAGGGCTGTCAAGGCGTGGGGCCGCGATAGTCCAGACACCCGAGAAGAACCCCACAAATGTACAGTACGGAAGAAGACCTGTACCATAGGTAGGAAATTTTGGTTCTCCGACAGTAGAGGTTGTACTATAACCAACGTCAGCGGCAGGGAGAGGAAGCGAGCGGAGGAGCAGCTCAGGGGATGCGAAGTCCTCTTCCCCGACGAGGGCATCAACGGCGTTGTGGAGGCGGTCTCTTTTGACGACACCTTGGGCAAACTACGAAAGGTGATTGGTGAAGACCTTAGAGAAGACCGGACCGTTCCGGTGGGGTCAATGGGAATGTATGAAGTCATCGCAGACTTCGGGGAAAGGATCGGGTCGGATCGGACGGCCCGCGTGGATACGAAATACAAGACTGTGGACCGGAAGGTGAGGCCAATCGCGGCACCCTTGCCGGAGGGCAATGAGGAGCGGATAAAGGGGGTCGTGTCGGACCCAAGTTTACGAAATCCGGCTGGCATAGGGCACCGGTTCACCGACATAACGCTATGGGAGCTCAAGGTCGGTGGGGGCGGCTTCCTACTGCCGGCGGAGGAGGACCGGTTTCGGAGAATGCTCGGGAGGCACGGGAAGGCTTTCGCATTCTCACTAGAGGAGATCGGGTGCGTAGACCCGACAGTTGTCGAACCGATGGTGATCTTCACGGTACCGCATGTACCGTGGAATCTCAAGCTGATTCCGGTGCCAAGAGCTCACATCCCGAAGTTGATGGAGCTCCTAAAGCAAAAGTTGGAGATGGGCATCCTCGAACCGTCAAGTGCCCCGTATTCGAATCGGTGGTTTACGGTGCCGAAGAAGAACGACACGTTGCGCTTCATCCAGGACCTACAACCGGTCAACAAGGTGACCATCCGTAACGCAGGGATCGAACCGACCATAGACGAGTTCGCGAAGGCCTTCGCTGGAAGGTCGATCTATTCTGTCGGTGATCTGTACTCGGGGTACGATCAATTCCAACTAGCTGTGGAGAGCAGAGATATTACGACGATGCGGACTCCTCTCGGCCTGGTGCGGATGTGTACCCTGCCACAAGGAGGGACGAACTCAGTGGCTCACATGGTGAACGCGATGAACAAAGTGCTCAGGGATTGTATCCCGGACATCACCATGTCATTCTTAGACAACATCCCGATCAAGGGATGCCCGGTGGAGAAAAGGGACGAGGCAATCGGGCCGGACGGATGTCAGAATTTCGTGGCGTCCCACATCGATGACTATGAGAAGGTGTTGCAGAGACTAGAGCGCTCGAGGTTCACCTTCTCCGGGGAAAAGTCGGCCTTCGGACAGTCGGAGATCTTGGTGGTCGGACACCTGTGCGGGCCTTACGGTAGGAAACCGTCTCCGGCAAAGGTAGAGGCCATCTCCGTGATGAGGAACGTTTGCGGGTCGGTCACGGAGGTCCGCAGATTCTTGGGGGCATGCGCGTTCTACCACATCTGGATCCCGCACTACGCACATGTCGCGAAACCCCTCTACGGACTATTAAAAAAGGGGCGTAGCTTTGAGTGGAGGACGGAGCACACGGAGTCGGTTCGGAGACTAAAGGAAGCGCTTACGGCAGCGCCGGCTCTCCGTAAAGTGGTTTACGGCAAGGATGATCCCATCTGCGTAACAGTGGACACCAGCCCGACCGGGATCGGGTGGGTAATCAGTCAGGAGGACAAGGGCGGCGTACGATTCCCGATCCGGTTCGGGGCGAAGGTATTGAGCGAGCGGCAACGAGGGTACGCCCAAGTTAAGCGTGAACTTTTGGGTGTCGTTTTGGCGGTCAAGGCTGACAAGGATTATCTGATCGGGGCGGAGGTGATTATCGAGACGGACTGCCTGCCGATACTCGGCATGGTTTCCGGATGCGCGACGCTGGACCTAGCAATGCTCCGGTGGATAGCGTACATTAAGTCCCTGAACCCGGAGATACGACACATCTCCGGAAAGGAAAATGCCATGGCCGACATGCTTTCGAGGGCAAGGTTCAACGACGAAGACGGCATGGTTTCGGAAGACGAAGAAGTCGGCGAGGACTTCTTTGGGTCAGCTAACGTAACGACGAGGAAAGGGAACATTCCGGCGCTTAACGAATTTGACGAAAGGAGGTATGACGGGGAGTGGCTCCAAATCGGGAGGTTCCTACGGACGATGACGCCGGACGCAGCATGGGCGAGAGAGGAGGCGAGCCGGATACGGAGGAAGGCGTATCGATTCTTCCTGTGGGACGGGTGCATATGGAGGCACCCAAAGAAGAGAAGTGACATTCCACTCCGAGTAGTGGCGAAGAAAGAAGAACAGGGGAAACTACTGACGGCATTTCACGAGAGCCCCTAGGCCGGATACTGCGGAACGTGGGCCACTTTCGAGAAGCTGAAGGAGAAGTCCTGGTGGTCGGGGTTGTACTAGGACATGCATCGGTTCGTAACGACTTGCGAGAGCTGTCAGATGCACTCCGTAGTCCGACTCCGAGACGAGCTACACCTGACCTACCCGCCTACGGTCCATTTCAAGTGGATGGTGAACTTGGTGACGATGTCGATGGGGGTAGGACAGATGCGATACCTGGTGCTTGCACGGGAAGACTTAACAAACTAGGTGGAAGGCCGTGCACTGCAAAGCAAGACAACCGCGGCGGTATGCCGGTTCCTGATCGAAGAAGTAGTGTGTCAGTACAGGTGCGTCGGGAGGATCGTGGTAGACCGGGGAGAGCTGGATGCGCGGGAGGCCGAGGAGCTGTTCGACCGGCTAGGCGTCAAACTCTCCCTCACCACGGCGTACAATCCGGAGGCGAACGGAAAGGTGGAACGTGGGCACGGACCAATTGTAAAGGCGTTGGTGCGTGCATGCGGTGGGCAGGTCGGGAATTGGCCGCGACTCCTTCCTTACGCGCTACGGGCGGACCGGACTACGCACAGTTCGGTGACAAGGTTTATGCCGGCAGAGCTAATGTACGGAAAAAAGCCGATCATGCTAGTGGAACGGACGGTTTCTTCATGGGTGGCGGTAGATTGGAAGGACGAAATGAGCCAGGAGGAGTTGCTGGCGGCGCGGATTCGGCAACTCCCGGTTGCGACCAAAGAAGATCGAGGAAGGCAACTGGGTCTTGGTATACGACAGCAGCCTCGACAATCAGCACAAGGCGGTGCGAAAGTTTGCTAGGAGATGGTTCGGGCCCTACATGGTGACAAGCGCGAACGGCAACGACACGTACCACCTCGCGGAGCTCGACGGGACACGGTTAGCGGTGCTAGTGGCCGGAAAGCGGATCAAAGCTTTCAAAAAGCGGTTCGAAGACGAGCCGGAGCCTGCGAGCGGGAGCGACAATGACGATCAGTTCGGGTCCGGCGGAGAACCGGAGAGCAACGAGTGAGGCCGGGTTTCTTCGATATCTACCCGTCTCTAGCGCATACCGGTGGATGCGTGGTTTGGTGGGGGTGGATGTCGTGAAGAAAACCAGCCATAGGCGGAATCGGAGAGAAAGCGTGTAAACCGGATCCTACACGGATGGATGCGTGACTGGATACTTTGTACGCAAACCGGTGGATGTGACTACTAAGCCACACGCATTTATTAGAGGAGGATTGTGCGTATCCAAAAGGGGGACAGGGAATAAAAGGCAAGAGGGGAAGAGAAAAGAGAGGAGGATATCGCACGCGAGGGAGAAGGGGGGGGCTGCTGCAGAAGGGAAGTCGAGCTCTCTCTCTACTCCTCGAGCCGTCATTCTCTGTGGGTCCGTCGCCGCCTGTGGGAGTGCGCTGCCTCTGTTTCGTGGACAACCCGTGTGCTTCCAGCAGAGTCACTCCCTTTTCCCTTTGTTTCTTGGAGTCGGGTGACTGTCGTCGGTGTGCGTGAGTAGGGTCCCCGTGTCGGGTCCGTCGCCGCCTCGTCGGTTGTAACTGTCAGGGATTGTAATCTCTTGTCGTTATAATTAAGTGTTACGATTCTATCTCTTTCCTTCTCGCTTTTCGTGTCGGTGAATCTCTCTCTCTGTCTCTCTCTCTCTCGCTCCTCGGTCCAAGACCCCCGTGGTCCCGCCCCTTTCCACACGTACGTGCGTAATAACGCGACAACGTGATTAATAACATACGCCAACCTTAAGACATAAATCACACTATTAGTCAAAATGGTTTTACTTTTACAAATGTCGAGCCAACTTTTTCAAATAATGCCACGGATACGATGGCTTTTATAGCGGACCGCCGAGACTGCGACTACTATCGACGACTACGATGCTTCAGTGTTGAATTAGTGTCTTCGGGTTGCTCCGTACTCCCTTCGATTGGTTGGTAAGCAAGGCAATCGAATCCCTTCACAAAGTTGTCCACGAGTAACTAGCTTGGTGATGATGAAGACCACGACGACCTCCTGAGAAGAAGATGAGGCACCGAAGAAGAAGTGACGGAAATAATAAAATATATAGAATAACTCCTTAATTCGCGATGCCAAGAGATTCGATCTCTGCACCCTCTCTACGTAGTCAATGGGTGACTATGTACAAATTATCCTACTTTGATATACAGAGTCTGTGGTTCCCCTACTTTTGTCATGTCCCCCACGTTTTCTAGCTTCAAGCAATGCCACATCATGACAACATTTGGTAAATGATCTGCTCTGTTCTCTAGGCACATGTTGGTATATATGCGTTTTTCTATTCTCCAAGCATACGTTAGTAATTGCTTTGTCCTGGTCTAATTTGTTCTTTGCGCACACGCAAGCATATTATTATATATGCTCTATTTTGGTCTTAGAAGACGTTAATATATCTTTCTTTCTTTCTTTCTCTTCTACTTTGCCTCCTCCTCTCTTGATGATAAGTAAAGAGTTCACGAAAAACGGGCTCAACTCAAGCATAGTACGTTATATACTCGAATGCATTGGCAAACATTCATTTTCATACAAATGCAAACAAATGCGTAGGTTATCAAAACATTCTTATGTTTTTTTTTTTTAAAACACTTTTTACTTTATAATAAATAATGAATACAAAAGTATGGTATTTACCATACCTCGAAGGAAGGATTAAAGCATTCACGAATGCGAATGCAGAATGCACGTATGGTTCAAACTTCATACAATGGGCCGCGCGCTCAAAGTGTGTAATGATATGAGTTAGTTGGAGAAATTAAGCATAAAAATAAATATGAATAAATCGACGAATACTACAAATAAATACGAATAAATCGACGAATACAAATAAATACGAATAAATCGACGAATACAAATAAATATGAATAAATCGACGAATACAAATAAATACGAATAAATCGACGAATACAAATAAATATGAATAAATCGACGAATACAAAGAAATACGAATAAATCGACGAATACAAAGAAATACGAATAAATCGACGAATACAAATAAATACGAATAAATCGACGAATACAAATAAATACGAATAAATCGACGAATACAAAGAAATATGAATAAATCGACGAATACAAAGAAAAACGAATAAATCGACGAATACAAATAAATACGAATACATAGAAGAAAGAAAGAAAGAAAGAAAGAGAAAAGAAAAGAAAAGAACCGCGAGCAGAGCAGAAGAGAAGAGAAGCAGCGCAGGGTCTGTGCTCTGCAGACATGACGCGCGTCAAGGTCAAGGTCCTGTCCACAGGATTGCACATCTTTGATCCTCCTTGCCATGTCCCATCCGAAGACGACGACGTGGATGGAGCAGGAGCAGAAGCAGAAGCAGAAGAAGAAGAAGAAGAAGAAGACGAAACGATCAATCACAAGAAGAGGAAGCGGGGCCTCGGTGGTACCGATGTTTCCGGATACGCGTTTTATAGGCCTGATTATTGCAGTGATTCTGCGCAAGGGACGTCCTCTAGTGATGAAGACGAAGGAGAAGTGCCGAAACTCAATGTAAGGTCTTCTTCGACGTCTCTTCTCCAAAGAGGTGTTGTTGGCTATGATGAGCGGGATGCAATCTCAGGGGTTCATTCTCATCAGAGAAGTGGTATTCGTTTAAAAGTGAAGTCATGGAAACCTCCTCCTGATGGTGGCAGTGGCAGTGATGATTCCGTGGGGGATCGATCTTGGAGCAACGATCTCTACAAAGGTATGCATTATTCAAAGAAGAAAATTTGTATAGAAGCGCCTCCTTATTATAATGCAAAATCAAAGGAACAAGGATCTAATCCTTACCGACGCCACGAGATTAACATGGAGGAGCTGAGAAGTGCACTTACGGTAAGAAGAAAAATATGCTCTAATTGCAAAACCTTTTTTTTTTCTTTTACTTTCTCTCAATAGATCCGGAGGTCACTGTTTCTTTAATGTAATTTGTTTTTGTAGGCATATATTTTAATCAAATCACAAAGAAGCCCTTTCTTTTCAATTGATTAGAACCAAAAATCAATTTTCATTTTTTATATGTTGATTTTGCTCTAAATAGCAGAAAATAGAACTTTTGATGAGAAGTTAGCATTTTCGAAAATATGAATTGGTTTTCTTTCATATATGCTGATTTTGCTCTAAATCACCAAAAGGCAAAACATGTTTTATTTACCCAATCAATAGTAAGTATTGTCAAACATGAACTGGTTTCATGCATGCAAATGACGCTCTAAGCACAAAAGCAGCCTTTTGTTTTTCAACTGGCTGAATCTTTATCATTTACTATAAGGACTAGTTTTATGTATATAAATGATGATCTATGTAAGTCACAACCAAATCTGTTTCTTTTGGGGATTCCAGAGTTTGTATTTTTTTAAAATAAAACGTGTTTAATGAAACTCCATACAAATCGAACATAAGGAAGCTTTTTGAATATGAACTGAATTTTATGTGCACAAATTTACAGAATCTTATCTTTCTATAGAAAGAAAGATATATTAACGTCTTTTAAGGGGCCAAAATGGCCTATAAGACCAAACAAGAGATTACATCTGAAGAGAAACAGATAAAATTGTTTGAAACTTCTTGTACTAAGAACAACGATCTTCTGATTGCCATTCTTTTCATATTTTAGCAGGGGAAAATGCATTAACCCCATTCTTTGTGTGTCCTGTTCTGTAATGAAAGAATTTTGAAAATTTGCCAATGTCAGAGAGGTTTGAAATAATCTTGGAACAATAAATTGCTTCATGTTTGCAGGTTGTGACGAAAATTATGAGGATGGAAGCAGCAGAACCTTTCAATTTCCCCGTGGATCCTGTGGCTCTTGGAATTCCGGTATGGAAAAGAATCTAATATAGTGATTAAAATATGAATTTGTGATTAAAATATGAATTTGTGATTAAGTTCAAGGAATGTGACATGGTACTGAAAGTATCAGTGAGGCATAATTATGGGATTGAGTATATTAATCCAATACACATTCCAGGTGAAAATATTTTTTTGTTGAAGATGAATTATACTGGAGTTTAACGAATGGGATGTTCTGCCTGAAACAACGTTGATGAATAGTTAAGGGATGGATTGCATTAATCCAATAGAGAAGTTCTGGTATGAAATGGATCTCATGTCTATGATTGAAGATGAATAATGATCAAGTTTAATAAATGTTGGTCGAAATGCTGGATAATTTGGGAAACATTACGTAAATCTGATGCAAAGGCACACATACTCAGTCTAAGAAATTCCTGTATGAAAGGAATCTCAATGCTTGAGAATTGTGCTGAACTTCAGTGAATGTGATATGGGGCCAAAAAGAATTTCATTGTGAAAGAATTGTAATGTCAATGATTGAGCATTGTGTTTACGTTTATTTAATGGGATATGATGCAGGAAGTAGGATTGATGAATGTCAAGGATGAACCTTAATTAAGGGGCACATAAATCTAATTAGATGTACACATGTAGTCACACTGATGAATAACATATATTTGAAGTTTAAATTGGCCTTTATTTTGCAGTCTTTGATTATAATTTTTGTGAATATTTTCAGGACTACTTTCATGTTGTGAAGAAGCCCATGGATCTAGGTACCATATGTAAAAATCTGGAAAGAGGTACAAAATATCGGAACTCAGGAGACGTGTACAAGGATGTTCAGCTTGTATGGGAAAATTGCCGCAGCTACAATCAGAAAGGAGATCCTATTCTGGAACTTTTGGCTAGAGTGAAGAAGAATTTTACAAAGTACTGGACAGCTGCAGGCTTATCCACTGAAAAGTACCAAGGTTTTTATCCCACTGTATGCTTTTGTATTTTGAAATTTGTGGTCTGTTCGACTTTTGGTGCAAAGAAAATAATGTAATTCTAGGGTTGATGAATACTGGCTTTATATATGAAAACCTAAATAATTCTTGGAAGTGTACATTATAAGTAGTACAATTGTTATTTATGATGAGCGGCGTGTATGAATTACAATGTTTGCATGGAGCAAGGGACAATATGAGAGAGAGTGGGACATAGAGCCAGTTATATGGAGGAAACGTAGAAGAGGACAGATGCCTCTATTTGTAGCTATCCCAAGGCCCGACAAAAATTACTCAATGAAGTACTTGAGATTTACCATGCTGAGTATTTTTTGAACACAAATGTTGGAAATGCATGAGCAAGACATTGCAAAAAATTATGTGACAGCTATTTTAGAATCAAAGATTAAATTTGGCTGATATTGATTCTGTTCCTAATACTCACTTCAGAATGGGAGAGATTGTATCAGTATCACTAGCAATCGGATTGTTTGTCTCCTAATTTCTCCACATATTATTTTATAAAAGATATTAATAACATATCGCCTTCTTATTAATTAATAAATGTTAATAAATTGAATCAAAACAATAAACAATAAAAGCAATTAAAAAGTAATAATGAACAGAAAATAATATCAAAACAGAAGAAAATGCATTCTGATTTCTCCCACAGACCTTGAAGGGTCATATCCAAAAGACCAGCATCACAGGAAACTTCATTTTCCAAGTGAATGGAAGCAGGGTTTCGTCAAATTGTATTGACTAAGGACATAGGAAAGCATTCCATGGCTGAAAGATATATTACAAGAGGCTATTGAGAAGAATTTTTTCACAATTACAAGGTCCTGATCGGGTATAGGCAGCATTAGGAGTTTATAAGATGATTTGTTATTACTTTCATTTGTGCTTTTTCTGATAGACTTTTCTATGCTGGCACTAAGAGTCTGTAGGTGCATTGGTCTGGTATAGGCATTAAGAGAGATGGAAGCATGAGAAAGCTCTTTCATTTCTACTCTGCATTTTGAAGATATTCTTTAGAGTTTCTGCTAAAATTCTTAAAAGTGCAAGCGCTAAATCTCTCTATTTACCTAAGTTGTTTCTCCAAATATCATGAAGCTATTTTAATATTGTGCAAAACATGTCACTCTTATGATGCAGAACCTGATGAAGAAGAACAGTCAGAGTTGGACAGAATTTTAGCAGCTACATTTGGAAAGCATCGGCGAATCGCAGGGTTAGTTATGAAATGAATTTCTAAGTTTTCATGATGGTTGATAAGTTTATAATTGTAACATAATTAATGAAAGTTTTCATGTTAGCTGAGAAGGTTATCAGTGTTTGTTTAACACAGCAGATCATATGCTGCAGGACAGGGCATCATAAAACAGACTGTGCATGCGTTGTATGTGCGGGTGTAAGACGAAAGCTTGCTCGAGATGGAAAACTTGGTGGTCTCGGTACTAAACCAGAAGCTGTTTTTTACTCAAAAGCAAGAGGATTAAAAGGAGAGGTGCATGAAGATTCAGTTTAGTTTGGAACATGTTTGTTTTCCTTACCATTTAGTTTTTAATAAACTAACTGGTGCAATCACAACAGCCAAGCATAGATGGGCCTGGAACCGCCGAAGAGGGGAAACTTCATATGGATCAAACTGAAATAGATAGTGAACCTGGAGGAGAGTTTCCAAATGCTATGTTATATTTCAGGGCTGCCAAAGAAGAAGCATCATCTGACCAGATCATAGGGAGTGAATATGTAAAAGATTTCGACATGGGGTATTCTCCAGACGAGGATATGGAGGACATCAGATATGTATGTGAAAATGGTGAATACCTTGCAGATGAGCAGATATATAGAGACGTAGAATCTTCAGAGGTATTTGAAAATTTATTTGCTTGCTTTTCTTCCCTATTAGCAATAATGGTATGGATACTAAGCCATATATCAGAAACCCTAAACTGTCGAAAAATTCTTAATAATTTTTCCATAGACCAAGAATCAATACCCTAGAAAATTTGTGTCAAATTCTTGATCTTGTTGTTTTTTGTGGCATAAACTCTAAACCATATGAAACAAATTCATAAGTTTGTTGATTTTTGTGTCATATACCATAATAGACCCTAAACCTGAAATCTTAAAACCCTAAATCACATGTCTGTTATTAACTTTTTGTTGGTTTTTGTGTCAGGGGGGTGTTAGATATTACCGTGCAAGTTATGAAATGCCGCTTCGCACCATTCATCCTTCTGTACTCCACCTGAGTCAAAGACTATTTGGAGCTAGCTCTCTTTGGAATGCTGGATACCATTCGAAAAGCTCTTTAGAGAATCCTATTCTCAAAACTGTCTCTGTTCTCTTGAGAACCAAGGGTGCTGGGTGCTGATCAATTGATTGTGTATGTTATATTGTCACAGA
Organism: Azolla caroliniana; assembly: GCF_043228905.1. Classification (NCBI taxonomy): domain Eukaryota; kingdom Viridiplantae; phylum Streptophyta; class Polypodiopsida; order Salviniales; family Salviniaceae; genus Azolla; species Azolla caroliniana. The sequence goes on from NW_028230443.1 coordinate 19,149,888, forward strand.
ATTGTGTGAAATTAGTCTCTCAAAAAACCATGCAAATTTTGTGGATCATGGTCTAGACGGGTTTGCTTTGAATGCAGAGTGTAAAGATATCCAGTTCTCATTCAGATTCACCCAATTGGATTTCTGCAGTAGTTTGACATCTCTATGCTACAAATTCTTTGAGGGTGTGCTTCATGTCAGAGTGTCCCTTCTTTTTTGAAATATATGATGAATGAGGATAAGTAACCTCCCACCTTTTTGTACAGAACCAACCTATCCTTTCTTTTCTCAAGATAATGTTCCGTTGTCTCGGCACACTTATTATAACATAGTCATGAATGATATGCAATATATGCATCTTGATAGAATGATTTTGTGTCATTTCCCCACACCATATCTCTCTATTTGTGTCCATTACAAATTTTCTGCGTAGCAATATCTCGTTGGCATATGATTGGGACAAGTGTTTTGAGGTAACCATATTGAGGAGAAACCTGATCTTGCACCAAGGAACAGATTCGAAAAAAACTGTTCAGCTGTGTTCCAAGGGAGGAAGTTTGTAAAATGTTTGTAACACGTTCGAAAAAGCTGTAAGCTATTATTGCCTAGGGTTTTCGGCTTGATTATGACACATTTTTCCTTGTGGCCATGAACATATTTCTCCTCGTAGGGAAAAGTTTATTGAATCAAATGATGAATGAATTTAACCTGGTATCGCAAATTTCTTACAGCCACCTATGGTTTTGTTTGGGTGCCAAAATGTCAAATGGCTTAGTTCTTATAATTGGTGAGAAAACCTGCGAGAATTGCTTCACGTTGTATGATAATGATTGAATAACGGAAAGTGGATGATGATTGAACCTTATGATGTTACTGAGGAAATGCCTACAATTCGATTTAATCAACGATCTCAGTAAATTTCGACTACAATGAAGTGAAATCATTCAGCATAATGAGAAGATTGTGTGTGCTCTGGAAAAAAAAGAAAAAGAAATGTCACACACCATGCAAAGCAGTTTGTGGGGAACCTATACATTACATAAATCATAAATGAAAGTAATTCAGTTTGTCTCCATTTTCAAACAATTAGGTCAAGAGCTGGCAATGGGGCCACGTGGCGGTGACGAGGCGTCGACGTGGCGGTGACGTGGCGGTGACGTGTTGTCCTTCTAGAAAGTTCGGTTTTTTCTGCTTCTTCTTCTTCTTCTTCTTTCTTCACGAGACTGTCACTCTTTTCTCTCTTCTTTGTCTCCATTTTCTCTGTCTGTTTCTCGTTCGTGATTCTCCTGCGTTCCTGCCTGTCTGTGCCTGGCCATGGGAGTAGACTACTACAGAGTTCTGAAGGTCGACAAGTCTGCGAGCGATGACGACCTGAAGAAGGCGTACCGGAAGCTCGCCATGAAATGGCACCCTGACAAGAACCCTAACAACAAGAAAGAAGCCGAAGCTAAATTCAAACAAATCTCTGAAGCTTACGAGGTAAGTTTTCCTTCTTCCACATTCGATTCTCTCTCTCTCTCTCTCTCTGTCAGCTTATTTGTTGCTTCTTCTATTTTTCCCGCCTTTTTATGCTTCTTCTGTGTTTATCAAGCCTTAAAGATATGCCGGTTCTCTTCGTTTTCTTCTTATTGTTTTGCTCCATGCTGTTAAGTTTTTCTCGCTTTGTTTCATGCCGTTTCTGTGTTTTAACGTTTCGTTTAGAGTTTTGTTTTGCCATTTTTGATAGCCTGTATTTTCTTCATTTTGTAATTGGTTTATAACCGTGGGGAAGGTTTCAATAGAAATGGAAGTTTTGATTTCCTTACTGATAAATATGGTGTAGTGCATTGAAAGGAATCTCTAATTTTCGGTGTTTTCTTCATCTTTTTCTTCTTTTCTCGAAAATTGCGGCAATTTTTGGCTATTTGAAGTTTCTGTTTGGATGTAGGTACCTCGAATCTTTGATAATCGAAGAGAAGTAGGATGTTTCGTATTGAAAGGAAGCTTAAGGTTTTCTTACCATCTCAATTCGTTTTTCTTTTGAAGATTTTTGCTTACTAGACTTTTAGTTTAACCTGGTTTTGTAGATTTTCTTAATCCTCTTTCTTTCTCCATGTTTTTTCTTTATTGGTGTTTTCCCCTTTATAAGCCTTTTTAAGCTTTACTGGCTTTTGCATGAAATGTTTTCTGTGTTGGCTCTTAAGTTGGGATTTCATAAATGTTTTATAGCTATCTTATATTCTTAATTTTGGCCATAGTTGTTTATATTTAGAGATTAGACTTCAGGTGTTTTTGCATATGGGGATGCGATATTTCACTGGCGTTTCTCTGTTTCTTATTTTTTCTTTGTTTTTAACGTTTCTTTTCTGTTTATCTTATTTATTTGATTTCGTGTGTAGTCTATCGCTGATTGGATTGTGATGAGAATGCAACACCACTTTTCTGGAAGTTTGCTATTATAGTAGTCCCTATATTTTTCATCATTCGATGGTTTTGTCTTTTGGTTTACATGCTATCTTTTTTCTCCTTTGGAATATAGTATTATATCGCTAGAGTCTGGATTGTGCATATAATTTGAAGCAGGTTGGAATTCTGGATGATTTCAGGTGCTGAGTGATCCCCAGAAACGAACCGTGTATGATCAATTTGGTGAAGAAGGATTGAAAGGGCAAGTTCCACCAGAGGCATCTGGACAAACCTTTGCCAATGGAGGAAATACATATAGGTTTAACCCTAGGAATGCAGAGGATATCTTTGCAGAGTTCTTTGGAGAGTCGAGCCCATTTGCAGGGATGGCTGGGATGGGGAACAAAGGAGGTCGATCTAACAACCCTTTTGGAGATAGTATGTTTGGTGGTTTTGGAGGTGAATCAGTGTTTCGATCCTTCAATGATGCCTCTGGAGGTGGGCCTTCTTCTGGACCTCGGAAAGCACCCCCTGTGGAGAATAAGCTTCATTGCACCTTGGAAGAGATATACAGTGGATCGACAAGAAAGATGAAGATATCAAGAAATGTTGTCGATGCATCTGGGTATGTGTTTCACATTGTTTTTTTTATGTTTCATATTATTCTGTTGTTAATTTGTTTGTTAAAATTTTGGCATGCGACTCATTAGCTTGTTAATATTGTCATGAGATTTATGAGCTTGTTGTTAATGTGCTTGTTCTTTACTTGTTAAATGTGTGGTACTATTGTGTTGTTTATGTGTTCTTGTACATATGGTGGTGAGATTTTACATCCTTGTGTGTATGCTTGTTCAATAATGATCTTATGATCATTTATTTGTTTATAAACTTATTGATTATCTGCTGCTTGTTTACACATTGCTTGATTTTTCTTGCTACTTTTCGCATTCATATTATGCTTCCAGCAAGATTGGAATTGATCATTTTATGCATTCATATTATGCTTCCAGCAAGATTGGAGTTGATCATTTTATGCATTCATATTATGCTTCCTTATGATCGTGTATAGTTTCAGAAAAGTTGATAACTTTTTTATGTTCTTGTGCATATATCTGTGTTTTATGGGATTGTTACTCTGTTTATAAGCTTGCTGCTTTATGTACTTGTTCTTATGCATATTTATATTTTTGTTCATATGCCTGTAAATTACAAGCTTGCTACGATTGTTATGTTTGTGATTGCATTCACTTTATTGAATATGTGGTGGTTATTATATTTTTGTTCATGAATTTGTTGTTTATGAGTTGATTTTATACATGCAGCAAGATTGTGCCAGTTGAGGAAATTCTCGCCATTGAAGTGAAGCCTGGGTGGAAGAAAGGCACAAAAATCACTTTTCCAGAGAAAGGAAATGGTCAACCAAATGTAGTCCCTGCAGATCTGGTCTTTATTATAGACGAAAAACCTCATGATATGTTTAAACGAGATGGAAATGATCTTATCTATACCAGTAAGATCACTCTAGTGGATGCATTAACTGGTTGTACTGTGACTATCCAGACGCTTGATGGGAGGACATTGACTATCAGTTGTAATGAAATTATAACTCCGGGCTATGAGAAGATCGTGCTCAAGGAAGGGATGCCTATCGCAAAGGAACCAGGAAAGAGAGGTAATCTTAGAATCAAATTTGACATCAAGTTTCCTTCAAGATTGTCGCCAGAGCAAAAGGCAGGTGTGAAGAGGTTGTTAGGAGGGGGTTAAGAGCGTTTACGTTGAGCAGCCTTTGTGCCAAAGGCTGATTTTGAAGCTCTGAGCTGTTACTCCAACGATTTATTGATTGGTTGATTGATACATTTGAAGACGTGTAATCCAATTGCAAGAGCTCTTCATTTATCATCTAATCAGATTCTCCTTTGTTATCTACAAATTGACGAGGCTGATCCAGGAGTATTGAACAATGTTGTACCTTGATGTCTAGTTTACTCATGGAAGTGAAAACGAGTAATTACTTCTTGTTTGGAATATTTCAGATTTTGTCAAGCGTTTCCATGAAGGCTATGTTTCATGGCTGTTCGCCTCTCAATGTTGTTACATTACTATGAAGTGTCATTATTATGGGCCTTCCAGCTGTGGGTTTTTAATACATTCAGCTGTTGCAATTGAACTATCTATGTATAGTTTGAAAACATGAAGCAATTTGTTTCAATAACTTGGAAATAGTTCAATGATGTTTGGAGGTGGCCTGAGAAATCATGTTTCGCGCAGAAGATGCCCATGGCGTTAGGACTTTGATAGTATTTGGTTTCATACTTATTGTTTGTGTTTAGTTTCTTTTATGCATTCAAGGATTATACATGTAACTGCACATATGTTTTGCTTACTGTTTGTTCTCATGGTTGTGTGTATGGGTACAATCCTATTCACTTGTTTTTGTTGGAATGTTGTCCCTATCAGAGAATGGCTATCAAGGGTGTCAATAATTTTGATTAGTTAATGTTTCTCTTCTCATTGCTTATTAAAGCTGGCTAGAAAATGCGTTCCAAGAGTATTTTATGCAATCAATGTTATGCCAATGTCTTTGTTCACATGAATAGTCAATGTGAGGAAATCAATAGTCCTCTCAAAGTTTCCCTCTCTTATTCATATTATGCAATGAAGTTGATTGTTGTAGTGAATAGTCTTGCAAACAATGGCATTTGTTTCCTTATTCGTTGGTGATATAACTGTATTTTGATTTGAAATGGAGTCTTGGTAGATTCCTATGCAATCAACTACCCAAATGTGGGAAGACTTTGTGCTATTGTGTAGTGATTGTCCTTTTCAGAGGTTTAGGTTAAGTTTGATGGTCTGCTAGCACTTTTATATATAATGATATATGTATAACTATTTGAAGCTAATGGAGTAGAGAAGCTCGAGCCTACTTCATAATTTGGTTAAAGCGTAAATATCGTAATTGAAAAAATAATTGTTCACCTAATTGAAGATTACAGTTAGTTACCTTGGATGGCCATGTTTCAATCTAATACATCCCTTCTTCTATAATTATACAATTTGTCATCCATATTGAAGAAGAAGTGCTTTCTAATTGCTTTCCCTAGACACATCATGTGGTTCTATTTTCTAAACATAAAGGTTTTATTATTTTATAAAATACTATTGATAGTATTTATCAATCTAAGGATGCATGTTGTTGGGAATGGGGGAGGGCTACTTTTTTAGCCATCAACAATCCTTTTTATGGAGCCCTCGGTGGTTACGAATATGTCTTCTTGCACATATTTAAATAGTTGCATGAGAATTTGGGGGTTTTAGCACATACATGCAACGTAGTTTTTGAGCTACAATCAAATTAAAAGTACATATATGTATTATTAACTAGTCCTAATGTGGGCCAAGCTTTATATTTGTTGCAATTATTTGTCTTTGTAGGCAATACATAACTAAAAAATAACAACAAAGTTATTACCTAAATTGTTTGTTGTATGTCTTTCCCAGCTTGGGACTATTGCAAATGTAGAGCATGTCATTTATATCCCAATCACACAAACCATCTTGAGCATTTATGCACATGGGTATGCTAGTAAATCATTGGTTTGTGCTCCATATATTAATGGGCTTAAGGATGGCTTAGATGACATTTAACCTTTTCAATTGTTATTGGTGCCAAGGATGAGATATTTGAATTGGATCTCAAGTTGAATTATGTTCTCGTTGTTGGAAAAACCACCAAAAAATAGCTTTTATGGCTAGCTCATATGTTTGTTGTTCTAGGGGCACTTCAAGTTATGTTTAAAGAACTACTAAAAGAGTAAACATCATGCATGATATGAGAATTAGGGAGTGGCGGAGATGAAAATTGTTGAGGGCTAAGGTAAATGATTCATCATAGTTTACACATTTTTGCTACTCATTACCAATATGTCGAATTAAAAAAGCATATATAGGAACATGAGGGTTGGTGTTATTCAACTAGTAAAGCAAAATAGTAGTGGTAAAAAAAGTATTGGCAATGTAGACCAAACATGTAGCCCATGCTTTTGCGAAGCCAACATATCCACTACCTACCTATAAAAATTATTCATTTTTTTGTTTTCGTTGAGACCCCATGAGAGGAAAACTAATGGTCCATGGAATATGAGGGGAACAAGGAATGAAGAACAATGCTTGGTGATCAAGTAATTTGGGCTTGTATGGTGGAGGGATAGTGGTCTCATGAAGAAATGGCCTAGTCCAAACAATGGATTCCTCTAATGATCACTAGGCGGAGAAACAACTTCCAATAGCCCTTCAAACATACCCGGCCTAGAAAGTGGTCCTCTAATGATTACTAATCAAAGAAACACCATGCATGAATTCTAAAATTTGATGTGGACAACGATGGGGTGTTTTTTGCACAATTGTTATTCATGTGCTTAATTATCATTTGCCCGACCTCTTACTTGTTGAGGTACTTATGAAATGTCCCTGAGTTTTTTCAAGATGAACTAAAAGACCCCTCAGTGTTGTGGACACATACATATGATTGTATTGCCATTATGTTATTATGTTGTTGGTAAGGAGCTATGAAATACCCACATGTATCTCTTTTGTATACTATTCTATCTCCATGCATAAGTTTTAGATGCTCCAAAACATTCACAACAAGTTATCTTATTGATTTTATATGTAGATGACATGATTATCTTTTCGTATGATGTTGATGGTATGCAATGTTTACTTGTACCATTAGAAGCATTTTGTCAAAGTAGTGGACTAACTATAAATGTGGATAAAACGAAAATGACGGTAATGTGAACCATCCAACCTCACTAATACCCTTTATTTACATATAAGGGAGATCATCTACAATTTGTGTAAAGCATTATCTTGGTGTTGATGTACCCACTACAAATAAAAGGAATGTATAAGTTGACTCTTGACTTCAAGCTACTTAGAAAAGTTATTATATGTTGGGAAATCAATGCAACTGGCGTGATACTCATGGACGGGAAGTGACACTAATGTTATTTAATGTCAAGGTAACACAAGTTTTGCTTTGTGGAATGGAAGTGTGTGAGAGATTATCTCTATTGGTGCATGGAATGAGATTGAGAAGAAATAAAGATATTTTAAAGGAGACAATCGGGGGTTAAATCCATGGCCGCCTATCAAGTTATGTGCTAGAAATAGTTGTTCAACAAATACAGATACATTACAAAAATCAAGAATATGTCAAATCATAGATTACCATATCTTGCTTGTAATGTTGGATGTAAAGTATATAAAAAAGAATCATGAGAGCATTTCTCATCTGGTTGGGTAGTTGACATCAAAAAATGGTTCTAAAGATGGGGCATGGAAGATCTCTTAGAGCTTTCAAGTAATGCCATGAAATATGTCGTTATTGAGGAAAGATTAATAGAACTATTAAGAAAAAAATAGAATATTACATTGCAAACATCAACTCTAAATGTTGGGTTCAATTAAAGGCAAGAACGCCTATTGATCGTATTCAACTTTATTTCATTACTAACATGAGTATTAAATCTCGTAGGTATTGACATTGCATTATGGCATCAAAATCCATCAACTATATAAGCCATGTATGGTATTGTCTACTGCATATGTGCAAAATTTGAAAGCTATGATGACATATTAAGAGGAGGTAATGAATTGAGTGTCGCACGAAAGAGAACACCTAGAAGGTTGAGCTCATATGTGTATGCCTTATTCACACATCGAGACTTTGTGCTTCGAAGTAGGAAGGAGACACACATCAAGAAAACTTGTGTACTTTGGTTCCATGGGCCAATATTGGCCTCTCTTTTAGAAAATATCACGTCTATTCAAGGGGCTTAGGAAGAAGTATAAATATGAGGCCTATCTACCCTCATAAGACACATTATGTTGGAATGTTGAAGTCTTGAGACGCTCTTGGTGTGGGGTGGGCTTTCGTCTTGACGATTGTGTTACCTATTCCAAGGTACTAGGCATCCCAATATCCATCAGCTATGGGACGTCAATGGTAGGCCGGTTATGTCTTTATCATAGCTTAGGGGTGGTTGTGAGGAAGAGGTTCTTCCATCCAATCTATTCACCTTTCTTTTACTTTAATGTGGTTTATTGATTAGTAATAGTCTATAGACTCTTACCACGTAGGCCCCAACCATTGTCATCAAAATAAAAAAAAGGCTAATATCTCTTGTCACCGCAGGTGCGTCCCTTACGTCCGAGACCTTTGCTTATGCTAGAGATCTTTCGAAGACAAAAAAAAGTACAATATATGTACATCTGACTCTAGAATCTTAAATCATATTTCTACGCACGTTTTAAAAAAAAATTCAATTACAGTTTGTTGTTCTCAAAGATGAGACAATATTTTACGACGTAATCTTTTGTTACAGGACATATATACATATATGTACATATATATATATATACGCGTATATGTATGTATGTATGTATGTATGTATGTACAGGACATATATACATATATGTATATGTATATGTATGTATGTATGTATATGTATGTATGTATGTATGTGTAATTGAAGCAGCCCTTTTCTTCTTCTGTGTTGGTTTCTTTGATCTACGAGAGCGATGAGAAGAGATGAGGGGTTCCGGCAGCAGTAGTAGTAAGGCTGCTTCAGAGTTTCGTCTCTTCCTGCTTCGATCGCACGCGCTTGGCCTCTATCGATCTGCACTCAGGGATGCGCGTCGAGCTCCTCAACCTTCTCGTGGTGAGTCTTAGAGAGAGAGAGAGAGAGAGAGATGAAATGTTTATGTCCATATCTTCCTCTGGAAAGCCCGAAAGAATGAACCAGGAAACCTAAGGGTGTGCATATGTGTGAGAGAGATATGCTCTTAACATCCAAAAGAGACTAATGGCGATCTATGGGATAGGGCTGAGCCCATTTCTAGTGTTGAACTTTTGTGTTCTTATAGTATTAACATCTTCAAAAGCCCGGAAAGAATGATCCACGAGACCAAAGAATGCACATTTGAGAGAGAGATTTGATGTTATGTTAACATCCTCAAAAACCTCAAAAGAATAATCAATGAGACCAAAGAAATTAGCTGAGAGAGAGAGAGAGAGATCTGATGCCATATTGCTATATTAACATCTCCAAACAGCCTCCAAAAAATGGCCTTTGGGACCAATTAAATTTGATATGAGAGAGAGAGAGAGAGAGAGAGAGAGAGAGAGAGAGAGAGAGAGAGAGAGAGGAAAACGAAATTTTATTATCATCCTTGGAGGTCAAATATGATGTATGTGACCAAAAGTGAAGCACTTTCATATAATGTGTGGAATTGAATAATGATTGTTGTTGTTTAAGAATTTTACTATTGAACGTTGCAATGCATAGTACACATTGTGATTGTGAGAGGAATGTATGGAAAGTGGGTTAGTTTAATAATGTGTAAAACAAATTCAAATATTTATGCTTGTAAGTGGGGATAGCACATTCATTCAATCTATGAATGAAGGGAAACTCAAGCCTGAGATATTTGAAGCTTTCTACAGTTTCAGGGGGCTCGTTACTGTGCACAATATATGATTTATCCTTATTTTGAGTCTTTATGAACATAACCTTTTGGAGTTATTGACACTCAACTCACAATGCATGCCAAAGTTTTCTAATATGCTCATAACGTTTTGGCACTCTAAAGTATTTCCAAAAGGCACCATATCATCTGATTCTAAGAAAAGCACGATAACCACATTCCTATTGGTGGTTTCTTCAAGGTTTTGTTGCTTTACAAAGTCATTGACCATTTACTCTGATTCATCAATGCATAAACCAACAAAGATGGTTAGTGAGAGTGGGCATCCTTGCAAGAAGAAAGAAAGCATTTGTTAATGCAAGGAAATTTTAGAAATTGGAAGTATATATTCACTTGATACCCCAAGTTCATCCATGCATCTCCAAAGATGCTCACATGGCAGTATATCAAAACCTTTCTTGAAGTTTACAACTTATCAATGTAATCCTTTACCTTTCAAACAACTTTCCTTCTTATACATGGCACTTTGGTGTTTTTGAGAACTGGTTCTTGTTAAGTCTTCTCACCATTCTTTTCAGCCATTTACCTATCTTAGTGCCCATTACACTTTCAAATAACTTTGCCATAAGAGAATTGAAATTGTTTGTCTGTTCCTTTATATAAAGGTTGATCCAACTTGTACACCAATTGAGGCATATCATGTTGCAATGCACAAATAAACATATCCTCATTTCCCATCCACTTGAGCATTTCGGTCTTGATACCTTGATGATCTCTTGCCTTATGGATGGTCAATTTCTGAAGCCGTATCCATATCTCCTCAATAGTAAAGTATAAAGGCATGAGTAAAAGAGAACCATAAGGCATACCTTTCCTACATTTGATTGCTCATATAAGTTCTTGCAATGGATACCCAAATCTATAAGAGTTAAGTTACCATAATTCTTAGCATGTTTCTCCTTAATGTTTCTCTAAAAAATTTGCTACATGCATTTTGCTTTATCTTGGGTGTGGAGAAATTGTTGATTAACTTCCCATATATTGTCTCCTTTGTTAAATAAGTTTTCTTTTTGTGCATGTAGATACTTTTTATGGTTTTCCTGTTTTTTTACTAAAGTCCTAAAGTACTTTTGAGCTTCCAAGCATTCCTTACTAAATCATTTTTTTCTTGAGCAACACTTAGTGATGCTTTGCAAGGCATATGCTTAACCAAAAAACAGTTCTTTGTGCATGAAAAAATAACTTTCTTGAAACCTTTGCATTTGTATTCTAATGTTACACCATTTTGAAACTTTGTTTTTTGTAACATATCCGCGACCATTTCAGATTACATGGGTGCTCTTTTAAAGGCTGTGCATAAATGTGTTTGTCTTGCACTACAGCTGGTTGAACTTCAAGTACTCTAATCCTTTCATACATTTAAGACTTGTGATGTGACTTCGGAGCTCATTGGCCAAGAGAAAATTTATGTATGTGATCCAAGATACCTTCAGAGAGTAGCATATAGTTGATTACACTATTTCCATCATGTTTCACATTCCATAAAGATACACCATTTGCAATAAGCATTCCAATACTCTTGCTTGTTAGTAGAAGTAACTTTCCATACTGTCTCGACTAGTTTACCGTTATTTTTTCAACAGGTAAAAACATCAGTCCCATTCCATAAAGATAACACCATTTGCAATAAATATTCCAGTACTATTGCACGTTTGTATGCATAACTTTCCAGCTGCAAGTCCTATGGTTCAATTCCGGAGTCCATTGGCAAAGTGAAATATACCTTGTGAAAATAATATATAATCGGTCACCCTATTTCCATTATGTTTTCTACATGTACTACATAGGTGACATTCCATAAAGATATATCATTTACATTTAAGTATTCCAATACTATTGAACGTCGATAAAAGTTACGTTCCATTTTGTCTCAGCTAGTTTTCATCCATAGAAGAATGAGCATGCATTGCACCCTTGAGGTATGCAACATGAAATATTGTTTTGCATCATGTTGTAAAATTCGTTATGGGCATTCATGACACCAAAGACTATAGCTCTCCCTTGGCTTTTAAGTAAGCAATGTTATCTTCGAGATTGACAAATTGGTCTCTTTCAAAACAAACATAAAAATTAGAATCATGATAAGGACTTAGAGAGAGAGACTTGTTATTTTAAGCTGAATTGGAGCGTACCATACGGGAGGAGATGGAACGAAATCGTAAAACACAAGATCCCGATGCAATCCGGTTCTTGATAAGTGAAGGAAAACAAAGGCTGAAAGAGCTCCATGTCATGCTCAACAACCAAGGTTGCTAACATGAGGAATGCCTTTTTGCTTAGAACAGGCAAGAAATTTCAGTCTTTGAACATATTTTGTGATTTCCAAATATTTTCTTTTATGTAAACTCACTTGGATGTGAATTATTTATGGCATTTTGCAAGTAATCAACGTTGCTTAAGTTTGCTATTGCGTTTACAGAGGTTGGACACCAGCCATTACAATTATTGGCTTTCCCACAGTAATCTTGAAGGTCAAGTTATCTGCATTGTCTATTCAGATGTTGTTTGATGCTTTGGCTTGCATTGGAATTCAGATGTGAGAAATGATTATTGTTAGACTCATTGTAAAGAAACATTTAACCTATTAGATACAAGGAAAAAATGTGTTGTCTCATTAGGAAACAAAATTTGTACTTTAGTTTATTATAGATATAGAGACTTCAAGATGAGATATATTTGTATTTAACATTTTTGCCTAAAAATGAACTTGTGAAATTTTATGCTCTATCTAATCCATTTAGGGTATATAATGTGTATACATAGTATTTTTGAAACATTGAACATATGGGAAGACCTATTGGAAATTCAACATTCATTTCAACATGAAGACCTTAAAACCATGCTAAATCATCATGATAATAGTAGAACCAAATTGCATGTTCAATGATCAATTTATTTTAAGCACTGTTAAAATCTCTGTGGCTATGCCTATTAGTTAGTGTGATTTCCCATGTGGGACACAGGATGAAAGGAAATGACCACAAATTGTCTTGTAAGCATTTGCAGCTAGATTATTTGATGGTTGTTGACAGTTGTTGAACATTCAAAAGTATTGGTGTTTGAGCTACTATCCATTTTTAGCATTAGGACCTTGCTGCCATAAATTCTGTTTTGTCCTTGCTTTATCCAAATTCTGATTTTCTAATTGATAACAATTTGATGCGAGGTACTTTCCATTTTGAGTATTAGGACCTAGCCCCATAAATTCTTTATTATCATTTGCTTTATCTAAATTCTGATTTTCTAATTGACAATGATTGATGTTTGAGGTACTAACTATCGATTTCCAGTAATAGAACCTGGCTCCCATAAATTCGTTGTTGTGATTTGCGTTATCCAAATTCTCATTTTCTAATTGACAAGGACAATTGGTAGTAGGATGCACGACATTTCTTGTATCCTAATCACAAAAGTGGTGAATTTTGTAGAAGGATGTTTAGGCAATTTGCATTATAGTGAAGAGTCAATATATATATAACCTACCATGAATGATGAAGAAAATGGTCACCCTTTGACTTGCATGCTCTCTTCTCTATATAAAGACGTTCTAACTACCATAAAATATGTAACTATTGTGAACTTGTTCTCTAAAGCCTATATAAAGATGTAACTACACCATTAATCATATAACTGTTGTGATCTTGGTCAACTGCAATTTGATACAACATATATTCATATTGAAGTAGAGTTGTGTAATTGTGCCATATCAATTGTTAGATTGATGTTTTTTGTGCCCTCTCATCCACATAGGAGATGTTCATGCCACATGGATAAATCTTTAAAAATGTCAACACCATCATTTGTTGGAAAACATATAGAGTGACTCATGTCTAAGGCATTGTCCATACAAATCCTATCATGACCTAATTTATTGATGCCACTTGATAAGTTGATAGCATGACAATGCTATAATGCAAACAAATATGATAGATGAGTTCATAATTTGTCTAGTCTAGGGTCAAACTTCAAAGGTAGCTTTTGGATGCACATTTCTAATAACCAATTGTTGGAACAAGCATTAAACAAAATTAAAAACAAAAGCTACCCCAATATAAGAGCATATGTATGGTATATTTGATCATGGTTGGGACCTCTACTTGCTTAATGATATTAGAAGACATGATGCATTATGATGTGCATTGTACATGTTAATCATAACTCGTGTTGGAAAGGCCAAGAGGCTTGAGCCCAATACCCTTGTTTCTACTAGGGACAAGGTCAAGCTAGGACATTCTATAGAGCCAAAGGGACTCTATCTTCTTTCAAAATCCTTCATCTTGTGTGGCATTACCCCCCCCCCCCCCCCCCTAGCAATGACTTCTAAATGTTGTCATCTTTAGTATTTGAATATTGTTTATGGAACAATTGAACCTTAACCGAATCATTTTGAAGTGTGGACCCAAATTTCCAGTACATTTGTTGATATAGCCTTTCTAATTTAACTAAATTTGTGAGCCTAGAATCGAGAATCGTCTCATGTATTGATGTCTACTTGCCTACACAAGATTTAGTAAAAGAAAATATCAATGGGGTGGTTAAGAGGTTAAAGTGCAACTTTGTTAACGTCAACCATGTCAAACCCTTAGAGAGCTATATGGTAACAATTGACATTGGCTTTGGCATTTATAGAAGATTTTGAAAGGAAATTGAAATTGATCGACGGAAAATAATGTTGATCACTCTTTGAAATCAAATAGTCATTTCCTAAGTTCATTACACTTTATAAAGTAATTATACACTCAAATCAACAAGCCCTATTTGCCAAAGATGGAAGAAATGGACCTGAACTAGCCCTATTTACCAAATATTTGAGTGTATAATTACTTTATAAATTGTAATTTTTCGGACAATAGGGGTACTTTGGTAAATTTGGAACTTCCAGGGGCATTCTGGTAAATAGACGAATTTCCAGGGGTATCCTGGTACTTTTCCCTAATATCAATTACAATTGTAATTATTTTTGTAGCATCAAATTTGCATTGGTTAAACCATAATACTTTTCTTCAATCTACAGCTTAGTAAGTGGGAAAAGTAAAGGTGAATTTTCTAGGTAACGTCAATATACTACAAACTCCAAACCATTTAAAGGAATAAATAAAATACTATGTCAAGGATTGAAGCCAAAAACAATATTAGATTGGAAAGGGAAATAAGGAAGAACAATTTGAATTACAGGCAAGAAGAACAAGAGTTACAAGGTTATGTCAAATATTGGTGTTTAACCATGATGGCTTGACAACATTGAGATATTCCCTACATATAACACTCCTGAGTCCTAGCATTATGGATGCCTGCCACTTGGAAATCATGCATAACTATCGCGTACTATGTTACAATAACCATCATGTAGAGTGTCACAATAATGTGAGCATATACCATACTAAATATCATATTGATTATCTTCTACTCTACGATAATGTTAAGAGTTAAAGTCAGAGGTGCACAATGAGGTCATGGGTTTATGTCCCCTAAAACTTGGGATATCTTCTTATTTATCTTGTAATAAATTTTCTAATCCGAAAAAAAAAAGTTATTCTTGGCCTTAGTCTTTCATAGGGTTGAATTGGGGATTGTTCTGATATTATGATTTTTTTTTATGATTAAACCCGCTACTATACGTGCTAGGAATCGACAATGGTTCAATTTCGGCTTCATCGATTTGGCCTTGTTCAAACCAAACTGGTTTAGGCTAAACCAGTTTGGGAGTTTCCAAACCTAGACCAAACCGGTTCCTAAACCAATTTGGCGAAGGCGATTAAGCCTTAACCCGGCTTGGAAACCGGTTTGGCCCAAATTAGTTTTGTTCAGTTTGAGCCATCCCAAACCGGTTAAGGAAGCTCAAGCTCAAGCCTAAACCGAACCGAACCAAACTAACTAACCGTTTAAAAACGGTTTAACGGTTTGGTTTAGGCTTGAGCCGAGTCATTGTTGATTCTATTACGAGCTTCACTAAGAGAGCTATTTCTAATATTATGCAAAAGGTGAGGCCCATATTTCAAATATTAAGAAAAATGTGAGGCCTCTTTCTAATATTATGCAAAACATAGTTCGCAATGCATTGGCAAACATTTCTTTTTTCATACGAATGAAAACGAATACGTATGTTATCAAAACATTCTTATGTTTTTTTTTACACTTTCTACCTTATAATAAAAAATAATGGATACAAAAGTATGGTATTTACCATAGATTTCGAGGATGTTTACCATACGCGAATGCGAATGCACGTATGGTGCAAAATATACTCTAGTAGCAAATTTACATGAAACCAGAAAAGGCGTGCAAACACAGTAGAAGCGACTGGAGACGAGACACAGATACAGTCACAGTCACAGATCGAGATCAAGATCAAGATCGAGATCGAGATCGAGAACGATCCATGGTAGCTTGTGGTTCACCAGAAGATATCTTCCCTATACACGGTTTGATAGAGAAGATACTGGCATACAGATGCCGTGCCATATCTCTGGTAGCCATACCTTCTGATTAGGCCTCCTTTTTTCTTTTGGCAAAGAAGGAACAGGATGTATATCGCTTATGGATGGCCCAAGCTTCTCTCCACAGCATCCCCTTCTCCTGAAGACGTCGTTGTTTATCTTAGAGCTTCCAGTGGCCTCCTCCTTCTCGTCTCTTCATCGCATCTTGAAGTGTGGAGCACTTTACAGGTTTATTTCCTCTTAATTATATTATATTATTTTCTTCCTTACCCGCGACCTCTTTGGGCATGTATTCTGTGTTGCAAATCCCTTTTCAGTAATTGATCTCATGAGAATAGGTATATTAATTGATCAGATCTGACCTCTGGTTTCAAATTAGCTAGCTCCACTTGTCCATCTCAGGTGAAATCTTAGCCAGGACAAAGCAATTCCATTTTTATCCTTATCAGGGAAATGCTTCATTTTTGGGAACTAGAAATTTGAATAAACATGGTCTTTGTGCTTGTTTCATGGGAAAAGCATTCATTTTTAGAACTAGACGAGATAAGGTTCAAGCCATAGATGCACTTCGTTCATCTCAGGAAAAGGACTCCTTTTGGAAGACTAGGTTTAAAGAATGATAAAGATGGTTTTTTGGTGGAGCTCCATTTTGTTCATCTTGGGAAAATTGTTTCTTTTTCTGGAACTAGAGTTAAGAACTAGAGTTTTATAATCCATACAATTGTCTTTTATGGCAGAAGTTTCTGGTTAAAATTTCCATATGAAGGACATGTGTCCCTTGTGCACCTGGTTCATAACAATCCATTTACAGCGGTGGAGGGGATTCATGGCTTCTAATGCTACTATTATCTCTTCCACCATTCCTCAATTTCCCAAAGAGTTTATTCTAGATGGAACTAACTATCTAGAGTCGGAATTGCATATGATGACCAAGCTGCAATACCATCGTTTCTGGAATATTGTAAAAGGAACGGAGCCCCTCTTAAGGCTAATATTATTTTATCTTCAACACCCACTCAAGGTGCCTTGGAATTCTTCATTGATGATGAGTTTAAGGCTGCATTTTTGCTTTGTGCGCTGCTAGAGAACTAGGATATCTTCAGGACTGCAATGAGCAATTCTAATGTGATGTTTTTGTACCATGTAGAGAGTTTTCTACACATGGAAGAGATTAAGTCCTCCAGTGCTTCGTATACTAGGGGCATGTCACAATAGAGAGGCAAATCTGATAGCAAAGGCCGCAATTAATTGCATGGCAAAGATGTAGAATGCCATCATTGTGGCAAGAAGGGTCGCTTTAAACATGACTGCCACAAATGGAAGGAAAAGAAAGGGAAGGGCAAGATGATAGATGATAGCAAATATGAGATGAAATATAGTCAACCTAAGAATAGTGTTAAAACTATGGAGGTGAATGTAGTCATTCATGACAGTGATAATGGGAATGATGTACTCTTTGTATCTTCATGCTTCAATGCACATTCTTTACTTGCAAATAAGGATGGTGACATGCACACTTGGATTCTTGATTCAAGTGCTTTTCACATCACTCCTCATCGTGAGTGGTTTTCTGACTACACAAGGGGTCGACATGATTTTACCCATCTCGGGGACAACTGTACATTCGGTGTTGTGCATATTGACACTAGGAAGTTGCGGTTTTAGTATGGTTCTGTCCTCACACTTCAGCATGTACAACATGTACTTCAACTCAAAGTAGGATTAGCACAAGTCAATTAGATGACAATGGATTTTACACCACCTTTTGTGATGGGAAATGGAAGATCTATAAGAGATCTAGAGTTATTGCTAGGGGTTGTAACAATGATTCCTTGTGTCGTCTCCATGTATCGAATGTGAGTGACGATGTTGTTGCCATAATACAGCAACCAAGTGTTTCTTGTAATTTAAGAATGTGATCACATGGATAAAGAAAAGGATCATCAAGATCTAGCCCATACAAATTGTAGTAGTTGGATTCTTTATGAGAAATGTAACAACATACCCCATAAAGTTTATCTTTACATAATGTTACTTCAACCACCCACGTATATATTTTTTGTATTCATTATACTTACATGCTCGTGTGTAGCTTTCCTAGCCCTCATTATAAATACATGCCACTCTTGCTTGCCCAATATTAATTCTAGTGTGGGGCCATATAGGTTTCATGATGTAGTCATCAATATTACATATATGCTTGGCTTCATGTTCCCAAGTTTCAATCAGAAATATAATCACAAGCCTTTATTTGACTTGAGAATCTTACATGCATATATGATGAGATTCTTTAATTATGTCTTAATTCTAATTCTATTTACTTTTTTACCTAGTCATGTTTATTTTGGTCGGTTGGTTCTCATAGATGAGGCAACATTTTAAGATGTGATCTCTTGTTTGCTCTTATAGGCCATTTTGGCCTCGTAAAAGATGTATATATATATATATATTTCTTTCTTTCTCATACACACAATACAACACCCGTACTCGCCTACATTCTAGGATTATACATAGCCCTATATCTTCACAATATATGAGTGTGAGGATGAATCAAGAAATAGTCTAAACCTACTTTGCTGGCATTTGGGATTTGTGATAAACTCACACAATAGGTTTAAGCAAAAGGTGGAGTAAATGAAGGAAATGAGCTAATTAATGAACACTACAGATAGATAGATAGATTATATTATCGTCTTCGGAGGTCAAATATGACCTATGAGACCAAAAATATTACATTTCATGTGATACGTGTGAAAGTGAGTAGTGACTCTCGATGTTCAAGAACTTTACCAATGAATGTTGCAATTGAGAGTGCACATTGTGGTTGTGAGAGGAATTCATGCAAGGATTGGGCTCGGTCGAAGAGATGTGGAAAGCATGGTCGAATATCATTAAAGGCAGAGCATTGTATCAAAGTGTGATACTCATTCGCGAACTTGTTCAGGGCAAAGTGTGCATAACCAACCACTCTCATTACTTGTGCCCCAACGCCCTATCTCACATCGCAATGCATGTGAGCTAAGTCGCATGGAAGCAATGGTTTGAATGGCAGATAGCGGTATGGGCTCTAACATGTATCGATGTGTACGGTTTCCCCGTTCCGCAAAGAATATGGTTTTGTAGTTAGGTGCAACATGTGTAGTATAATGTGTGAAGCGTGAGCCTCCACATTTGTCCCATGTCATGATACATTGCCGTTGAAAAAAGGCCTCATTTACAGAGGAATCTAGTGATGCATCATGAAGCAAGTGTTTTGCATCCCATCTACCAAACCATTTTTCTATATCTTGCATCCAACCGGAACACAAAATTTTGCTTTTATACGTCTTTTGGATCTTTTTGCTTGCTTCCCATGCAATTCTAGGAAGTCGATGTGAGGAGGAAACGATCCCGTCTCAAGGAGGAGGAGGGTGTAGGGCATTTGTTTCTTAAGTTAAGAAACAAACGCCCTACCCTCCTCCTCCTTGAGATGGCCTCTAAAAGATTGCTAGACTATTTAAAGAACTAACTATTTTCTATTTGATGTTTGATTACTAAAACCCATAAATCATAAGGTGGGAAGTAGATTGGTGGTTAACTAACGTGTTCACTTGGAAAAAACAGAAGTGCCCAAGAAACATACGCCCTACACCCTCCTCCTCCTCGAGACGGGCTCTAAAAGATTGCTAGACTATTTAAAGAACTGACTTTTATATTTGATGTTTGATTACAAAAGCCTATAAATCATAAGGTGGGAAGTAGATCGGTGGTTAACTAACGTGTTTACTGGAAAAAACAGAAGTGCCCAAGAAACATGTGTTCACGCCTAGCTTGCAAGAATAGGCATCAAATGTAGCATCTATGCATTTATCAACTACTTCGCAAGGTAGCTCTAGTTCCATTAATCATGAGACCATGATAAATGAAATGTAAACATGTTCCTACAGAAGAATTCTTGGAGAGAGTTTTTCTTAGAACGGGCTCTAAAAGATTGTTAAACTATTTAAAGAACTGACTATTTTATATTTGACGTTTGATTACAAAAGCCCATAAATCATAAGGTGGGAAGCAGATCGGTGGTTAACTAACGTGTTCACTTGGAAAAAACAGAAGTGCCCAAGAAACATGTGTTCACGCCTAGCTTGCAAGAATAGGCATCAAATGTAGCATCTATGCATTTATCAAAAACTTCGCAAGGTAGCTCTAGTTCCATTAATCATGAGATCATGATAAATGAAATGTATACATGTTGTGATCAAACTTCATTCTGGATTAACATATAATCTATACAAATTTTACTAAAGAATTTTCTTATTGTATCAGTTTGTGCTGTGCTTGTAATGTTAAGTATAATATCATATTATTTTTGCTGTTCTTTCTCTTTTGTGATTGGTCCCTATGTTGGATGGCATATAGTGCATAGATGTCATTTAAACTTCGTGCAGCACATGCATATATTTTTGGAATATCAGAGAAACGATGCTGTCAGATTATGTTGTGCCATAAATATCCATTCAAGCATTTTTACGTTACATACACTATGTGTTCGTGTACCTTTTACAGCATAAAACTCGACTTGCACAATCCGTCAGAGATACTGATGCAATAAATCGGGAAGGATGTAACATACAAGCCATATGGAGCAGTGACTCGAAAACTGTTTTAGTACTTGTAAGTATTTATTAATTTCATAACTAGCACACAAGAAAGAGTTTTCTAGGGTATGTAGCATATGATATACATGGGGTCTTTGCATAAGATATGTTGCAAGCTGACACATTGATGTCTTCCATGTTTGTTGCATAAGCTGAGCCATACATTCCAGATTTCATGATTCTATGTAACTATGTGCATGGTAAGATATATTTACCCTAAACTGCATTACATAGAGATCTCACTGAACAGTTGTAGTTTGCTATATATTAAAGTGTTTGTTAACCCTAACCATAATATAGAGGACTTGATATTATGATCAATCAACATTCTCACAACACACTTCATACACCTTCATAAATCTAAGAAGTAGGTTTCACTTATTTTTCTCTAGTTTACTTCATGTACTTGTTTCATGTCAAATGTTCTGTGTTAATAGAGATTATACTTGGAACAACAGAATTTGCAATGATCATGGTTTCAGAAAGGACCGTGATTATGTGAAGCAAGGAAATAGAGTTTGATATGTCTATTTGCAGTGACATAAAGGATTTCTTATTTGTGTGCATTTTTATACTGTAACTGCTGCTTCTTCGTGCATCTCAGAGTGACATAAAGGGTTTCTTATTTGATAAATAATTGTATTCTGTTCCAGACAGCTGCAAACTATTTACTTTGCTATAAGCTAAGCACCTCTGGTAAGCAAATACGATTTAGTGGAAGAGAGGCTACTGGTGTGTTCATTATTAATTTGAAGCTTTCCTCAAGCTTGAAATTACCATCTTTACATGGGACGACTTCAACGTAAGAGTTCACTTTCTTGTATATCACAGCGTGTGAATGGGCATATACTGTAGTTGATAGATTTGTTATTTTTCCAGGAGCAACTTTGCAGGAACAAATGACAGTGCGATATTGGGTCTTTCAGATGGGTCTTTGCAGCTTATTTCATGGTCTGGTGAGGTAAAAAATTTCAACCTGTTGTTTCATTTTTCAATTTTCTAGTTTTCTTGTTCATTCATTTGTTTTCTTGATTATGCAGCCCTTGGATTCTGTGAAAGTTTCTAGCAAAGATAGTTATGTGCCTGAAAAGTCTTCCCTGGAAGAGGATAACCATGATATTACCATCCTAGGTCAAGCAAAGTCTTTCAGAGAGATGAGAAACTTAAAGTTAAGTTTCACACAGCTGGAAGTGTCAGTCCAACTGAACCTTCTTATAGCAGTGCTCCAAGATGGCCAGGTATTACTTTGTACAACAAGCAAGAAAGGTGTGAGGAAAGGTTCAGACATAACAGCAGAGAGGTGGTTAGGTATTTGTGATGCAGTCTGTGCTTCTGTAGCTCATGAACAAAGCATTCTTGCTGTCGGGTCTAAAACTGGAGATGTTAATCTCTTTGACCTTGCGGACAATGCAACACTTATCCGAACAATATCTCTATATGATTGGGGGTGAGAAATTTGACCTACTTTCTCTAGGTCATTAATCTATAGCCAATTAAAAATATATATACACAACCATCTAGTTATACAAGAGAGATCTATGTTCATTTACTAATGTATTTTGAATGGAGTGAAATACTGATAGTTTATCAGTTAATAATTATTTAAGAATGATTCTCTTTATTTAAGGTAGATTGTTTTGGATTTTTTCTAGCGGACTTCATGTATTTGATGAGGTATATAATATTGTAGAAAAGGTCAACATACTGTTGTGTCAAAGCCACCTTTGTATTATGATCAAAATTAGGCTGCAAATTGTTTTTATTCAAGTTATTATATAGTTCTGTTTTCTCAAGAAAAGGGAGATGAAGTCACATGCTCACAGATCATCATTTGTATGTGGTGATATAATGCTGTTAAAATAGCTGTTCTGAAAATTCAGAATTGGGATCCGCAATAGAAGAATCAGAGCGCAAATGCACTCTATATACCTTACATGGTTTTTTCTAAAGTGTTCTAGCATTTCCTTGATTTAAGCCATAATGCCTCTTGTATTCAATTCTCTGACTTTGTATAATCGCATAATGGTATTGGGAAAATACAATTGGATCAAAAGATATAAGTTTTCTTGTTTAAATATCATTTCAGATATTCGATGGAAGATACTGGAGCAGTAAGCTGCATTAGGTGGACACCTGACAATACTGCATTTGCAGTTGGATGGCAGCTTCGAGGCCTGGCTGTGTGGTCTTCTTCTGGATGTAGGCTAATGTGT
Organism: Azolla caroliniana; assembly: GCF_043228905.1. Classification (NCBI taxonomy): domain Eukaryota; kingdom Viridiplantae; phylum Streptophyta; class Polypodiopsida; order Salviniales; family Salviniaceae; genus Azolla; species Azolla caroliniana. The sequence goes on from NW_028230443.1 coordinate 19,173,084, forward strand.
ACAATTCGTCAAAGTGGGCTACATTCAGCTTTTTCACCAGTCTCTAAACCTGGTCAAGATCTGCGCAGATCTGAGCCTCTGAGTGCTGGTGTAATATGCATGGATTGGGAAGATAATGCTTACCAGCTATTTGCCATTGAATCGGGCAATGCAGAAAGAATGGTTGCATTTACATTTGGAAAGTGCTGTCTGAATAGAGGTATCTCTGGTGTTTCACATCTTCGCCATATTATATGTGGTGAAGACAGGGTACTCCTTTTGCAGTCAGAAGATGAAGATGAGCTTAAAATTCAGCATCTGATTGTGCCGGTAGGTAGTTCATAAAGAGCTAAATTTCATTGTAGACTGATTGTTTTCATATTATGCTGATACACAATATCTATGACATACAGCAATCTTACATCAGCGCAAATTGGCCAGTTTTGAATGTAGCTGCAAGTAAGGATGGAACACATTTAGCCATAGCAGGTTCTCGAGGTCTGATAATCTATGACTTGCGATTAAAGAAGTGGCGTGTCTTCGGGGATCTAATGCAAGAGCAGCGAATTAGCTGCAGAGGCTTACTTTGGCTGGGCAAAATTGTGGTTATATGCAATTATAACGATACAAGCAAATTGTAAGTTCCTGTTTAGCACTAACTGCATCAATTTCTTTGGTTCTTCAAATTTGAGGACTTTGTACAACCAACAGTAGGATCATGAAAATAACTGTTAAGGTAACATTTAGTCTATAATGTAGATCTAAAGAAAAAAGCTAAAAGTGATCATATTTGTTTCAGCAATTATCATGTAAAACTTTCTTCTGCTCCTACAGCATCCATTATGGGCTTCAGTGTATGCTACAGAGGTTCCTTCTTCACATAATTTAGATGATGCCTTACTGGTAATTTATACTAGAATTCAACTTTGCAACAATCTGACAGGGAATAAGCCCCAATATTTGATGACTAGTCTTCTTGTGCAGTGTAATAGAATTCTAGATTTTAGAAAGTTTGAATCTCCCTTAATATGGGCAAGTACAGTATGGAAAGTGCATTTCAGTTTCAGAGCTTAGTAGTGTTATTCTGGTATATCTGATGGGACCTTTGGTTAGTTATCTTTTCATCGTTCTTGGAATAATGAACAACTATATTTTGGTCAGCGTTTTGCATCATGAGATGTTTAATCTGAAGAGTTGGTGGTACTCTGCAGGTATGAACTGTGCTTTTATCCACGTTTCCATCTAGATGAAAGTTCTTTGCTTTGTCGGAAGGTTCTGCCAGACAAACCTATAGTCATGGATATTTGGCAAGATTATATTCTGGTTACCTATCCTCCTTTTGATGTTCATGTTTTCCAAGCTAGATTATCAGGCAAGCTCAATCCAACACAGACTTCAAGTTTGCAGGTATGGGCATCATTAAGTAAACGCTATGTTTTCTAGTTTCCTTTCAGAAATTTTGTAATGAGAGAAGGAACAGCTTGTCACAGCACGGGAACTTTCGATAATGACTGCAAAGAAGCAACCTGTGGCTATGCGCTTTTTACCTCACCGCATAACACAAGATGGGAAAATCTCTTCAGATATTGACCTGTCTGTAAACAATGATGTTCACGGCTCCTTTGAAGATTCTGTTCCCAAACAGCCATCCAGGTCTCTATTTTTTATAATTCATATTAAAAGGGGTTTTGGTGATCTATAGGCCAAGGTTTATACAATCTCTCAGGTTGCAGGTGTCTTATCTTGAGAATCAACGGGGAACTCTCACTTCTGGACTTGGATGAAGGTAGTGAACGCAAACTAACAGGAGATGTAGAACATTTCTGGGTAACCTATAAGCAACTGGATGGAGAAGCGAACTTGATAGAAGAAGTTTCATGGTTGGCTTATGGACATCATGGAATGCAGGCACAGTTGAAACTCTTTATAATTGTTTGTTTGATAGATTATCCTATTTCTTGGAAGGGCATTATCATTAGCATACCGATTTAATATTTTCTCATATCCCATATTTCCAGGCATGGTATCCATCTTCTGGGGCGGATTCATATCAGTTGCAAGACTTTCTGCAGGTTCTCATTAGACACATTTCCACAATGATGCATTTATTTTGGTTTATGATTTTGAAGTTGTATCTATTTTTGCAGCTGGACCCAGAGCTCGAATTTGACCGAGAAGTATATCCTTTGGGGCTGGTACCATATTCTGGTGTAGTGGTGGGAGTTTCGCAAAGACTTTCATTTTCAGCAGGTGTGGAGATGCCTTGCTTTGAACCTTTGCCACAAGCTCAGACTATCTTACACTGTCTACTTCGTCATCTTATCCAGGTTCTAGTTCTTTGTTCCTGTTTTCTAGTGATTCGATATTTTTCTAGCTGGATGCCATGTACTTGATAAATCTATTATTGACATTTCAAGGATGTTGTAACTGAAGATATTTAGTGCCTGTTACAAATGTAGGAATTGTTTGTCTTAGTATCAGCATTCTCAGGCAATGCAGTGGCCTGGATGTTGTCCATGTAAGCCAGCATTTTTATGTACATTTTAGGCAAATTCGACTATATATGGTTCCTATATCCTATATAACATGACAGCTATATCTGCAAATCTGCAACCCTCGATCAGTCTGTATGGAGTACCAGAGAATCATCACCTTTTATTTGTCTTCTATCTTCATTTGTATGCTGGAGGATGACATACAACATTAGGTATAAACATGTCTGCAAATTAAAATCATTTTCAAATTTTCAGAACACTGGGGGAGGTAATCTGATATGGCATTGAGGACGTGGTATCAACTATAGACAGTGCTATGACAAGGGCCATGCCAAGCAAGAATGTGTCAGTCAGCATCATGGTTATAAATATCTATTTAGTAATCATTTTCAATGTCTTGATGATCTACTTGTCTATCTCTTAATGGCTGCTGCTGACCTCTTTTAGTTCTGTCGGTTGCACCCTTTTTTCTTTCCTACAGTTTATCTGATGATCCACCCATTCTTGCATCCCATTTTCCAAGTGACTTTCATCACTCTGGAAAAGCACTTGACAGGGTTCCAAACAAATTATGTAATGGAAAGGTCACAAACATTGGAGTGGTGTCCTACAGGGTATAGTGGGTTTACTAGCACAGTAAAATCTACACTTCGTGAATTGGAATAAATCTTGTGATGCTGAATTTGCTAGAATATGATGTTGACTTGTGTAAACTGAATTAGGGAACTTAATGAATTTGTGAATGTCATTATGTTTTGGATATCAATAGAGTAAAATATAACTAGAAAAGGAGTATAGTGTTTTCATAGCAAAGGCTCTGTTTAAAAATCAAACCTTGTGCCTTTGGGGGAAAAAGGCATATGAACATAATCATCTAAATTTCATGCTCTGTGTAATGTTATTCACCTCGTTTTAACTCAAGTATTGTGCTTTCAGGGTGTGAAGAAAGTTTTATAATAATATATCTTCTAATTGTTATTGCCTTATTTTGATCTTTGATTAATTGTGCAGCGTGAAAAAATGGATGATGCTTTGCAACTTGCCAGATTGTCTGCAAAAAGGCCACATTTTTCACATTGTCTTGAGTGGTTGCTTTTTACGGTGTTTGATGCTGTAGTTTCTAGGTATGTTCAAAATAGACTGAGTTTTTCCTGAGATATTTATCAAACAAATACTTAATCATTGTATTTGATGAAAGATTGTTAGCAGAAACTTTAAGATGTGTTAAACTTTTGTTTGATGGAAATGTCTCTATTTGTTTGTACGCTCTTGTTCATTTAATCAGTTGTAAAGAGTTATTTACAACGAGTACATTTATATGGATTTTTAAGGCTGGGAATGGTGATATTTCTTTAGGGGTGGAGAAAGAAAGAAAGAAAGATATATTAACATCTTTTAAAAGGCCAAGATGGCCTATAAGACCAAACAAGAGATTACATCTTAAGTGTTGTCTCGTTTTTGGAAACAACAAATCAAAATAGAATAAGTATTACTTACAGATGAGGGAATCTGGTTTTCGGCACATGTGAGATTCTCAAGTTAGATATATTGTAACTTTTGTCTTCAAAATATCTCTAGCATAGGTCGATCCAGAATGGAGAGGTCTCCGAAGCGAGGGAAGAATCTGCGATGGCGGGAGATAATGGCCTTTATCTGTTGATGACAAGGGTGCTGTGGACGTGGTCCATGGGGCCAGGGCCTATTGCCCGATCTATTGAAACCCCGTTATGTTAACATCTATTTTTGTTTTTACGATCTTGTTCGTTTAATAAGTTGAACAGAGTTACTGACAATCTATACACGTATGAAATTATAATGCTGGGAATGGTGATCTTTCTTAAGAGGTGGAGAAAGACAGATTTATTAATGTCTTTTAGGAGGCAGCTAACATTGCCTATAAGACCAAACAAGAGTTTTCATCTTAAAATATTGTCTCTTCTTTGAGGGCAACAAACCAGAATACATATAGCTAAATCTGGAGACCTGGCAAATTTTTACTAGGCACATAATATTCTGAAATTAGATGGACTAAAACATCTGCCTTTGAAAGATCTCCAATATGAGCTGATCCAAATGGAGAGGTTTCACGGAAGCTGTATTGGTGTCAGGTTATAATGCTGGGTGGTGGTCCGGATGGAGGCGGACTATGCACACAACAAATTCTATTGCTTGACTTATTGTCACCCTACTTATGTAGTCCTTGATTGACTTGTAACATGCATAATGGAGCTAAAAACAATTGTGGTGGTTCTTTGTTAATGAGCTGTTAGGGTGGTACTTGTGGCCTCTAACGTCTTTTCTATATGTCTCGAGTTCTAGCAGAAGTCCCAAGCAACCCTAGATGTCGTATCTGTTACCTTGCATAGTAGATCAAAGCCTTGTGTGAAGAGGCGGTGCTATTTTCCACTTATCTCATAAACAATAGCACTATGACAAAAAGTGTTCCTCCGATTTCACCATCTGATAGCAGAATTAGTTGATCTGTTCTTCCATTATTTATGAAAGGGTTGGGGTTGATCCATATTCTTTTATTATCCAATTTTATGATATTAGGTCAGGTCACTCTATTCTTTTCCACTTTCTTCATGTCTAGGTATGGGCAATCCAAGTTATATTGGAATGGGGGTAGTGCGTTTATTATTATGCCATGTGATTGGAACCATTCAGCATTTCAGCATACTGATAATTATTATCTCCATCTTGAGCCAGCTGTTTTGATGGGATAAATGCCAATCTTGAGGACCTTTGCGTTTGGAACACCAAATTACTTGTATATCAGTCACTGATTGGGGCATTGTCTCAGTCGTTGTTGAGGCTGCTCCTGTCTCTGCCCGGATATCATCATGGGTCTGAAGGATACAACTAATGATTAAGCAAATAGACATATAATTAAAGGAAAGAAATGGATTAAGGGCACTTTTCCACTCCACCTGAGTGAAGGAATTGAGACGAATCCTGATCTCTGTCAGCGTCCCATACCACTGAATATTGCCAAACGTACCTTGGATGCAATCATGGGGTAGCGATGCTTAGCTCCTTACTATGTGGGTCATCATTTAGACTGAAGTTTCTCCAAATCTGTTTAGTTATGTGCGCATGGAGGTTCAGTCCCAAGTTTCTGCATTGTAGAAACAACCACAGTTTAGTGTGGTTCTTTGAATTGTATATGTGCACATTGTCTTTCAAGGGCACCGAGGGTTGCATATTCACAAGAAATTCAAGCACTCACAACTCACTTTAGTTTTGTCAAGGTTGACTAACAAATCTTTATAATCACGTCTATGCAAAATCACGTCTTTATTGTCAATCTGAAGAATTGAATACCAACTCAATGTCAACCTATAGTAATATTGATATGGCTATCCCTGCCAATTACGCTCCTGAAGCCCCCAATCTCTCTAATATACCTCATGTATATGAAGAGCCAAAGAGAGTCAGTGATAGTGGGTATCTCTTGTTTGCTATTATTAGTTGTACGATGCTAATGGTCTGACATTTTGGTCAATGAAAATGAGATTGACTTGGCTCTCTGAATGAATGCTAGAGTGATTAACTGGTCTACTATACCTAATACATGCCACAGGTATCTGCTATATCTATACTTAATTGATTTTAGTATCTTTAGTGGTAGCAACCAAAACAATATCTCGTTAGAGCTTCTTCCAGTAAGCTTGCAAATTTTCATATTTATGTTTAGTGCTATATTTTGTTCTAGCTGTACTGTCTCCTCAGCGGAACTTGTATCTAATATACCAATCTGGTGAGTTCATATAAAGTATAAGCAATATTAAGAGTATCTCCAAGTCCATGTCCAAGTCCATGTGATTCTGAATATGATATATGCAACATTTCTTTGTGTTATATAATTCCTTTGAATATGCAACTGTTCCAGTGGGGTAGGGCAGTGTGTCATATTATTAGTTGTCCCACTATTAATGCTTTATGGCTTCTTGTTTACACCAACTTGTTCCCATTATAGTATTTTCTTAACTATTTTCTGTATTTAGATGCTTGGAGTTTTGGATACTGATGCTAAATCATGCTTTTTTTATTGACAGTCAAAATTTTAGTAAGTCAGAATGGACTAGCCCCATCAAGTCAGATTCTTCTAGTTTGCTGCATCAAACTTGTGACTTAATAAGGAACTTCTCAGAGTATTTAGATGTGGTAGTGAGCGTTGCAAGGAAGACAGATGGAAGACACTGGAATGACCTCTTTGCTGCTGCTGGAAAGTCCACAGAGTATGAAATGTCCCTTTGTCAATGCTAGTAGGATATACTACTCAGAACAAAATATGGGCGGATTTCATAGCTTTTGACATTAGTTTTAGATATATGAATATCCCCATGAATATTCACATGCTTGTTATTACCACCTCAGGCTGTTTGATGAGTGCTTCAAACGGCGTTGCTACCGCACTGCAGCTGGCTATATCCTGGTATGAACCACCATTCGAGAATATTTACATGAGAATATTTACATGTAGATTATGCGGATTCTCTATCTTTATATTTTGCTCTGTTTTTATGATTTAAAGCATTACTGCAAACTATTTGTATTAGTGATTATTGTTGTACGACGGTATTAGCATCATCCTGTGCCAATATATTTTTAGCCTGTGGATTTTCCCTTGCTTTTGCTTCAGGTAATAGAGAAGCTGGAGGGTACACCTGTCAGCCAGTATAATGCATTACGCCTTCTTCAAGTATATATTTGCACTTTATCGATTGTATTTGTCTATGTAAATCCTGTTACTGATGATGTGGATTGTCATGCAGGCTACATTGGAAGAATCCATGTATGAACTTGCAGGAGAGTTGGTATGTATCCTGAACCCATTTGCAGTCCACATTTGTGATGTTTCTGGCAGTTTATTGAATGATTTGAATTCTGTGGTTCTCTTAAAAAGGTCCGCTTCCTTCTTCGTTCTGGAAGGGAAATAGAAGTTGCGAATGAGGAACCAGAGAGAAAGTCCAGTCGTTTTTTAGGGTTATTCCGTTCAAGTCCAGCCAAGGAGACTTTGATCACCTCACCAAATTTAAAAAGGTAGATGTCTTTAGAGCTTTGAAGCCGAGAATCAGCTTATCATTGTTCCTTTATACATTCTAGATTTGGGTGTGGATGTCAATTGAAGAATTAAATATTTAACTCTACTTGCTTTGGATCTGTATGCCCAAACTATAAGAATGGTACGAATATGGCTGTAGAAAACTCCCTTCAATGTGTTTCTGTAAAAGTTTATCAATCTGACATATGTGTGTCGATGTAGAGTGTAGTTAGACATCATGCTATGTGGATTATCAACTGATTTAGAGTTACAAATATGGATGTAGAAATCTCCGTGTAAACATTACCATATGCTGCGTCTCTTTTGACACTCAGAGTGTTAGAAATATTGAGAATCGATTAGATAGGTATATAGAGTTACAATTACAGAGATGGATATATGAAAACAAAACTTCTATTACATATAAGAGTAGCTCACAATGGTAGTTTACCCATGTGCTCACACCTTAGAGCTTAGATAGGATATGGACCAGCTCACTACAAAATTAGTGGGGACTGATGATCAATCCAACCACTGTGTAAGAAAGTGGATTATATTCTATGTTTGGTCTGAGTATAACATTAAATGTGCAAGTCAATTGATAGTAGTGGAGATATTCCTTTTCTGTCAACTGACTTGTCATTTAATATGACCCAATTCCCTAGATATAGGCCAGTGCTAGATAGTACTTATCTTGAAATCAATGGCACATACTTCAAGACTAAGTACATCATAACTTGCCCACAAAATATTCTAGTTGACTTGATTAGCCAATCCTATTACCTATTTCGCTCTTTCCTAAATACATTGTGTCCTACACATCTACGGTTTCCTAGATTAACATCTTATCAACCCATATGGTCAAGTTGCACCCTAGTCACTCCTCATTTGGGGCACTATCACAAAATGTGCACTCTAAGAGCACATATGGGGATAGATTTACAACTTCAGGCTGATCATTGATTATATCTAACATAGAGCTATCACATAACAAAGGTGTTACAATAGATCAGGCAATAGCAATTTGCCGTGCACATAGGACCTGGCGTCATGGACCATGATCTCAACAGATAAAAGCCATTATTTCCCCCCACTGCGGGTGCTTCCCTCGATTCTCAGACCTGTCCATTCTGGATCGACCTATGCCAGAGATATTTCGAAGACAAATATGACAATCTATCTGATTTGAGAATCTTACATGTACTGATAACACAATTATTTAGTCACTTTTTTACTTCTCCTTTTTTTTACTTAGCAACATTTATTTTGGTTTGTTGTTTCAAAGACGTGAAAACACGTGACCAAGCGGTAATCTCTTGTTTGGTCTTGCAGGCCATTTGCAACTTGAAAAAGTATAGGGTTATCTCTGCAACCAAATCTAATTGTTTGATTTATTAACTAAATCTTCACTACCTTTCAAATTGGACAAAGCTGGTTTCATTCAGTGCTTGCATTTTCCTCTTGCTGTTTTGTGTCCTGATTCTTGTTGATTGCGGATGCAATTGTATCAGCTTCCTCATGAATCACAAGGTTCACCAAGTTTGGTCACCTTGAATGCTGAGATTGTGGTCTGCTACGAAATTCAGTATCTGAAGTTTGCTCCTGCTGGTTTGTTTTAGGCAAAAAAATGTAATGTGGCACTGTAAGAAAGATGCAATGGATACTGTTGTATTACTGTTCCTATTATAGATGCTGTAAAACTATATTGAATTTTATAAGATACTTTTCTCTGGTTATTTCATACGTCAAGACTAAATATCTAAATTTCTATGGAACCTTTTCTTTCACTTTCCATCACCCGACTAAGATTCTAAAATTATTGTTGGCTTGTAAATAGTGTTTCTGCAAGGGAACCAAGTGCACATGTTGCAACTGTAAAGAGGATATTGGAGAATCATGCAGGCTACCTTATGTCCAATAAGATGCTTTGTGAACTTGTTGCCTTTGTTAAAGGCACCCAGTTTGACTTGACGGTACATTCTATTTGGACATTTAAAGGTATGTTATTTCATAATGCACCAGATGAATTAAATTCATGTTTTCTCTTTGTAATTTTTAGGAATTCTTGCAATCGTCAAGTGGCAGATCTGCTCGTTTACAGGACTTCCCATCTGCTTTACAGATTGTTGGTCAAAAGGTACTTCAATTTGGATGTCATGTCTGAAATCTTTGGATGTAGATTTGTTTGCCGCAACAGATATATATTAGACATTGCATGTTATCACTTGTGTAAGGCTCTGTATAAGCAATCCCTGCCTAGTAACTTGAGTGACATCATAGTACGTAATATACTCGAATGCATTGGCAAACATTCTTTTTCATACGAATGCAAATGAATGCGTATGTTATCAAAACATTCTTATGTTTTTTTTACACTTCTTACCTTAACTTTCTTACCTTAAAAAACTTTTATCTTATAATAAATAATGAATACAAAAGTATGGTAGTTACCATACTTCGAGGGTGTTTACCATACTCGAATGATAGAAACATTCTGGAATGCTAATACACGTATGGTACGTATGGTTCACACACTGAGTGACATCATAAAGAAAAGAAAGATATGTATAAGCAATCCCTGCCTAGTAATGTGAGTGACATCATAAAAAAAGAAAGATATTTATAAGCAATTCTGGTCTAGTAACAGTCATTGCAGCCTGTGATGGTAGCTTCATTGATGCTTGCTGTATTACAGCTCAATCATTAATCACTGAACTGATGGGAAGTGAGTATGTGTATGATATTCAAAGAGTAATAGATATGCAATCTAGTAGCGAATGAGAATTCTACATGATCTCATCTGATGATTTGGTGGGAAAACCTTAGTGTATACTAGCTATATTCTGCTCTTTCTGGACCTTGAAATGTAACTAAATTCTGCTTGTGTGTTGATTCTTTTTTATTGCAGTTAGATATGAATATACTGCAGAGCCGCTTAGATGCAGAGTTTCTCTTGGCCCATATGTGTACTGTGGGGTTCAAAGAATGGATTGTTGTGCTTGCAACTTTGCTAAGACGCACAGAAGTGAGATGTGCTTTAATATTCTCTTTACCATACACATTACATATTTAATAGCATTTTGTGTATAAGTATTCAGTCCTCCCTGGTAACACAGATCTTATGTTTTGAACAATTTATAGGTCTTACTAGATATTTTCAGAGGTGACCACCGCTTATGGAATGCATATAGTCAAACTCTCAGGGTAATTTCTCATAGCATGTTTACCACTGCCGACTTCTTCCAATAGTATCTTTCAAATCTCTTTACTCACCACTGACTATAATTATTTTGACAGCTACACACGGAATTCTCGGACTTTGAAGACTTGCTTTGTTTAATTGATCAATCTCTTGAGTTTCAACAACCACAATTGCATAACGAAAAGAATATAGAGATCTAGTATTAGAATTGGCTATATTTCTGTACACATACTTTTCCGTATTCATATTTGTACCCAGCTTCTGCTGGTGTTCATTATAATTAATTCCTCTTAAATTTTGTCTGCCTTCGCTGTTGTTAATGCTGCCTAAATAGTTCATGGAATATGGTTACTAAGTCCTTCTGGAATCTGGCATTGAAATCTCTTTCCGGTGGTCAAATGACTGGAGATTCGTTTATTATGATGTGTACATTTTCACACCTATTAAATATTCTATGTAATTCCTGGCTTCTGGGCACATTTGGTATCTTGTAACATACCAAGAGAGAATAGTCAATGTTATCATGGATGTCTATAAAGAACAGTATACATTAAAATAAATAGAGGAAGGTTGTTATGTGCTCTTCAAGACTGGTTTCTTTAAGGGAGTGGATCACTTTCGAGCAGCATTCTACAAGAGCCTTGTTGTACTGATATGTTTATGTTGGGAATCAATCAGACTAAGACTAACTTATTTAGTACAATTGCCTATTATTAACTTGATATTATTAAACTTTATTGTGATTCTTATGGTGAATGATATAATTGTGCATCCTTCAACTGACTTTTCATTAATGCTCAGTGGGCTACTAACTCACTGTTTTAATTAAACATTTCTTGGTCATTTGACTAATGGTTAGTCCCATTCTAATTTAGTTGCACAATTACGTAAGGTTATGTTATACATTACTTAAAGATCCACCTCTTAAAACCAAAACTTGACTTTTTCTGAAGACAACCAGCCAACAGTAGCTATAATAAGATAAGTTACCCACAACAATGTTTATAATTAATGTTGTCAATTGAGTGCCCCATGCAATGATCTTGATTGCAATAAAAATGTTCATACCACTTGGATGAAGGCAGTCATTCACCTTATAATGGCATGGACCAAGGTCCAAGATTATGATTGCAAGTCCCATCCAACTTTTGTGCCCACTCCTAATTGTGAGATTGTAAACAATTGTTGACCACAAAGGAGCCATCCATCCAAATAGGTTTGGTGGCCAAGAATATAAAACAAATGGCGTTGTACAATGTCAAGCAATCAATGTTTGCTATGAGAATGCAACAAAACTATGGGTTGAAAAGAAAGCTCTAATGGCCTATTATTTGACACAAGAAGTACAACATAATCTTGAAAGGCTAGGCATGAAACCTACAAGTGAGATGGTAAACCCATATTGAATGTTGGTAAGCCATCCCACTATTGAAACTCTTATGCTTAATTGTGTGATCCTATGATACACCTCATTATATTCTTCATGAACCAATAGAAGTTAAGGAACCAGAATTACTAACCAAACTACCACATATTAGCTTTCTCAAACTCATTAATATCCATCCCATCCTTAATTAACAGTCCTTGATCATTATTACATATGAAACTAAAGTTAAGCAATATAATAAGAGATAATGATAAAATATAAAATATTGTTGGTGTCCCATACCACTGAATATTACCTTATCTTATTCCTCGGTGGTGGTTTAATAGATTCCAAGGAAAGAGCTTAATCAACAATGATATCATTATGAAGGGGGTATCTAGCCCCCTTTATAGAGTCCAACACATATTCCTACATGTCATAGGTCTTATGGGTTTGTCCCAAGTAGTAGGATTATCATATCCTAAAACGATTAAATTTAGTTTTAAATTCGGTCTTTATGGTTATGCATGTAACATGCTCTCCATTTCCAAAAAACATTGCACTCTTGAAATAACAAATCAAAATCAAAGTTAGATTTAAGAGTGCGCTCTTTTTCCCAAGCAACATCACTCATGGTTTGATCCAAACTTTTTGAATTATTGAATTTGTTTAGATCTCAAATGTTTTGTTCAAGCATTAAAAAATCTCTCTAACAAATGATTAATCCTTGTGAAGTACTAGATTTTTCATGGTTATTATATTGTCAATGAAACCAATAAGTTCTTTGAGGTGGCTAGCATGGAAAACAAAATGAACATCGACAACACCAAGAAGGTTGAGATGATAGGCAATTGAACCAATACACTTTAAGACTATGAACGGTCCACAACGATGTTGGGCTAATATAGCACACTTATCCACATGCTCAAATCATATCCTTAATAATTCAATTGACTCGTTCTATTTAATCATTAGACTACGGATTATATGAGGAACTAAGACCCTAGTGCCAAAACCGCAACTATTATAATCTCTTTCACTGACTACATCAATAACCCATAAAATTGTAATAACTTGTGTAAATGATTTGGAAAGCCAATTCATGAGTTATCGTTGTTTTAATGTATATAAACCTTGCTAATTTTGTTAGTTGATCAATGATAATCCATTAGATTCATAACCTCTTTATGTTCAAGGTAAGGTAACAATAAAATCCATAGATATAATTTTCTATTTATTGTAAGGAATATTTAGCAGATGCAAAAGATTGGCAATTTTATTATAAGGAATATATAGTATATGCAATTAGATATTCACCACATAATGTGAATATTTGATTGCATATTTTTGCACTTGGTGGCATAATTTAGGCTAGACACCTATTGAGGGTGTATCATGATATGAGGAGCTCTAAAACACTAATTGTTGGTCGAAGGTGTGAAAGGGAACAGGAAGCCAAGCACAAAAAGCTGAACATGTGAAGCTAGCTAAGGACCGAATGAGGTGTTACTATAACACCAAGTATTTAACGAGTAAAAAAGATTGTAACCAACCATGCTCCCCTAGAAGAGGAAGCATGGAATAGTATATATAAGGATTGTGTGAATGAGAGAGGAAGAGAGTAGATTTAAACGAGGAATTTTACAAAGAGGGTTGAGTGTTTCTAAGGGAATAGAGACTCTACCAACAATCGATATCGTTATTTGTAACAAAGTTGTAACCTTAATATATGATTCTATCTTGTGGGAAAACTCTACGTGGTCTATCTTGTGTTATAAGGTGTTGGATCTCGTGTTATTGTGTAGTCGCGTGCCTGTAATCAGTTGTAGCCGATTCGATAGAATTGGTTACACAATTCATCATTTGGTTTCAGAACCTAAGATAGGCAATTGGCACGACAACTCCCGGTTGTGCACTACACGGCCTACCGAAATCAGAGTTCTTCTTCTTTCGGCAAGGGGCGTTGCAATGATGCCATTTGTTGCTGGTTTAGGCGCTATATCTATAGTTAATACGCGATCGAGTGCACAATGAGAACGCACTACCCAATCTATCACTCCTGCACACACACATTAGAACAATGCGAATACAACTTGCTCAATAGAGTGACAGCTCCAGTGTGCCAAATCAAGCCCCGCAACGATCGAATGCGGAATGAGGATAGATTCCACCAACCGATTCGATTTAGGGATCAAGACCGAGCCTACTATGAGGAGTGCTTAGCGGAGAACAGATACGACGATGATAACTACATATATGACCGAGAACACTACGAGGAAGAGTATGCACCTCGGTACGCAAGAGAGCCACGTAGTGAGAGGAGGCCATGCAACAATGCGAATATTGGTCGATTCGCGAGCATGTCACGAATGACAGAGCAAACGGTGTCAACACAATGGCATAGAGAGGATAATCTGCCTAACAATCGCCGTTTTCGACCTCACGAGGATCAAAGGGACAATCGGCACCCCCGACAAGCGCAACATTATAATCCTTAGCCACGGGACGAACCTACTCGGAAACCACCAACAACAACAGAACGAGGGGAATCGAGTCTGGTGGCACGCATCATGCTACAATTGCCACAAACCAGGGCACTATGCTACTCGATGCCCAGAAAATGATCGAGGGAAGGCCCTAGTCCATAACTAGAAACTGTGATGAACAGATATGCAATAATCGGAATCCGTGGGGAATAACTCGTTTACGTACAATCCCACGTATATGGCACACTCGTCATACATAGGATTGTACATAAATGAGTGCATAAGTGTGAGGGTATGTGGATTGTTAAATGTAAGGTCATTGGGTTAAAAGTATTGTTGTAAGTGTGTGCAAGTGTGCACAAAAGTGAGTATAAGTATATTGATATGTGTAAACACATGCACTATTGTTTGCATGTGTATAAATATGGAAGAGTGTTGTAAAGTGGGTGTAGGTTGTTGGAAGGGTATGTAACTATCCCACATGCCTTATTGTATTTTCTTGGATTGTGACCCTCATGTACTACCTATATAACCCCACCCATGGGGCATGAATGAGAAATTGAAGAATGTTATCCGGCCGGTAAAGGAGTTAAAGACCAGAATGTGAAAGGGAATGGTTATTCGGAATAGATTATAATTAAGTAGTTTATGAGACATGAACGGACGGACCGGAATCGGTATGCCGATCCGGATCAGGATCGGTTACGAACAGGTGCCGGTTAGCACCGTTTTGTACTTAGCACCGGTGACCTATATAAAGGCCCGGTTACAATGTAAAACTTTGACGGATAATTAATAGAGCTTCTTGTTTATCTTGAAGTATTGATTACCGTTCTGTACTAATTGTTCTATCATACGCGTGTATCAAGTCTAATGCCATAGTGCTAAGTAACTAATTAAGTCTGATTAATCGTTGTGTCTTAAGTTATCTCGCCGTAACACCCCTTTGGTGAAGTGTCTTCCGTAGACACCCTGTGTTAGGCCATTGTTCGGCCCTAAGGAATAACACAGTTTTTGGCAACCACGATTCCTGCACAAGCGCAACGAACAGTGGCAGGAATGGATGACGCGACCAACGAACGACCCGGTTACAGAGCGAGCAAGGAGACTTGCTGAACGACTGAGGAAGCGAGAGGCTTTCCAGCAAGCGGCAGAAGAAATCAGAGCAGATCGCTCATTTTCCAAAGTGATCCGGAGAGTGGCCAAGGAGTCACTTCATTTACAACAAAACAACTACCTGGACAAAGGAAGCAGCCTAAGCAGCCTCCGGGAAGCTGAATCCCTTCTCTAGGCATTGGCAGCGGGCGAAGGTGAATCCGAAGCATTTTCTGCTTTTGAATCGGGTTCGGACGGGGAATACATCGCGCAGACGAACTACCGCAGTAGTAACGACACCCCAGACGGACCGGAGGATGAGGAATCAGATACCTTGCTGACACTGGAACCAGAAGTGACAACGTTAGAACCTCCGGCACCAAAAGTCGAGCACACTCTGGAACCAGAAGTCGAGGACGAGAGACCTCTGACACTGGAAGTCGCGGAGGAGAGGCCTCCAACACCGACAGAGGAGCGGGATAGACCTCCGACGCCGACAGAGGAGGAAAGACCACCGACACCAGACGACAATATGTTGTTCCAATATCCCAAATACCGGGATTATCCGGACGTGGAGGCTCACGTCCATGCGTTTCAGCAGACCTGGGAGGCAAACCATGTGTCCCAACACTTAAATGCGGCCGAAGAGGAACGCTCAAAAAGGGCAGAGTTCGGCATGACCCTGGAGGGACCGGCAGCCAGATGGCACCGAACACAAGATCCCAGCACCATCCCCACGTTTGAAACATTAAAGACAAAATTCTTGCATTTCTTTCACAAGGAGATGGACCAACGGGAAATGGTAGGCTTATTTTACAGTATCCGACAGGAACCAACGGAGAACATTCAACAGTTTGTCATCCAGTTCTAGCGGATCCACAGCTAGCTCAGTCGGACACCATCGGAGGAAGAAACAAAGGCCATATTCTTAGCAGCACTCCAGGAACCCTTACGAACGGTGTGCACCGTCATTGACTTCCGCACCAGCAACATAGATCAAATGATCGACCGAGTACGGGAAATGGAAAACTCAAGTTCATGGCTAACCATGGGTGCACTTCAGTGTGCACTACCGATAGATGAGGAGCTCTGTTTCCCGCAAGCAATTCAATGTACGACATGCTTGAATGTCGGACATTCGGCGCTGGAATGCACCATTCGTTCCCAATGCTTGCTTTGCCACTCCAGAAGCCACACAATGGAACAGTGTGAGTATAACTTGTTAAATCGGCAAACACCACTGGTTCGGCAAATTGAACCACGAAGCAACCGGGAAGAAGAAGAAGAACGATGGCGGCGAGAGGAGCGCTACCGGCCGACACAAGATGTCCGGTATAGCGATCAATGAGATGCTTATGACCGGTATGACATACATGATAGATACCGGGACTATAATGGACAGTACGAGAGATACAACCGGGATCACTCCCCGGGGTACAACCAACGACGGGACGACTATGGCAAGTATGACGACCAACCCCGTCAAGGTTACCGCAACAAAAAGAATTTCAACAAGAAATGTCATTTCAACAAAAAGGGGGGTCATCCACGGGAATCGGAAAAGGGTGCTCCAAGCAGCCAACCGGACCAAAACCAAGCACTTACCACAGGACCTTAACCAAGCACACACACCGAATCCAGCCACACCCGAAAGATGTACTGCTATTATTGCCGACAAGAAGGCCACTATAGTAATCAATGTCCGGCGAAGAGCTACGACAAGCAACCAACGATGCACATGGTAGACGCGGAAGTCGGACATACAACAAGTCACTACAAGATCAAAAGGCAAAGCCACGGAGTGGGAAACTCAAGAAGCCATCCAAAAGCAGGCAACCGAATGGGTTAAGAAAGCAAACGAGCGGAATGCGGCAAATTTCGAACAACAAAAGGATTATGCTGAAGAGCTCACCGGCCTGGGGCAGCCTGAAAACCCAACATGGCAGGCATTGCAAGAATGCCAAATAACGCTACCATTAGGCCGACTATTGCAATTGGTACCACGCTTCACGGAAGGACTGAAGACAAGAAGGATGGCAGCCGACACGCCACCAGCTCCCGCATTCTTTTCAAATCCGGAGGAAGGACTTGCAGTGGTAGACACGAGTAGTCCGTCTATCACAACCATCGTGAAAGGAAAAGAGCTAACTGGCACGATTATTGATGGAGGATCCGGCGTGAACGTGATCAGCCTCCGAACGTGTAACACTCTAGGAATCCATGACTGGGAACCATGCCCATTTTGGCTTCGGATGGAGGACACAAGCTCAGTACGGCCAACCGGATTAATACGTGATTTGGAAGTGACCATCGGGGGTCACACATTTCGCATTTCCGCCGTAGTTCTCCAGCTACAGGCTCAGGGAGCTTACCTACCATTCTTGGGACGCCCTTGGTTAAAAACAACACACATCAAGCAAAACTGGAGGAAGAATATCATTACATTCCGGCGTGGAAAAGTGAAAGTGCGAGTACCGACTCAACCACGGTCCGGTACCGGCAAGGAATCGACGTCGCTATATGCGGAATGTGTCAACATGCTGGAAGGATTGGCGGACGAAGAGATAGATCAATACTTACAGGAAAATCCGAAGATTGTACCTGTGTTCGAGATTGATATAGTCGAAGCAGTATCACCGTACCTACTGCAACCGGATGGGACCAACAAGGAACCGGATAAAGAAGCAATTCGGGAATTACGGCAAGCACAGGAGGCACTGGAAAGAGAAATGGCAGTGTCGCAACGCATAAAAGCATCCCAACTAGAAGAGGTAAACCTAGGTACCACAGAGGACACAAGACCGGTGCACATCGCCAAGGAAATGACCCCGGAGAACAAAACGGCAATGATCACACTCCTAAAAGAATTTCGCGATGTGTTCGCCTGATCCTATGAGGACATGTGGGGACTTGATCCTTAGTTATATCAACACCAGATACATCTGAGTAAAGACGCCAAACCGGTAGCGCAACGGATGAACCTGAATTACGCAGCAAAAGTCAAAGAAGAAATCGACAAGTTGCTAAGGGTTGGCTTCATCCGACCGGTAAAGAAAGCCACCTGGCTCAATCCGATAGTCGTAGTACCGAAAAAGAACGGTAAGATAAGAGTTTGTGTCGACTACCAGAAATTAAATGCGGCTACGGTAATAGGCGCCTTTCCACTTCCATTCACGGATGGAGTCCTGGATGTGATCGCCGGTCATGAGGTCTACAGTTTTCTTGACGGTTTCAGCGGCTATAATCAGATTCGGATGCACCCCAACGACCAGGAGAAAACCGCTTTTGTCACCGAATGGGGAGTCTTTGTTGCCGTAGTTATGATGTTCGGACTGAAAACGGCGCTGGCAACCTTCCAACGGATCATCATGGAGATTTTCGGAGAATTCATACTGGCATTCATGCAGGTGTTCTTGGACGACTTCGCTATTTATAGCCGAGAAGGGGATCACCTTCAGCACCTTCGACTATGTTTGGAGAAATGTAGGGTTTACTGGCTAAGCATTAACCTGGCAAAATGCGTGTTCGGACAGCGGAGCGTTACTGGGCCACATAGTAAGCAAGGACGGTATCGCAATGGATCCGGACAAAGTAAAAGCAATCCTAGAGGCACTGGCACCAGCCATGGCAAAGGCACTAAGCCGGTTCTTAGGACAAATTCGGTGGCATAGCCGAACGCTCCGGTATCTGGCAGACCTAGCTACACCATTGCATGCCGCGGTACACCGGACACCGTTCCGATGGATGGACACAAAAGACCAGGCTTACCAGGCACTAAAAGTATTGTTGTCACAAGTGTCGGTGGTGCAACCTCCGGATTGGTCTAAAGAGTTCCATGTGTTCGTTGACGCGTCCGACATCGCAATCGGGAGCGCGCTTATGCAACTTACAAAACCAAAATGGTACCGGCCAGTGTATTATGCCAGCCGAAAGCTGTCCCAAGCAGAACGTAATTATTCCACAACAGAAAGGGAGGCCTTGGGTATGATCTTTAGTGTTACCCAATATCTGTTGGGAAGGAAATTTTCCTTTCACGTAGATCATTCGGCGCTCCTCTACTTGGTGTCCAAAGCATCACTCACCAGTAAGCTGGCCCGGTGGACGTTACTATTAGAAGAATTTGAGTTCGAGATATTCCACCGACCTGGCATACAACATGCAGTAGCAGACTATTTGAGCCGGTTAGATTTCGGCAAAACCGGTGACGGTGTCCCAAACAACTTTCCGGATGCAAAGTTGTTTAGAGTTACAACAGAAACGGCAACGGATGGTACGGTCGCAGAGAAAGACAAGTGGCTCACCAACATGCACCAATTTCTGAGCACCGGCTTACCTCCGGAGGAGATGAACAGAGACGAAAGGAAACGCTTAGCGGTTCAAACCGACACTTCTGTCTACTATAGGACACACTGTACCACAAAGGCGTAGATGGCATATGGCGGCGTGCAGTGCGCAGCGATGAAAAGGAAATAATATTGTGCGAAGCACACTACGGAGTGGCTGGAGGACATTATGCCGGAGACGCTACGGCAAGGAAAATATGGCAGAGTGGACTATGGTGGCCGACAACATTGAAGGATGCAATCCTGTACGCTAAAGAATGTGACCTATGTCAGTGAATGGGTCAACCAACCGAACAAGCCAGAATCCCTCACCAGCCCGTGTTACCGTTAGAACCATTTCCGAAATGGGGGCTGGATTTTGTCGGTCCAATCAAACCACCAGCAATGAGAATCGACAACCAGTACGTAATCGTAGCTACGGATTATTGCACAAAATGGGTGGAAGCCAAAGCACTACGCGACAACACCGCGGCATCCACGACAAAATTTTTATATGAATACATCTGGTGTCGGTATGGATGTCCGATAGAGCTAATAACTGACCAAGGTGGGCACTTCTTAGGGCAAGTAGTGGAAAGTTTGACGACATTTTATGCGGTGGTGCACAAACGGAGCACTCCCTATTATCCGCAAGCCAACGGATTAGCCGAGTCAACAAATAAAACACTACAGAACATCCTTCGAAAAATCGTCAATGAGAACCGAACGGATTGGGATACAAAGTTGCACATTGCACTCTAGGCCTACCGAACGGCATATAAGACAAGTATCTGCACAACACCGTTTCGCCTAGCATTCGGATTGGAAGCAGTGATGCCAGTCGAGTTCCAGGTACCGAGTTTACGAATACAGATTCGGGAACGCCTAAATGAGAAGGAATCGGAAGCTATCCGGTTAGTCGCGCTGTGCGAATTGGAAGAACACCGGCTAGCAAGCATCATGCACCTAGAACTAGAGCAACAACGAAGGAAAGCGTTTGTGGATCGTCACCGGAAAATGAACGAAAAGATGTTTGGAATCGGTAAGCCGGTACTAGTATTCCAGACCCGGATGGGTAAGATGTCGGGGAAGTTACGGTTCTGGTGGACCGGACCATACTGGATTACGCGTGAATTCAACGGTTCGTACCAATTAGGGACACTCGCCGGCGAGGTTTTGGGTAAATGGGTCAATAGGTTCCGACTCAAACCA
Source organism: Azolla caroliniana (assembly GCF_043228905.1). Classification (NCBI taxonomy): domain Eukaryota; kingdom Viridiplantae; phylum Streptophyta; class Polypodiopsida; order Salviniales; family Salviniaceae; genus Azolla; species Azolla caroliniana. The sequence goes on from NW_028230443.1 coordinate 19,194,288, forward strand.
AACAATGGACCCATGCCAAGAAACCCATCTGAACAAGTAAAGGCCGACACAGAGCCGGACACCGGTAAGTCGGAGGAAACAGGAACACAATTCGCAATAGGCAAGAGGGAGCACGAGCCGGCAAGTCCCACAATTTGGATAGGGGTCCGGCAGGACCGGAGGCGAATTAACCAAACAATTTTTATTAAAAAAATAAAAAAATAAAAAAAATCAAATAGAATAGAATCAATCAAAGTAAATCATGCAAGGGTGAGGTGTGAACGGACACATGCAAGAACAAGGAGTGAACAGGCACTTTGAAAAGGTACGTAGTGGGCTATTAATAGGATATTAAACCGCCGCCACATGGCACGTCATTCTATTTTAGTACACGACGTGCACACACGCGAGTCAGAAAAAAGGCGCCAACATGCAACAAGAAAACCCCCACCGCATGGAAGCCTTCACATTTCACGAACAGAGGAGCACAAACGAGGATAGGCGATTGAAGATCATAAGACGTGAGCCCACGCACACACAGCCTCCTCAAACACACCCCTCACCAACGATCACCGACCTCGAAGAAGCCATGGACTTCCAAGCACTCTCTGAAGCAACCAAGAAGTGGCTAAGGCAACACGGGTTAGAAGGTTTCCTCACAATCATGGAGGCGCCACCACACCGGGAGGCGGAGAAGATAGTAAAAGAAATCGACACGGAACTAATCATAGAGGAGGTCATCCATGCTTTGATTGGCCTTCCGGAAGGGGGCATCTTCACTATCGACAACCCTACCCCGGAGCAGCTCCGAAAATATTTTGGGGAATACTCTCTGGCCAGCAAGGCCTACCGGACACAGGGCAGCGAAGATCCACTATTTCGAGAGATTGCCCGTGTGCTCCATGAATTTGGACATGTATACCCTCGACCCCCGTGCATGCCTCAGAACCGGGCTGGCTTAATCATAGCAACATATGAAGGCGTGAAGGTGGAATGGCCGGTACTGATTGCGGATGGCCTCTGTGCGGCCATTGACTCTGTAAGAGGCAAGGAGGGTCCAAAGATATGGACGGCAGTGGCACAATGACTCACCCTATTGGCGCCACCTATCGAGCCCGTCAAGACCACGAAGCGGGGAAGAACAACCGAAGGCACCCCGAAAACGGCGGCCTCGAAACGGCAGCAATTGTTGTCCTCTAAGGCAACCAAAGGGAAGGCGCCGACACAGACTAGGCGGCAAAGGAGCGCGCCAATAGGAAGAGGCAGGCGGAAACGCAGCAGGAGCCACCGGCACGACCAATCAAGATCAGACTTCACCGACCGATTCAACAAGAGTCGAACCCCTTGGTAGCAAAAATCAACATCGGGACTCAAGAGGAGGAACCATTGGAGGAACCATTGGAGCACCTCCAGCGGCGCCAGAAGGCAAGCACCTCCGAACAAGACGGGCAGTGTTCGGACCCAAAGAAGGATGGAACGCCTCTACCCTGCACTGAGCATCCCGCACCAAGGGTGGAACCGGAACCGGTTCGGATAGAACCTGTCACAGAGCTCCCTGCACAACAAACTATACTGGCGGATCAGGATACGGCAAGATCCGAAAGGCAAGCCCCGAAAGTACAGTTGCCTACCCCACCAGTAGGTCAAGAGCAAGCAGAGGCGGAGCGGCCAATGGAGCCGCAACCGGAACCAGAACGGCAAAGTGGTCACCAACCAGAGACAGAGTTGCAGCTCGACGCAACCGGACAAAACCGACCACTGACCAACGACACCAACAGCCAACTCTCCGGGCAGACGCAACAACAGGGCACCGACAGCCAATGGCTCTGGTGGATTGGAGAACAGATTGCCGGAGTGGTGCACTACATAGAGGCGGAAGAGAAAGCGCAGATGGACTGGTTGCGCGTCACAACTAGAGAACTAGAGACGACCCGATTAAGGATCCGGAGCCTGGAACAAGACTTGGACTTGGCCACAAAAGAATTGGCCAAGTTGGCCTTAACAGGACCACAGCTCCAAGCACCAGTGACTCCGGTAGATGTACAGAATAAAGAAACATCGGCACCTGTACATAACAATAAGACCCCGGAGACGGAACCAGTCCCGGAGATAGTGGCGGCGCAAGCAAAAGAGCTTGCTAAATTGAAAGATGAATTGGCCGCACAAGAAGCATTACGGACCCGAGAACGGGACTTGAAGAAACCGGCAGAAGAAGAGCAAAGAAAGACTGTTGAGAACCTCCGCTGGGCAGAAGAGAATCTGCGGAAAGGACATTAGGCATATGACCGGCTTAAGGAGGAGAAAGAGAAAGCATTGCAAGAAAAGGAGAAGCTGTGACGGATGGCGGAAACGGAGATTGAAATACTTAAAGAAGAACTCCGTCAACAGAAGGATCGGGAAGACCGCGCTCGCTGGCAACTCAACTAGAAGTTGAAGCTGAAGACCGATGATTTTGAGCACCTGCACCGGGACTACAAGCACCTGGATACGGAGCATAAGAAACTACAGGAGAAGATGGCAGAGCTACGATAGGAGGTGTATCGAGCTGAGACGGCACTAGCGGAGGAACGGGCTGAAAGAACCACGCTGCTGGAAGAAGCTGCGCAAGAACGTATGGAGCTCCATAAGCAGCATTATGAAGAGAAGGAAAGAGCGACAATGGTATTGCAGAGGTTGTAGAACACCTACCAACACCAATTGTCACATTACCGGGAGCAGGAGGCGGATACGGTGGCGTTGATCAAGCAATTGAAGGACGAACGACAAGTCGTGGAGGACAAATCGAAGATGGGACTTGAGCGGATCCAGTTCATTGTCTAGGCATGGAGGAACAAGACCAAACGCTTGATTGACGAAAGCTCCGCGCAATGGTGGGACAAATGGGCAAAGCACACAGCCGAGCTTTAGTTGCTAAGGGCGGACGCGGAAAACCGGCACAAGGATGGCGACGACTGCTACATGCTAACAAAAGAGGACTTCACCGCCGTAAGAGATGAGTTAGCAGAAGATTTTGTAACTCTGGCGGAGGAACAATCTATAGTGGTCCGGCAACTGGTAGCAGAACTGGACGATGATCTACTGGATGCTCAAATCCAGTTTGAAATCTATGAGCGGACCAGGCTACGGAAAGGAGAAGCAAAGCAGGCGGCGACCGTCAACCTCAGCGATGAGGAGCCATCACTGGGGCAAGGACCGGACGGAGACAAGGCCGGGATGAGTCTACCGAAGTCAAATCCGGCAGAGCCGCTGACGGAGGAATTACCGCCACAACCGCCGGTACAGGGAGCCGAACAACAGCCACAACCACAACAACAATAGCCACAGCAACAACAACAGAGTTCCAAAGAACCATTGGACACCTTGGAGCAGAGTATTCTGGATATCTTGGACGAAGGCTAAGGGCTGGATAGTGGGATTCGACGTACAAGGTACTGTCCCACGGGCGTGTCGTGTGTTACCCGGCCGACAAAGGAGTTAAAGACCAGAATGTGAAAGGAAATGGTTATTCGGAATAGATTATAATTAAGTAGTTTATGAGACATGAACAGACGGACCGGAATCGGTATGCCGATCCTGATCCGGACTGGTTACGAATAGGTGTCGGTTAGCACTGTTTTGTACTTAGCACCGATAACCTATATAAAGGCCAGGTTACAATGTAAAACTTTGACGGATAATTAATAGAGCTTCTTGTTTATCTTGAAGTATTGATTACCGTTCTGTACTAATTGTTCTATAATACGCGTGTATCAAGTCTAATGCCATAGTGCTAAGTAACTAATTAAGTCTGATTAATCATTGTGTCTTAAGTTATCTCTCCGTAACACCCCTTTGGTGAAGTGTCTTCCGTAGACACCCTATGTTAGGCCATTGTCCGGCCCTAAGGAATAACAAAGAAGTTTCCTCTCTAATTTGTGTGTGTGTGTGTGTGTGTGTGTGTGTGTGTCTCTCTCTCTCTCTCTCTCTCTCTCTCTCTCTCTCTCTCTCTCTCTCTCATGCTCAACCCCTTCGGAGGGGAGTGGAGCCACTCTTGGCTCTACCCCCCACCCCATTCTAGTAGATTATCATGGAAGTCTTTGGTCTTTTTAGATGATTTTGCAGTATATGGTCGGCGACTCGAACATCTCAAACACCTATGCCTTTGCTTAGAGAAATGTCAAGCGACTTGACTGAGCTTGAATCCCGTGAAATGTGCCTTCGGCGTCGCTAATGGCGCGCTACTAGGACATATCGTCAACCGAGAAGGAATTGCAATAAATCTTCATAAGGTCAAAACAATAATCGAGCCTTTGGCACCAAAAAACGCGAAAACCCTGAGCAGATTTATAGGCAAGATTCAATGGCACATCCGAATTGCTACTTGGCCGATTTCGCAACACCATTACATGCGATAGTACACCGCACGTTGTTTTGATGGATGCCTATAGAGGACAAGGCATTCCAGGCCTTGAAATTCATGTTGTCAAAGGTACTCGTAGTCCAACCACCAGACTAGACGAAACAATTCCCCGTTTTTGTCGACGCCTCAAACACAACAATTGGCAGCACGCGTTGATGCAATTAATAGCACCAAACTAGTATTGGGTGGTATATTACGCCAGTTGGAGACTCTCAACAGCCGAGAAGATTTATTTGACCATGGAAAGAGAAGCCCTCGGGATGATCTACAACATCACCAAATTTTGACACTACCTTCTCGCCTGAAAATTTACTTTTCACGTAGATCAGTTGGCACTACATTACCTCGTCACGAAACAATCATTGACAGGAAGATTGGCTAGATGGATGCTACTAATAAAAGATTTTGACTTTGAGATCCATCATAGGCCAAGGGTATAACACGTGGTAGTCGACTATTTGAGTTGAGTTGAATTTGGGAAAATAGTCGACGGTGTACAAGACAATTTCCCAGATGGGGAAATAATCAACTTAGCCGATTCCAATGACAGGAATGAAGACCCCGTGGACAAATGGATTGATGACATGATATACTTCTGTAACAGGATAAGTGCAAAAGTGTGCGCGGAAGACACAGAGTACACCATTTGGAAGTACTACAGTTTGGTAAACACAGAGAATATGAGGGAGAGAGAGAGAGAGACTAAGTGAGAGCTAACAACAAAACGATTCTATTACGAAATGCCCAATACATACAATATGCTCAGTGAGCACTATTTATACAAGTTCTCAAAAGGACCGACACAAATACTGGCAAGCACTTGAATGCTCATAAATGAGCAACTGACACTAACTCCCAAAAATATTCCTACGTAGATTATCAGTCCTAACGGCCTGCCGGCTCCACGCCTATCCAGCCTAGCCAATCGATCTCTGTTCAATCCGGTTGTCGACTTCTTCAGCCGATCCGGCCCAAGTTGAGCTTGCTTTACTTAACACTCCCCCTCAAGCTTAATTTGAGGTTCCTTGTAAGCTCTAGTTGGTCCAGTGCTCCAGCTTCTCCTGGCTTCATGCCTCCTAGTTCGTGCTCCTTGATCCATCCAGTCTGGCGCTCCTCGACATGCTCGGTCGACTTGTCTGTTGCTAAGGCCTTGTTCGGCCTTCATCTTGCCTTTGCGACTTTGGCACCCCTCGATCCGTCAACTCTCCCGCCTTGGCATCGTCTTCAGTCGCCTTCTCGTTCATTTGGTCTTCATGCAATTCGCCTGTTCGAAATCACTCTTCTCGACTAAATCGGTTGTCTCCGACTCGTCTTCCTTTAGGCCTTTCACCACATCCGACCATGTCCTGGACCTAGCCTTTATCTTCAGGTTTGTGTTGTCCTTCTTGGCTTTGCCACCTGCCTCACTTTTCTCAGCTCTACTTCCCCCTTGTTCAATTGGTTCCAATTCCGGTTCATTCTTTTAGCCACTCCCCCTACAATTGTCCTCGACTTCTTCAACCGTCACGAAATCGAATTCAACATCCGATTCGGCTTCTCTCTCCTTCTCGCTCTCGCATTCACGACTTCTCCCTCTCAAGTTCGGCATTTGTGGTGCTGCAAGCCAGGCATGCTCGAAAATGGCCACAACTTGTCCAAGCCAAGAGGTATGGTGAAGACATCGGCAACCTGCCAATCCTCAGAACATATACAAGTTCCACTTCACCAGAGAGGATACGCTCACGGAAAAAATGATAATGCATCTCAATGTGCTTGGTCCAGGGGTGGGAAACGGGGTTCTTTGCAAGTTGGATGCTACTAAGGTTGTCACAGTATATCACTATCAGTTCAGACACCTCCACATGCAGATCCTTCAAGAGCCTCTTGAGCCATATGGCTTTGCATGTTGCGACAACCGCTCCTCGCTATTTGTCCTCTGTACTTGACAGTGCTACTGTTGGTTGTTTCTTGTTGCTCCATGCGATCACTGCACTTCCCAAGGAAAACGTAAATCCGGATGTGGACTTGCGATCACCGGCATTTCCAGTCTAGTTGGCATACATGTAGCCGACTAGTTGTCCGGCTACATGATCACCTTGCAGGAACACATTCTTTACAACCATTTGATGTAGATGCCACCCCTTTGTCGTCGCTACCGGCAGTAAGACACTAACGGTCGTCATCTTCGCGACCGGCACAAATGTCTCATCGTAAGCAATGCCGCGTTGCTACACGTAGCCCTTGGCCACCAATCGAGCCTTGTATCGGTTGACGGAGCCATCACCGTTGTACTTAACTTTATATACCCACCGTCATCCGATCGCCTGGAAACTGAAATTATTGAGAACCATGCGCATACACATTTCACATCCTCTGTCATAATGATAATCATGGAAAGTTGAATATAGTTTAGCCTTATGCAATGGTGACATCAAAATACATGCACCTATGTTTTGCTCTTTTTCAAATTGTTGGAGCTAGGTTTTTTTGAGATTGTAATAACCTAGAAGTATGATACTGCATCGTTTGTTGCTGAAATATATATTTGCCCCTTTGTTTGGCATTTTTGTTATTTTTATGACTTTGCTTCTTTGCACACTCCTTCCATGGGTTTTCACGTTAGTAGGAACCAGTGATATTTTACACATGGCTACCCAATAGAGTATCATCACCGATTCTTTACACGAGCTTACACTGTGTCATCCCAAAATGTAGAGAATATTGAGGATATGGTGCCTTTGAGAAAGCATGATGTTGTTAGGAGTTCGAATTACTTCTATTCCTAGAAAGTAATGGAGCTCCTTTATGTCTTTCATTTTAAGTCAGCTGGAGTGGAGCTTCTTGATCTGCTCAATGTCTACTAAGTGCTCTCCTCCTATGACCAAGTCATCCACATAAATGATGATATATACATGTCCTCTGGGGTCGCTCCGGATGAACAGAGAGTTATTGGGCGTGGACATGTTGAAGCCGATTTGATGAAGATATTGGGTTATCTTCGAATGTCATGCTCTCAGTGCCTGCTTGAGGTTGTAGAGAGGCTTTTCCAGTCGACATATCGTAGGATTTTCTCTATTGAAATTAGACTCTTCATTGTTCATTTGGTCGAGTTGGACCAGACCGATTAACATTTTGCTTGTTACGGGCGTGACCACATAATATCCCGTGGTGAGAATTTACCGTAGTATTCTATACACGTGGATAAGTGTGAGGGTTAAACGAGAGTGTAAAGAATGGAAGGGTTACTTTTAATCCTCGGGATTGAGACAACCCGTTAGGCCAAGTGTAAACTTGCTTGGGGGCCTTGGGTATCGCTATAAATATGAGGCCTAGCTACCCTCATTTCATCATATCTTGACTACGTCGAGACTCTGTTTCGTGGTGGGTCAACTCTTGTAGCAAGTGTGCCAACACCAGGTATGACTCGACGCCACGACGGTGGTATGGGACGCCGATCGAGGCTCGAGTCCATGTCAATCCCTTCACTCGGGGGTGGTCGGGTGGATCGGCGCCCTTCAAGTCTCTCTCCTTTCTATCTATCTAACTTTTGTCCTTATCATATGCTTATTGTAGATCACAACTCTAACAATTGGTATCTGAGCTTATGTTTCTAATGTTTCCTTTGTTTGTTTTTGTCTTCTTGATGTCCGATGGTGATCGATCGACATGCGGTCGACCTTGATCCAAATAGCGATCAACAAAGGAACTTCGGTAACTCTTTCTTGTATTTATTATTATTTTTTATTCTCCCATCTAATCATGTATATGGTTAATATGAATTTTTTGTCATTGATTCAATGATGTTGTAGTGGTAATTAATTGCTTGTATAAAATGTTTACATATGTGTATGAGGTCAATACCTCATTTGACATATATTTGATATGTGATTCATGTCATATGCGTATGAGGTTAATATTGAGCAATTGCGTATTACATTCACATACATATGTTACGTATGCGTATGAGGTCAATAACTCGATTTTTTGTAAATAAGATGTGTTTGGTGTCGGATGCATAAGAGGTCAATACCTCAATTGCGTATTACGATTAACCCTTATTATTGGATGTTTCGTGTGCGTAGAGGCTATATACCTCGATTACGTGTCTCGATTTCATCATATCTTGGCTATTTGATGTTACGATTATTCTTAATATACGCATATGTGGTCACGTGTATATGTGTGATAAATATACATATGTGTATATTAGTTATTACGTGATTTATATATCGAATGTTGTCCTTTTCGGGGAACGGATCTTAGTGGCCGTCCTCACATTTTTATGAGAATGGCGTAGTCACCATCCTTTTTCAACAATCTTTTTTGTTGACATCCCCATTGGTCACTTCAATTTCGTTACGTAACCGAATGATCATAGCCACGATGATGGTGAGAATATAGGGCTTGACCCACTTCATGTGAGGTTGCTCCTAGGACACACATATCCAACATCCCTCCCTCATTACATGGATACGATGCCACCATGAGACCATTCTTATGAAAGGCATTCATAATGAGGTAACCATGTGATGGGCCACGTGGGCCTACTACGAAAAGAGGGCTCATTTGGCTTGACCATTAGGTTGCACTTTGGCGTATGCCATCGCAATTATGAGACTTGAGGTTAGGTAACGTACCAACATAGTTTGTGGTAAACGAGAGGGAAATAAGGACTCTTGACATATATGTTTCTTTTAAAAAAACATATATGGGCAAATGCCTCGCATATCTCTTATATGCATAAAAGGTTAAACATTCAATACGAGCAACCTATTTGGTTAGCTCAAGTGTTTAATGCATTTGTGCTTGAGGTCTCGAGTTCAAATATGACCAAGACCATGATAGGACTTAGACCTAAAGTCTAAACATGTATTGACGTGAGATCATGATATCAATTAATGTTGGTCCATGATACATTGTTTACATCACGATTTTATGTTATGATTATTTGTCTGACCTTATCCTATTTCTTTGCTAGAAATAATCATTCAATGGCTCAGAATAACGACCCGATGTCATCCGCTCAAGCGGAAGGAACTCAAGGAAATCCTCTTGGAGCAATCTCCATTGAGTTGTATTTCTTACAAATACAAAATTTCCTTAGTTCAACCGTTAATCATATGTCCGAACTTCGGCAATCTCAAAGTGCTCTCGAGGCACGTATCATTAGTTTACAACGTGACACTAATAGACCAGATGAGCGTCAAGGTGAACCATCATTTGTCGTAAAGCCATTTATGGGAGAAAAAAAGGAAAGAACCGAAGAAGCAATCTTCACGTGGTTGGGCCAATGTGAGTCTCATTTTGAGTTCTATCCCACGCCCGGTAGTACGAAGATTGCATATGTCGATTGAGAACTAGGGGGTAAGGTCGCCGCCTAGTGGTGTGGGCTCTGAACTTTGGGGGAATTGCTAGATACCTGGACAGACATTGTCACAGTTTTTAAGGGCCAATTTCTACAACCTCTCTCTCAAACCGAGGCAACACAAGCGTTAATGAACCTCTCTAGCCGGAAATTTTCTTCGCTAGAAGACTATGTCCACCATGCTAGAACCCAAATCCAAAATTCGGGTCTAGAAGAGGACAATTGGTTGATAGCTTGTTTTGTCAATGACATCCCCAATTCAGATTATCACTAGATAGTGCACGATAAGGATCCAAAATCCTTCGAGGAGGCCGTTGAAATAGTTCTTCGCTATCAACGCACTTCGAAGAAGGACCATAACAAACCCAAAGAAGTGCCCAGGACTAAGCAGTCACAATTTGTTGGGAAACGCAAGACACCCAACGAATTCATGGATCGTGATTGTAAGCGACAACATCCTTTTTGCGTATTCTGCAAAAAGAAGGGTCATACAAAAGAACAATGTCAAAAGCTCCAATGGAAAGAGCACGACAACAAAGCAAAAGTTGCAGACTATAAAGGTCAGATTCCTAATGTCCTTGAGGTCTATTCACATCATTTAAGTAATTGTCAATGTTCTTTCCCTCACTATGTATTGGGACCCAATGATTTACTACGTGGAAACGGGTATATCAATGGATCTCCTGTACAATTTTTATTTGATTCGGGAAGCTCACACAACTTTCAGAATAATCGTTTGGTTCAGATATGGGGAATCCAACCCACCATAAGTGATCACACCTATAGGGTGCACTTGGCTGATGGAAGAGTACAATACATCAACAAGGCGATTCATTCATTAGGAATTTCTATTGATACTTATGTAGAGGAAGTAAACTTCCATGTAATGAATCTTTGTACCACTGATGCACTGATGTAATACTGGGTTATCCCTTGTTTTATAATAAAAACTCTTCTTTGTCTATTGATTGGGTTCATCATTCCATTTCCTTTGTACTAAACGATTGTACTCATTTTATTCAATGTGTAAATAAACAATCCCTTTCGATTGTTTCCCTTCCATCAATATCTAAGTTGTCTTGTTCTTCTTTATTTTATTGTGTACTTGATCTGAACATTCACATTTATAATATTGATAACATCTCGGGTCAATTGACATATTTTGAACAACAACAACTCGATAAAATCTTAAATGATTTTCATGATGTTTTTCCGAGTGAACTACCACATGGGTTACCTCCTAAACGTAATATAAACCATCGTATAGATAGTGTACCTGGCGTTGCACCAATAAGTATACCCCCTTATCGCTTAAGTCAATTCGAAGAGGATGAGGTATCTAAGCAACTCAAGGACTATTTACGAATGGGTTATATGCGTTATAGTAAATCTCCATGGGGTGCACCTGTTCTCTTGGTAAAAAAGAAATAGGGCGCATGGCGTATGTGTATTAATTACCAACCCTTGAATAAAGTGAAGATCAAGAATTCATATCCATTGCCTCGGGCTAACGATCTAATTGACCGTCTCCAGGGAGCACGGTATTTTACGAAACTTGATCTATGTACAGGCTACCATTAAATTCATATAAGTGAGGACGATGTTCCTAAAACGACATTTTGTACACGCTATGGCCATTATGAGTTTTTGGTTATGCCTTTTGGTTTGACCAATGCTTCAGCCACATTTCAACAAGAAATGAATGGCATTTTCCGAGAACAACTTGGAAAATTTATCGTTATTTTCTTTGATGATATTGTAGTTTATAGTCGTACATTAGAAGAACATGCTAAACATGTCCGCTTTGTTTTACAAACATTGCGCAACAAGCAATTCTACGCGAATATCTCAAAATTTGAGTTCTTCAAGAAATCAATTACTTATCTTGGACATCTTATAATCGAATGAGGACTTGAAATGTTGGTAGGGTTGGAATGGACGTCAATGGACGATTCTGGTGGGAGGCGAGGATCACGCCCATAGAGTGCTCGAAAAGGGCTGATTCGTGTGGCAACCTCCTGCTTGAGGGTCTTGTTGAGGCGTTCGGTGGGGCCATTGGTCCGAGGATGGTATGAGGGCGTAAACACTTGGTGGACACCTAGTTGAGCTAGAACGACGTTGAGGACATCCTCGTGGAACTGGCGACCCTGATCATGATTAGATAATAGTTGGATGGGGCTAGTGACGGAAAACCAGCTAGCAATTGGCGGATAGAGATCAATTGCTCCTGTGGACTGAGGGCCACCTGGACTTGGCAGAGGTGGGGGACAAGAGGGCTATAAGCGAATAGAGATCAATCGCTCCTATGGACTGAGGGCCACTTGGACTTGGCTGAGGTGGGGGAACAAGAGGGCTATCGTGTCGAAGAGGGATCGGGTAACACTCGTGGGACAAGAAGTTAGTGGGCAAGCTAAGGTTGGCGAGGGGGAAAAGAGGTGGATGCTTGGACTGGTACAATATAATAAAAACCCAAAATTTGTTTAAATTTTTTTTCTCTTTTAAATTTTTTATTTTTTTATAATTCGAAAATTAAAATTAAACGAAAAATTGTTAGTCGTGTCTATGAAGTGTGACTGCACACACACACACACACACACACACACACTCTCTCTCTCTCTCTCTCTCTCTCTCTCTCTCTCTCTCTCTCTCTCTCTCTCTCTCTCTCTCTCGCGCGCGCGCTTCATCGCCGAACCATCCTATCATGCCGACAATCGACTCAATGGCCCTGTCCAAGGCAATTGTACCCTCACGAGTGTTCACTAGCCGGTCGACGGCCACCGCCATAGCTTCGGCGAGTTCGGACCCTCTCATCTTCTGACTCCTCTGCTGCCTTTTTCATGTCAGGTTCACCAAATTAGATGTCGTGTTGTTTCGCTTGTGCGTAGGAAACTAAGGTGGGACCGCGGGGGCCCTGGACCGAGGAGTGCACAAAAATAGAGACAGAAGAGAGCGGAAGCGATGGGCTGGCGAGTAACAACCTCCGGCAAGTAATTATACGAGGCCGGCGAGTGCTTGTCACAGGCAAGTAGTGCTCACCGGGTAAAACGAATAATGCAATTGCATACAAAAATGAACAAAGACACGCACTCGACCGACTCTGTGACGACAGTGGATTAGAGTACACAAAAAGAAGGCCGCAACCCAAAGAATCGATTAAGACAACTAAACAAATACGATACTCCCGAGATTACAACCGACACGCCGGTGAGTGACCAAGCACGCACCCACATACACACACACACGCAAAACACTCAGTGGAGCCTCTGCCAGAAGCGCACGGGCTTCTCTCGCGAGCAGAGACGACGACCTGACGAAAACCTGCAGAGATCAACGGAAATGAGGAGAAGAATATGCTCGGTTCCCAGTCCGACAACACTTCGTCCTCGCCCCCAAAAAAATTTCTCTTTTAAAAACCCAGAAATTGTTTTTCTTTTCTCTTTTAAATTTTTTTTTATTTTTTAATAATTCGAAAATTTGAAAATTAAAATTAAACGAAAAATTGTTAGCCGTGTCTGTGAAGTGTGACTGCACTCTCTCTTTCTCTCTCTCGCGCGCGCGCGCTTCATCGCCATCGCCATCGCCATCGCCATCGCCATCGCCAATCTCCTGCTCCTTCTCTGCTTCCAGTTTTGCGTGTGTGTATTACACATACATATATTGAGGGGGGGATTCATCATCTCCACCTTCATCGCCATCGCCATCGGTATCTTCATCTGTATCTTCTTCATCGCCATATCCATCCTCGCTTTCAGTTTTGAGATCGAGCTAGCGAGCGTGTGTGTGAGCGAGCTTTATCTACATATCCATATACATCTCCATCTCTGCTTTCACTTTTGTGTGAGAGAGAGTGAACGAAAAACTTCATCTCCATCTGTATCTTTGTATCTGCACGTTCTCCATCGTTGCTTTCATTTTTGCATCTCCGATAGCAAGCAAGAAAGAGAGAAAGAAAGAAAGAAAGAAAAGACAAAGGGAGTTTCACCATCATCATCGCCATCACTTTCGTCTTCATATGCAGTGCTTTTAATTTTCCCCCCCGGAAACCTCTTGATTTCTTTTCTCATCCTCAGGTTTTCCCCGTAAACTACCAAAGATAATTCATTCCCTTCTTCTCTTCTCCATTGTGCCTATGGATCTTCTTACTTATTTGAAATGATCAGCATTTCCTTTACTCTGCAAATCGCTTAAGGTTTTCTCGTTCATCATTATCACCATTCCAACTTCCGAACGCGTTTCCTGTTTTACCTGTCATTGTCTTCACCATTATTATAGACCATAAAATTGTATGCACAAACAGCATTTTTTCCCTCTTCCAAGCTACTCTTTCAGGTATATTTCCTAGGATTTATACTGTACCTGCGCATCTTCTTCCTTCATCAAAGAATACTGTGTTTTTCTTGTGTTTCCCCTTTTTCCAGTGTAGATTTCAAGCCTTCTTCTACATCAACGTTCGATATTTCTATCTTTCATTTTGCAATTATGGCGGATTCTGAAAATTCTACCTGCTCGTCCTCACATTTTTCATACCAGGGCCATAAGGCTTTTCGCCAAGTTACCAGAGATCGTGAGTACCACCATACTAAATCTGTAGTCCAGGTTACATGAGAAAAACGAATGAAATATTAACGTCCTTTCATGAGGCTAACATGGTATATGAGAGAAAGAAAGAAAGAAAGATATATTAACGTCTTTTAAGAGGCCAAATAAGAGATTACATCTTGAGTGTTTTCTTGTCTTTGAGATGAAATCAAAATAAAATAAATATTACACAGTAAATATAAAGGTAAATAAGATGAAAAGAGAAGAAACGAGGGAATGTTGTTTTTGGCACATGTGAGAGAGAGAAAGAGAGGAATTGAACTAGTTCATAAATATGTAATATTGCACCTTAATCCAACCTAGTCACAAAAAGAAAATTTGCACAGACATGTTATGCAGAGCATGAATTTTGTAGCGTAACATTTTCTAGAACTTTATTAATAAGAATTCATGAAGGCCCCATTTGTTCTATGTTACTTTGAATATTTATCTTCCAACTGGAATTGTTTCTATGCAGGGCTACTTCATGAGATGCTCAGAGCTGCTAGGTCGAAGGATTCTTCTGATTGGAAGGTAGGCTAATATGACCCTCAAAGCTTCACAATTTGAGTCGAGGTGCTGTCTTATATCCATATAGCTCCTGAAAAAATGTATATCATTCGCACAAGCTCTCTGTAGTGTGTACAAAAAAATTCACCACGACAGTTAATGTAAGGAAAAAAAGAGTTTGAAGGCAGGAGGAAGAAGAAAAGAGAGGTTCAGGATTGGAACTCATGTTTGCTAGAGTTCAAATCATATCATGGAAATTTATGTCCAAGTCTATGCAACTAGTTGACCATGAATCATCTCTCCACACAAACTAGTCTAGTAACTAAACAGTCTTACTAACAGTCAAAATTTAAACATCTAGGACACCAAATATTTTTGGTAGGGCTTAGATGAAGCCATTTAGCAATTCACATATTTTCTGTGATGCTAAGTGATGTCTCCTAAAGAATTCCATCCCAATAAGCATTGGAAATCATCAACATTATAAAAGGAGAGATAATAATCTTTAACAATTACAAAAGCTGTTGGATTACAAATGGTATGTTAATCCATATTCCATCATGTAATAGAGGAATAGAGAATAATATTTACCTTGGCAACTGGATTTGTTCTAAAAACTGAATAGGTTGATGAGAGAGCCTGGAAACTGAAATTATTGAGAACCATTTGCATAAACATTTCACATCCTGTGTCATAATGATAAGCATGGAAAGTAGAATATATGTTTAGCCTTTAGAACAGCAAAGTGAACAATTGAATGCTTACTAGAACATTGATGCTAGAGGAAAAGAAAAGAGATTATTTGATTTTTAACAAGACAGGGGGTGGCTTTATGGAATGTGGCATCAAAATACATGCACCTGTCTGTGTTCTTCTCTTTTTCAAATTGTTGGAGCTAGGTTTTTTTGAGATTGTAACAACCTAGAAGTATGATACTGCATCGTTTGTTGCTGAAATATATCGTTGCCCCTCTGTTTGGCATTTTTGTTATTTTTATGACTTTGCTTCTTTGCACACTCCTTCCATGGGTTTTCACCTTAGTAGGAACCAGTGATATTTTGCACATGGCTGCCCAGTAGAGTAAAGAAGGAGATTTATTATCATATTTCCCAGTTCTTGGAGCTAATTTCTAAGGTATACATACCAAGAGTGATTTGGATGCTTGTTGGAATCTTCCTGTACTATTTATTTTTTTCTTAGAATTGAATCTAACCTCATTATATGAGGCAAGAAGACTCTTCAGACTACTTTTGTTGGAGCTACTTTCTAAGGTATACATACCAAGGGTGATTTGGATGCTTGTTGGAATCTTCCTGTACTATTTTTTTTTCTTAGAATTGAATCTAGCCTCATTATATGAGGGAAGAAGATTCTTCAGACTATTTTTATTGGAGCTTCTTTCTAAGGTATACATACCAAGAGTGATTTGGATGCTTGTTGGAATCTTCCTGTACTATTTAAAAAAATAAATTGAATCTAGCCTCATTATATGAGGCAAGAAGACTCTAGACATAGGCACAGAAAATATATCAATATAGCATTTCCTCACATTGTGGGGTAGGTAATCAATATTCTTTCTTTTATGGAAGACTACCCATGCCAAATGTACTCTAGTTTCTCTCACATCCTTGACACTGTAATCCTATGTAGTATGCGATAATGTGTATACCAAGGAATCTCTGCAGATTACTATATATAAACTTAGATGTATATATAGTGCCAAAATATTTGAGTAATGAATTGTAAAAAACAATTTACTGTATGTTCACTGTTTCTAGAGCTGTAATATTATATTTCTTCCACCACGATACACGTTGCAACTTGCTAACATATGGAGCATATAAGTGTTGAGTCACAGCCAAAATGTTCAGATAACAAAAAGCTTGATCCTGCAGATTCCTTGCAACAAATTGATTGAACTGAATTCCACCAATTCCAACACATATGCTGCAAGATGCTAATGATTAAAATAAAAGTATATAAGTACGTATTTCTAGTTTTGAATGAAGCCCAGAATTTGTGTTCTAGTTCTCCTTCCTCCACAAGACATGCAAAATATGTCTCACTGCGCGTTGCTGACGGAACCATTCCGGACTCATATGCCATGTGACCGAATTGTTAAATTAAAACTACACAATAACCATTTCAAGTTTGGAATCAATGTGCTGTTTCTTATTCCTATATAATAGTTGCAAATTATTCGATGTGTCATAAGTTAACTGAGGGAACCAATCCCAATCCCAACACTTACGCTATATGACTTTAATGATTAAAATAGAAGTACACGTAAAGACATTTCCAGTTTGGAATCAAGCTTAGCATTAATACTCCAACTCTCATACCTCCATAAGGGATGACTGGCCTATGGGATGTGTCAAGAGCATGATCAGAAGATATGACTCTTTTGGAAAGGATGTGGTAGCTCCTTGGTAGCTTTACATATTGTACCCAACATTTGAGGAAGATCCTCAATAGTCTATCTGCAAATAAATTGAATGTTAGCTTTCTCACCATTATAATTCATGGGGTTGTAAAGCAAATTGTGTCATTGTAGAAAGAGACGTTAGCTCCTTTGTAATGTTGCTCCAGTAAGCAATGAAGATTTTATACAAGTTCTGTTATACAGAAATATGTTTTTGTTGGTTGATATTGTTTGGCATTTGCAACAGATAAAACATTGATGACTTTGCATATGTTTGTGGAGGCACATTAGTGATTATGAAATCCCTCATGCGAAGGCTTCCTTACAATTTATAGGACACACAAGCAATACTACTAGATCCTCACTCTTAACACCTAGACCCTCACGCACACATATAACAACTCATGTGCAAAATGGACATTTCAGGAGTTATGGTGTTCTTCATTTTGAGCTAAGAACTTATCAAATTTACAGGTTCTGATTATGGATGAGGTGACTGTGAAGGTTATGTCATATTCTTGCAAGATGGCAGATATAACAGATGAAGGCATTTCATGTACGCTGGTGATGTATTAATAATTTCTTTGTAATAATTTTGAATTATACAGTTTTTGGGAAGTGGTGAATATAAGTTTTCATAAGAATTCAATTGATGCTGTTTTAACATCTTTTATGAGGCCAAAATAGCCTATAAGACCAAACAAGTGGTTACATCCCACAATGTTTTCTCGAACAAGTAACAAAAATAAATACAAAGAAATATATGATACTAAATAATCTATATATCTAAGAAGTTAAGATTCTAATATTAGATGAACTGAAACTTTTGTCTCTGAAAAATCTCCATCATAGGCAGCTCGAAGATGTAGCGATCTCCAAAGCGAGAGAAGCACCTTTGGGGCTGGATCATAATGGCCTTTATTTGTCAATAAAAAGGGTGACAACTTTGTGTCATATGTGCAAGACATAATGGTTGTTTTGATGACCTAAGAGCCAATCTTGAGTACCTTTGCTTAGAGGTAGATAGATAGATTTTACGATCGTCTTTGTAGGTCAAATATGACCTATGGAACCAAAACTAAATCATTTTGACATAATAGTTGTGGAATTGAGATAGATAGATAGATATCTTTGTAATGTCCATGAGAGACCAATTGTGATATGAGATATAGATTTTATTATTATTTGTTAGGTCAAATATTAACAATGAGACCAAAAATATAGCAATTTCACTTTACACGTGTGAGAGAGCTTTACTAAATAAATATTATAATTGAGAGAGCACAATTGGGATTGTGAGATAAAATCATGCAAGGATTGGGTTTAGTTGAAGATTTGTGTAAGCATATTCAAATGTGATCAAAGGAAGAGCATTATATCAAAGTGTGATACTTAGACTCTCAAACTAGTTTAGGGCAAAATGTGCATAGTCGTCTAGTCTCATCACTTGTGCCCAAATTTCTTGTCTCACATTGAAGCAAGTGTGAACTAAGTCGTATGGAAGAGCAATGGTTCAGATGGTAGACAGCGGGACATTTATTGAGGTATGTGGTTTTCTTGTTTGGCAAAGAATATGGTTTTGTAGTTAGATGCAACATATGTTATTTATTGTGTGAACCATGAGGCTAATCTTTGTTTTAGAGCCATTGACACTCAATTTAGTAGGCATACAAAACTCTTCAAATGCCCTTGTGCATCTCCAAAAGTTTTTCCAAAAAGCACAATATCATTTATGTACAACAAAAGCATGATGATGACATTCTCGATGACAACTTCTTCAATGCTTTCTTCATTTACAAACTTAGCAACTATTTGTTCTAATTCATCAATACATACACCAAATAGACTTGGTGAAAAAATCTGAAATTCGATTGCCACTACGCACACACCATATAACCTTCTCATGGATTTGGGGAATTGCAAGCATGTATTCACTTGTTACCTCAAGTTCTTCCATGTGACACCAAAATGTTCACGAGATACTATATGAAAAGCTTTCTTGAAGTCTACAAAGTAGTAACTTTAACCATTACCACCAAATCTCTCCATGTAATGTAATACCTCAGCTATGTAGAGACCACAAAGAGTGGGTGATAGTGGGAATCCTTGTTTGACTCCAAATGTGCTAGTCACAAACTCCGATAATCCATTGGGAGACCACACTTGTTGATTCCCCATTGCATATCTATGGGGACACCAAGGAATTCTAGCTGGTACATGAGCTGAATGTGTGATACAATGTCAAAAGGCTTTTTGAAAACTCACAACGTAGCAATTAAATCCTCTTTTTATGGGCTTGCCCTCCTCAATAGGGGTCAGAGGGTCAATATGTGACCCAAATTTGTGAACCCCTTCGGAGATTGAGACTGAGATTTTATTATTGTCTGCGTAGGTTAAATATGACCTATGAGATAGAAAATATGACATTCTCACATAATTCATGTGAAAGTGAGTAGCAACTCTTAATATTCATGGAACTTTACTAATGTATGTCGCAATTGAGAGTGGTCATTGTGATTGTGAGAGGAGTTCGTGCAAGGATTGGGTTTGGTCAAAGATGTGTGGAAAGCATACTTGAATTTGATCAAAGGTAGACCATTGTATTGAAGTCTACTGAACTTGTTTCGGGCAAGATGTGCATAGTCGACTACTCTCCTCACTTGTGTCCCAACGTGTTGTCTCACAGTATATTGAGTGTGAACTAAGTTGTATGGAAGCAATGGTTCAGATGGTAGACAGTGGGATTGGTTCTAACATGTATTGTTACAGCAGCAAGCATAGTGTTCTTTAGATTCTACTTGATGACACAATTGGCAAACTCTTTTTTCTAGAGGTATTTTTTCTTAAAAGATGTTAATATTTCTTTCTTTCTTTCTTCTTTCTTTCTACCTCAATCTCTGATTGATGTGAAGAGATATGCAACACTCTGTGTAGTGCCTAGGATACATTTATGTCCATATAAGAGGGCCTAATGATAAATCCATCCTCCAATATGTGTAAAAAGTGTGCCTTACACTAGGCCATCTTCCTACCAAGAGATATTGTGGGGCTGATCCATGTTCCTCCTCTATACAAGTTGATAATATCATTTTGGATCACTCTATTATCTTCCACTTTGGCAATGTTGAGATGGGGACAATCTACGCTATATTTATACTTATGACATGCAACTCGAACCATTGTTATGTTTCAGCATACCAACAATGATTATCTCCGTATTCAACTGGTAGTTTTGATGACATATAAGTTCCCAACCTTGAGTACAGCTTCGTTCGTGGGACCTCCCAAAACTAGTGGATACCGATTATTGATCAGAATAATGCCTCATTGATAATTTGGGATGCTCCTATCTTCTTCCGAATTGTACCATGGGGCATCAATCCTATGCTCCTTATAATGCGGGAAATCGTTGAGACTAAAGGTCTCGCTAAATATTTCCAGTTATTTGCCTTGTTAAGCCTCGATTTGCAGGTTTCTACTCCATGGAGAAGAGTTGGTGTAACAAGTTGTATCAAATAGCCACCATTTCGTTCGTGGCTCTTGGAACTGTATATGTGCACATTGCCAGCACCAAGGGTTGTATATCCACAGGAAAGCTGAGCACAAACAGCCTCTCATAAGGAGACCTGAGGCCCTGTGAATGTTACTCCCACGTATGTGCAGGATCGTGTGTATGCTACCTCTTCCTCTCCCAATTCTGGTTCTGGTCTTGTTACCTATGCTCAAGTGGTGTGAAATACCATCACTTTAGTTTTATCTATGTTTACTGACAAACCTTTGATTTTGAGGCATGAGAGAGTGAATGAGAGTTCGTACAATTAATATAATCCTTGTTTGCAAAGAAAGAAGTGACTTTGTCAATACAACAGTGGTAGAGGATTTAAACAAACGTAGACAACCGCTACCTACATTGGATGCTGTGTACTTCATTCAGCCCAAAAGAGAGAGGTAATTTGATGATTTTGTTTACTTCACGTATGTATAAACAAATTGAGCTTGCCTATTAGCAACAAATTGATTATCATCCTCCGAATGTCCAGTAAAACCTAAAATTATAACATTTTCTCCCAAAATGATGGTCAAGTAGTAAAGTTTGTGCTTAAAAATCTATAGGTTCTGGGTTTCACTAATTCAATCATGGTAAGAGTTGGCGTGTTGTATTTTTGTTGTAAGGGTACTTCCAAGCCTCACGGTAGCCCAAGTAGGAGGATGAGTTTGGGTTATCGTTGGTGTTTATAAGGAATGTGATAAGTGCTTTTACTGAGGCTAACAAATACAGCTAATGAACTCCTCATACATCCATTTGCTATTTTCTAAAAATTAGAGATACTTACATTTGATCTTCCAGAGATTTGCTAAACCTTCTAATAAAAGCACAAAATAATCTCATTGGCACCTTCAAAGCTTTGAGAAAACTATCTTCACTGTTAGTTTGTCAAGAATATTCTTTTCCATAGTTCTAGGTGTAAAACTGTGTCTTTTACCAGAAAGATTGTTTTTATGTAAACCCTTTTCCAGTTGCAAGCATTTGCATTTTTGAGTGACCATAGTAATTTAATCACGTTGTTCCTGTAGTGTGCAAAAGCTCAAGACAGATTTATCTGGCAAGACTCCTCTTTACAGAAAGTAAGCCGGATGAACTGATATTCCTTTAAAGTCTGCGTAGCATGAGAAAAAATAGAGAAGTAAAAAATAACCATTATTTTTCATAGGGTGCATGTGTTCTTTAGCTCTCCAGTATCAAGGGATATGTTGCAGGCTATCAAAAGTGATAGTGTGGTTCTCTCTCGAATCATCTCACTAAAAGAGGTCAGCTCTCGTAAATTTTGTAGAACCGGGAAAATTTGGAGCATTTGAATATTGATTTTCAGGCAATAATTACTTGGTTCCCTGTCTTATGAGCGATTAACAGTCTGCATTTCTGTAATTTTGTAAAAACCAGGTAAATTTGGAATATTTAACCATTGATTCTCAGGTAATGACCACTCTCCATACCTGTTATATGCATGTATGGATGAAAATTAAGGTTTTCAAACCAACTCTGCAGGCGTTTTCAACTGACAATGGTAGAGCTTTAGAACAAATTTTTGGGGAGCATAGTGAAGGTACCCAAGATTATGATGCCTGTCTTGATACAATTGCTACTCGACTTGGCACTGTCTTTGCATCATTAAAGGTTGTTATCTTTGAGTTAATTTCTATGGTTCATTAAGTGTGTTCTTTTGTCTAATGTTTCTTCAAGTGATATAGGAATTTCCAATAGTTAGGTTTCGGGCTGCACGATCAGCAGGAGATGCAAGTATTGCAATAACATCTCGGGATCTTGTTCCAACTAAATTAGCAGCAGCTCTCTGGGATCGGCTACAAAGATACAAGAACATTTTGCCAGGATACCCAGACACGGAAACTTGTGAACTTTTGATCGTTGACAGGACAATTGATCCGGTGCGTTGGGTACAAGAAATGCATTAATGAATCTACAATTTTCAATATAGAGTTCCATGATTGTTTGGCTTATTTGTAGATTGCACCTGTCATCCATGAGTGGACTTATGATGCCATGTGTCACGATTTGCTAAATATGGATGGCAACAAGTATGTTTACGAGGTACAATTTATGCAGTTGTTGCTCCCTCGCTGCTGTTATTTCTTTTGACCCCAGTAGATGGTGATCGCTTGCTTTCAACCAGAATTTTTTGGATGTTCAAGTTTAGGTTACAACAAGTACTGGCAGGACAAACCGAAAGGAGGTTCTACTGGAAGAGCACGATCCTGTTTGGGTTGAATTGCGGCATCTTCACATTGCTGCTGTAGGGAGTGAACTCTTATAGATGTAGTCAGAAGAATGGCTTAGTTATTCAAAAACTCAAACTCAAACTCAAGCTCAGTCATAATTTTGGTCTTCAGGTAAACAAGAAACTTGATGAAAAGCTTGTAAACTTGAAGGAAAAAAACAAAGCTGCTCAAATACGACTTGGTACCAAGTATGCACTTCCTTTCCTGTTTTTGGGTTCACTCTCGAAAAACTTACTACAATTATTATGTAAATTCCTTTATAGTTAGAGAAATGCAACTTTTACTGTGCAAGATTTAAACGCACATACTAAGAACCTGTAGCATAAAAGATGATTCTATTTAACCATAACTAAGTTATAAGCATGTTTTTGATGACTTTGAGTGCGCACCATCCAGTTTCATTATACAGAAATGATGCAGGATTAAATTTATGTTGAACATTGGATACAAACCATGCATATCTGCCTACCTCAATCTCTAACTGTTGTGATGAAATTTGCAACTGCCCTACCACACTGCGCAGTGCATGCAATAGATGTATGTCCATATAAGATGGCCTGATGATGAATCCATCCTCCGATAAGCGTAAAAGTGTCTTACAGTGGCTCATCTTCCTACCAAATGATACTTTGGGGCTGATCCATGTTATATTGTTTTCCAAGTTAATAATATCAGTTTGGAATCACTATATTATTTTCCATTTTGGTCATGTTTAGATGGGGACAATCCAAGTCAAATTGGAACAGAGGTAGTGCATTTAGGTTTAATACCGTGTGACTCGATTCATCGTTGCATGAATGTCTCGATGTTCAACAAGTTGTTTTGATGACATAAGTGCCAACCTTAAGTACCTTCATTTAGGGAGCTCCCAAAGCTGTTGGATACAGGTCACTCATTGGAGTAATGCCTTGATGATTAGGGTCTGCTCCTATATCTGCCCAGATTGTATCATGGAGCACCAACGTGTTGCTCCTTATCATGTGGGCAATCATTGAGACTAAAGGTTTCTCTAAATCTTTCCAATTATTTTCTTGTTAAGACATAGTCCCTACGTTTCAACTCCATGGAGAAGAGTTGGCGTCACAAGAAATAGACACAATTTAGTTCATGGCACTTGGAACTGCAAATGTGCAAATATCCACGAGAAAGTCGGGCACAAGCAGCCTCCAGGTAAGGAGAACCTAGGCCCTGTGAATGTTACTCTTAGGTAAGTGTAGGAGCATGTGTATGCTACCTTTTCCTCTCCCAAGAAGAATTCTGGTTCTGATCTTGTTACAAATGCTCGAGTGGTGTTAAACACCATCACTTTAGTTTGTCCATGATTATCGACAATGGTATGGTCTGTCCATCTGGTAGGGAAACCTTCACACATAACTCTATTAAAGATGCGTAATAGCAATGGGAGCAAGGTGTCACAGGCATAGATAAAGTGCTCATCTACCAATCCATCATGATACCAGGGTTTGGTTTCAAGAGATTTCACGAATGGAGTGCTTCTGCACGAGGGCTTGAAACATAGACCATACATAATCATCTGCATTGCTATCCATGTGAAGTGGTAGTCAGGGGAAATGGAAATAGATGCAGTGTAGGAACACAAATGGAATAGAGGCCCAATGGGGTAGATTGAGCTGGAGTAATGTGGAATGGAGGCCTAAGGAGGTAACTATGTCATACCTATTGTTGCTTGAATTGTACCTTTAACCATGTACTCTGAATTATTTGCTTGATTTGTTTGCTCATGAAGAGGTGTTGCATGACATTTTGCTCATGAAGAGTAGATGTGATTTGAAAACCTAGGTATTGCAATCATTCCTATAATAGGAATGCCATTAGGCTGCCACATGCAATTGGCCTTATATTTGTAATTGTAGTTTTTTTTCGCATTTTTAATGGCTGCTTTTATCCCAAGATTTGTTTCCACAATTTTGCTGAAGTAACTTTAGTTCTAATTCCAAGTTTCTTAGGACATATAGTTTGAAGAAGATGACTAGATGACCTATGGAAATCAAGTGTAGTTTGTTGGACAAGTTATGAGAGAACTTCTCATTGTGCGTTAGCAATGTAGATGATATATTGTTCCATGATTAGTTTAGTACAAAGGTGATTATTTTAGTACAATTGAAGGAGTTAACTATGATATAGATGGTTCTATACTTCGAATGATCGTTTGAAACAAGTTTGTTCTATTCTTATCTGTGTGGTTTTTCCTTTGAAAGTGGTAATTAGATCTTGATTGGTTGGTTGGTTGTGAAATTCATGTGACTGCTATGATTTTTTATTGTTAGAAATGGATTGCTGTGTAAAGCTGGTTGTCTATTGCAGGGAGGGCCAAGAACTTTCAACACGGGACATGCAAAAGATGGTGCAAGCATTACCTCAATATCGTGATCAAATGGAAAAACTGAGTCTTCACATTGATGTAAGCTGAATTCCCAACTGCGGCCAATGGGCTCAAAGAGCATACATTAGAAAGAAAGAATCATTTGAAAAAGATTTACAACTGTTGTATATGTCTATGGCTCTTCTACAAGTTATGCATGATCAACTTAAGATCTTGCATATCTTGAGTTAGGAATGTGTGAAGACATGCATGTGAGCTCATTGGACACACTTCCAGAAGTTTCTCTTTTATGTAGGCACATATCCTTTTGAAAGCATTTGATTTTCAACTAAAATAAATTACACTGGTAGTCAAGGACGATATTCAAATATGAATTGCTAGATTGCATTAATATTTCGTTTGCTTTTCCCAGAAAGTGCTCATGTTTATGTGTATGTATGTGAGATAACCTTTGGCCAGGATTGAGTATCGCTTAGTATGTAATACAAGGTGCTCACTTTATTCCATCTGTACATATTTTTCTGCAGATAGCAACTAAGATAAATGGCAAGATTGCAGAGTGTTTTTTACGTGATGTTGGCACCCTTGAACAAGACTTAGTATTTGGTGATGCTGGCAGCAAGGAGCTCCTGAATCTACTAACAACAAAGGAGGTGCATTAGAACAAATATGACAGCCGAAATTGTTTTAGGTCTGTTTCCAGAAGCAGATATCTGACGACAACTTTATGTGCAGAACTTAACCAAAGAGAACAAACTACGTTTGCTCATGATATATGCTGCCTCTCATCCAGAGAAGCTAGAACCTGCCAAAAGACTCCAGTGGATGAAGGTTTTGTGCTCTGCTGTCAGTTTTATGGCAATGTATTGTAATGTTAGATTGCAAAGATATAAATTTCGTACACAAACACAAAAGTATGAATGTATATCCATTATGGCAATGTATTGTAAAGTCAGATTGCAAAGATCTAAATTTCTTAGACACATTAAAAGTATGAATGTATATCCACACATAAGCATGCCGTTTGATATATTTTTCATGTATAACACTCACTGCAGCTGGCAAGGCTTTCTGAGGATGATATGCGCCCTGTGGTAAATATGGAGTACATGGGCGTCTCTGTATCAAAGAAGCAGTCTGGAGGTTTCGCTTTGAAATTTGGGGGCAAGAAAGTAAGAATCCAAAGACTTCGATTTGTTTTTGCTGAAGATTAGGTGTATGTGAGCTTAATCCTCTGTTTAATGGCACTGAAGAAACGAGGTATCAGAAAAGATCGGAATCAGGATGATGAAGAATATGACCTTTCCCGGTTTAGTCCTATTATCCAGGTATAAGAAAGTGCATAATCAATCACGTTTGTTTAATTTGTGCATAAATCCATAATTTGTACCCATGTGATAGTGCAATTGGAAATTGTCTTTAAATATAAATAGGAAGTGATTGAAGATTTAGCCAATGGTGAACTGTCTAAGGAAGAATACCCTTATATGAAAGAACCCTCTGCAGCAGTGTTACAATCTATGGCAAGTGGCAGTGTCTCCCTGAGACTACCAACCTCAAATACAAAGCCAGCACAATCAATGAGAACTTCAAAACCTACTTCTACATGGGCCTCCAAGTTAAGACCTTCTGAAGATGGATGTTCAAGGTATGTAAATTCCAACTCTCTGGATAAATTTGATTCTTTAAGTATTTCAGTGAATCATCATCAATGAGGCTTTCTCACAGTGACCCCAAAGTAACTGGAAAGCGCATTTTTGTTTTTATGGTTGGTGGTGCCACACGCTCAGAGGTAAATTTGGGTTCTGCTTTCTTTGAAGACATCATTTAATTGGGCATGGGAATATCATGTATACGGATACAAAGGTTTGCACATGATTTAACCAAACAATTTTTTATTATTAATCACAGCTGAGGGCTGTGCACAAGCTTACAGGACGCCTAAAGAGGGAAGTGGTGCTTGGGACCACCAGCCTTGATGAACCTCATGAATTTCTGACGGTAACTTAAGTGTCCATTTTTGCATGTTTTGTTTTCCATTTTCTTTATACTAATGATATATGCTTGATGACTTTACAGAAACTTAAAGTGCTTAGTGTTCTTGACGAGATAGCATTGGACGATCTTCAGATTTAATATGATCATCTGAGATGGAATTTTGGACTACCATATATCTTGACGAGATAGCACTGGACGATCTTCAGATTTAATATGATCGTCTGAGATGGAATTTTGGACTAGAACCATATATCTTGATGAGATAGCACAGGATGATCTTCAGATTTAATATGATCGTCTGAGATGGAATTTTGGATTAGAACCATATATCTTGATGAGATAGCGTCGATCTTCAGATTTAATATGAGTGTCTGAGATGGAAATATATTATTAGTAGGGCCATAACTAGCAGCGTCACTGTGGGGCTTCAGATTTAATATGATCGTCTGAGATGGAAATATATTATTGGTAGGGCCATAACAAGCATCACTGTGGTGGTAGAAAGTTGTACAATTACTACATTCTAAACATACCACCTTAAGTGTATGGGAAAGTTGGTTATAATGCAAATTGAAATGTATATGGGATTCCATACCATTTAGCATTGTGTACCATATACTGAGCATTTTAATTTGGTGTTTGTGGAATTCTACATCCTTCAGTGAAAACATGTCCTGTTACACATGATATGGTGAAAAACAATAAGTGAACTGGCATTTTAAATGCATGTAGAATTCCATACCACTGAGCATTTGAAGTAATTATTTTTATTTGGTGTCATGTCTGACATAATGCATAACCTTGTGTAACAAAATTGTATGTAAAATAACCAGGAACAATGATTTCAATTCTGCACACAATTTGAACACTATGCAGACCCTCAGCATGTATATCTTTTCAATTCCCCTACAAGATTTGAAAACTGTGAACTTTTAGATATGACTACCTTTACAATGACAAATCATTTAAATCTGGTGTACTCCAACCACCCATGGAGAACTTGGATGTTCTTTTTTCACTATAAATTTCCCATGTTGTCAAGGTTTGTTGCTTTCCTGATCCACAGCCTCCAACTCATCAAAATCATCTGGTAGTGCATCCTCATCGAAATCATCAAGTAATATCTCACTAGGATCTGCATCGATGTCAAACAGATCAATAGGCATCATCTCTAGGCTATAACATTGGAACACTCTATTTATCAACTCGGATGTCAGTTTCAATGTGCAAATGCTGAAATGATCTCTCAAGATAAGTCACACCTCTCAAATGAGCTGCTTTGTTGTTTGGCATTTGAGCAATGCTACCTGATATATCATCAAGAACATAAGGCAACTCCAAAAGTTGTAGCAAGGACACTGTAAAAGGATTTCTGACATGACCTGTTAAGAAGGAAATTTGAATTCTGGATTGGTCAAACAACAAAATATGAAATAACCTTTAAAATCATATAGTGAAATCTCAAAATTATTTATTTAAGCCACATATCATCCTTTAACTTCCATTTAACTTGTTTATTTATTTATTTATTTAACTTGTTTGAGCAAGAATAATGTCTTCAACAGGGAGAAGGCAGAACCAAATTCTAGTTTGGTCATCACAGGTGAGCCAGAAGTAGCCATGTCCACTATGCCTTTGGGTGGGTGAACACATCTTCTGACAGTTATCTTTCCAGGGTGCTAAGCATAACGCTACTTAAATTGGCAATACTTGTATTGCTCCTATCTCGTGTTGGAGTAGTGCATTGCATGTTACGTTACATTCTGCTATGACTGACATTATTTCACCAATCAAGGTGGTCGAATCGCACTCACAGGATTGGCCAGACCTGAATTCTATTTTTTTTCTACAGCCTAGACACAGAATGTGTAATAACGTCTTTTTGGAGGCCAAAATGGCCTATAAGACAAAACAGGAGATTACATCAAGAAGAGCTACAAAAGGCACAAAGGTTGTGTCCCCTTTCACATTGGGGTGGCCATTAGCCTCAATGCACTAGACCTAACTTTGTTGGATTGGTCTTTAATTCCTGTGCCCTCATGGGTCATGCTAGTACGACAGGTACTCAATAGTAAACTCCCACTATCCATCACTAGATATCACCGTTCCCTGTGAAGCTCCATCTCAAATCCAAAAACAAGACAAAACATTAATGCAGCTGTTATTTAGCCACTTACTTGCTGATGAGTTCACAGAAAGTCGCCTATTAGGATCATATGGTGTAACTGTTGCTACAAAGTCAGTGGGGATTACAGTTCCCAACTCCAGAAGCTTTTTTTTAATCCATTCTCGATGTTTATTCAGGTCCACGTCTTGAGAACTGGGCAAGCACACAATAATAAAATTTTAAACATCATCATTATAGAAATAGGCCAATCAGCATTGATTAGGAAAAACATGAGCACCTCGGTAATGCAGACCATTTTGAGGTCAATGGAAAATATGGATTGTATGCCCTGGTGATAGCTAGCCACTCTTCATCGTGCCTGAATTCTGGTGTGTTGTCATTTACAGATACTTCAATAACCTTTTAAATGACTTGATTGTCAGAATGTATCACCAAAGACAACATGTACAATAATTTGGATTCTATCCATAGAAGTGCATGTCACCTGTAAAAAGTTCCGGTTGGGAAGACATTTGTCTAAAGCAAGGAACTTTGTAATCTCTCCTCCAGTGTGTTGAATGAGCGCTGCAAACTTAGTGTGTAGATGGGCTGCAAACCAGTAAGAAGGCTTCAGCTTTTGTAGAAGTTTCTCTCCAGGTTCACTCCCTAAAGTACCATTCATGACCTAAAAGAGAGGTAAACAATCTATCACTTTGGCTGTCACCAGTTACATGCCATTGCCTCAACCTTAATATATATATACATCATACAACATACACAAACACCAATACACCCGTCATAAATATAGAACACACATAAAAAGCATACCTCTTCCTCGAGAAATGGCTTGTGCCGAAGCAAACCTTTCTTATCCCCAAACTTAACAATACCCCGAGGCCAATCATGTGTAAGGAAAATGTCCAATGGTTCCTGAATTTGCATAAGTTTGTGAACATCATATTCCCGGATGTGATATACTGACCGTAATTCATTTGCATTATATGGAGGACGCTCATAATGACCTGCACACATCTTTTGATAAGTATTACCCATGTCAGATGTAAAAACAGGAGCTAATTCTCACTGAATTGCTATTTTTCAAGGGTTCTTTTCTTGGCTTTTATTTACCAGAATAAACTTTGAAACATTCAACCAAATTTACAACTTTAATAGTTCACTATAGATATTTGGCAAAATGTTGAGATGTTAACCCAAATTTCATATGCCATAAATTTACCCAATCATCTTCACTTGTTGAATCCTTGAGATCCCTTATCTTTCACTCTATTTGTAGATCTCCTAAACACATTAAATATGCCAACTTGCCTGCTTGGTAATGCTGACGCTTGAAAATTCCAGACAGTCCACCTATCCGCACACCTCCGAAGCAAACTACTCCGGCATATCCAAGAAAGTATATACGAGGGGCAGCCCAGCCTCCATAGTACCTAGGCACTTTCAGAAATTTGAGAAGCTTTCAATCCATGTATTTCCTAAACTTTATACCTGAGCAACCTAGTTGACACAATTAATCATTGATGAATGTTTAATAGCTTTCTTCATTTGACAAAAGCAGTTTGCCTCCATACTAGGATAGAAAGAGGAGAGAGAATTTCGAAGAAGTCGCTGAAGAAAGGATGGATGTGGCCTATTGTAAACCCTTTCAAATGTTGTGGTTGAGACCCTACTTGTGTAGCCCTTCATCAGTTTGTGGCATGAGAGGAGAGAGAGAGAGAGATTTTGGTTCATTTTAGGCATTTTCATTAGATCGCTAATGCAAACAACTTCCATGCTTGAATAATTGATACATATGCATGTGAACATAGCTCAAATTTTGCGAGAGGTTTTAACAATGGGAGTGATTTTCCTAAAGAATACAAAAACACATTAATCAAGTGGTAGGAATAAAAATCTAAACTATAAATATGATCATCTCAAGAAACACAGATCTCATCAACTTCATGAAACAGCAGCTGAAATTAACAGGCTAAACATATGAACAAGCTATGAAGATTTCATCAATTGTTACATGATTTCGTCACCAAACAATTAAAATGCTAAGCAATGCAGATTTTATTTATTCACATATGCAGCAAATAACCTTTATTTCGTACAAGGTGAAGATTAAGCTAGGAAGATTTTACGCCCCGCATATGCAATAAAAGTACAAATTACAAAACCAAACAAGGACAAAAATGAAGATTACATATTTCTACAACAAAACTACATATGATAATAAGCACTTTATTTATATAGTATGTATATTTCATAGCCAAATAAAGTAGAAGAAACTCACAATTCCCATAGGTAATTCGATGCTTCATGATTACCACCAATGAATAACGTGGGATATGGAGCAATTTCTTCCCCTGAGTAATATTTCCAGAAGCTATTCATAGACTTATATTTGTCAGGGCAAGCCATGGAGCGAAGGTCTTCCTCATTCCGGACAGCCTATGCAACCAATGTTTCAAACAACCAAAAGCAAAATTCTTGTATTAGAGAAAAGTAATGGAAAAAAGGTAATTTCCATTACTCTCCCTTGCATCAGGAAACACATAAGACTGGAAACCGGGAAAAGTTGTATGATTGAGAGAAAAGCGGCAGATTTTGTTAGAAAATGATTATTAAAACAAGGTGATTAAAACAAGCAAAGTCAGAAGACAGATGTTCCTGTGTTAGAAAGAAAGATAAAAAGATAAAAAGAAGAGAGCATAAAGATATTACAGAAGTAGAATTTTCTGGCACCTCTACATCAGGAAAGTCCTACTAAAAGTGGAAGGTTGAAGAATTGATGAAAACAAAGGTTGAAGTCTATTGCTGAGAAAAGGATTAAAAAAGAGGCCGTTTCTGCGGCTAATTTACATCAGACGGAAGCAACGAAGTTATTAAAGAGATGTCCGATCAGAACAGAAAGGAAGCTCTTTCTATGACTGTTTTGAAATTCCGGAATGCACAAGACAAACGAAGGCGAGCCGAAACGGAAGCTGTTTCTGTCATATGAAAAAGCGACGGTTTCTGTGGCAAAGAATAAGAAAGGCAGGCCCCGTTTCTGTCCAGATGAGGAATGGAAACGAGAAAGAGCAGGAAACTATGACGTTTCTGTGACAAAGGAGAGAGAAGTGATGCCGATGCTATGGCTGTATGGCATATGCCAACGAAGGAAGAAGAGCCATAGAGTTTGAGGAGGAAAGAAAGAAGAAAAGTTAGGGTTAGAGGGAGGGAGAAAAACCTGGAAGTCGCCACAGCAGATGAGGAGGTCGATCTTGAGGTTCTGCATTCGTTCCAGGTGTTGCAGAGTGGCGTAGATGTTGTCGAGGTCGCCATGAGCGCATCCCTCCACTGCGATCCGCATTTCTCCTTCGCTTTCCTTTCCCTCCACAGTCTGCAATCCACAGAGAGAGTAGAGCAGCAAACAGCAGCTATTCAAACACACACACACACACACCAAATTGAAAACTTTAAATACACAGAGATACATATCATCTACCTATCGACAACGTAAAAAATACACAGAGATACATATTATCTAACTATCGACAACGGTTCGGTTTGAATCGAACCGAACCGAACCTTCGGCTTAACCGATTCGGCTCGGTTCATGTTTATTTTTTTATCG
Source organism: Azolla caroliniana (assembly GCF_043228905.1). Classification (NCBI taxonomy): domain Eukaryota; kingdom Viridiplantae; phylum Streptophyta; class Polypodiopsida; order Salviniales; family Salviniaceae; genus Azolla; species Azolla caroliniana. The sequence goes on from NW_028230443.1 coordinate 19,227,384, forward strand.
GATCGGTTCTAACTATCGACAACGGTTCGGTTTGAACCGAACCTTCGGCTTAACTGGTTCGTCTCGGCTCATGTTTATTTTTTATCGGTTCGGTTCTAACTCTCGACAACGGTTCGGTTTGAACCGAACCCTTTTGGCTTAACCGGTTTGGCTCGGTTCATGTTTATTTTTTTATCGGTTCGGTTCAGGTTTATTTTTTATCGGTTTGGTTTCAACTGTCAGAAACCTCGCTTTAAACGGTTTGACGATTTTTATTTTTATTTTTTTTTTAAATTTTAAATTTTAAAAAATTGTTTTTAAACAATCTTTTCATTTTTGGACCTTATTCTCACATTTTAGGAACATCTTTAAAATTTTAGAATTTTAAAATAATGAAATATTTTAAATTTTAAATTTTAAATTTAACATAAGTTGAAAACCAAAACCGATCCACGAAACCGTGGTTTTAACGGTTTGAAAAAAAAACAGTTCAGTTTAACGGTTTCGTGGTTTGGTTCGATTCAGGGTTTTTTTTTTAAAGTAAACGGTTCGGTTTTGACCCTCTCAAACCAAACCAAACCAAACTGTTGCCAATTGATTGTCATCATCATCTTATCATCTTGTATGTATGTATGTATATGTGTATGTATGCATGTAAGTATGTTTAGGGTTTAGAGTTTTAGGGTATATTTGTATGTACATATGTAACACATTTTTCTGAGAAGAACTCTATAAAGAAATGCCAGTCTTCGAGGCTTGTATGGCCCCGTTTTCCTTTCGGTATCTTGGCTATGCTAAGAAGAAGAAGCCGGTGCCGGGAAGGAAGGAAGAAAGCTATATACATTAACCTCTTTCTAGAGGTTCGAATCGCCTCTAACTGAGAAAGAAACAAGTGAGATGCACTTACTGGCATTAAGTGCTGAAGTTGAAGCTCAATTCTAAAATGTACCAGGAGGTTGACTGAAAGGGTTATTTGAGAAAGAAAAGAATAGTTCGACAGCATTTTAAGATAGATTTTGTTTTTGCCCCATGTAGAAGGTGAGACCTCTTGTTTATGGACATTCCGTGATCATTGAAGAATGATTAGGGTTAATTATGGCATAGAAGAGGAGTTTAGGTGTGTGGGTATAAAGAGGAAAGTAAATGTACTTTCAAGAATTGCATGAAAATTGATGTGTATTTTAATAAATATTTCTTAAACTTATATTGATATGATTGGCCAATCAAAGATTGATTGGTCTCGTGTGTAATCTCTATAGATGGTGGTGCGTGCTATTGATTAGTTGAAGCACTTTGAGGCCAAAAGATTTAGGTGGAATCTTTGCAATTACCATCAATTCTTGCACTTTTTTTGCTTAAGAACCTCAATAGATAAGACTTAGACAGGGAATAGATAACACTTAGGATGCATTTTGCTACTTGAAAATCTACTTGAGGAGAATCTGATTGCATTAAATCAGAGAGTATTGTTGATTTAGCTCAGCCCAATTGTTGAAAGTCCCAAAGATAGAATGGGCAATTCCGAGCATGCATGAACTACCAGAAGCTCAATGCAGCCACAATATTTGATCCATTTCCACTATTCTCAATATGGTGATCAGTGTGAAATGTACAGCTTCCTGAACAGGTTCACCAGCTACAATCAAGTCAAGTTCACATGGCTCTGAAAAAACAGGAGAAGACTGCGTTCCTCACCGAGGCCATAATGATGTTTGGGTTGAAAAAGGCCATGATGACCTTCGAATTCAGCCTTCATGCAAGCATTCTTGGACATAGTTGCAGTGTTTGGGCAAATGAGTGACCACCTATGATAGTGAACATAGTGTCTGTAAAAGTGGCGCGCGGCTTGGTTCAGCCTCAACCCCACAAACTGCACACTGATGGTGTCTGGCTGCAACTTAAGTTTCGATCGATGTCTTACTTGTATTTTCTATTTAGGTAAGCCATAGGAAGACAAAGATTAACATCTCCAAAAAAGGAGCTAATTTATTTGGGAGTTACATCCGTAGGGCCCCTTTTTTCTCGAAAATCTGCATTGACAACTACAACCTCATCGAGTTATACAATGCTTGGAACATTCGAGAGAATGTGTGCATGCCATCTTTCGAGAGCCATTCATGAAACTATCACCATCTTAGTCACATCTCACCTTCATATAGGTCACACATTTGGGAAACCAATCTTGATGTAAAGAGGAAAAAGATGCCCTATTATCAATTCCTACATATATCAACTTCTTTTTCAGCACAAAGGCTGCTCATCTATCACTGCAGTATGACAAGATGGATGCCAACCTCACAAGGGTTGACGATAGACATACAGACATACACCACTTATGTATGGATTCTTATAGACTTCATGAAATATAATTATCCTCTCTGATAGGGTTTTGGACTTCTTCATATCACTGATAAACTTGGAAGTACATGTCCACTATGTGCTCTTACATTTTTCCTGGTCTCCAGAGCTTCAAATACAATCTTTGATAATGTAATTTTTACTTCACATATTCGTGAAGACTGCATCATTTTGTATCTCTCTGAACCATGCCAACACTGCATAACAAAGATACTTGGAAACTAAGGCATTCAATACAATACTCCCCATAGAAATTTTGTTGTCGACTAATGTCCAGCAACTACAATTGTCTGTTCTATCAACCAGATAAAAAGATTAAAATTCCCAAAAGAATTCATCGTGGTACAATTCTCACAACTGCATCTTCCGCCTCAAAAACTCTGTGAATAAAGTTCTCATTTTTCTAGACTCGTCATGTCCACACATGTAGACAATGATTCACCTTTGAGCAGATCAAGTTTAACAGTAAAAGACTGACATTTCTCATATCAACAACCAATCCAATTAGATAAACCACCATAAACCATCAAAGCTTCAATTCTATCTGCCTCTCTTTGCATCCCAGCAGCTGCATATATATTTGCCATGCAAATGTATGCAGCACCACATTTTTCATCCAACTGTATGGACTGTTCAAAAGCCCATCTTCCAAATTCCACGTTCCTCCATTTCCTACAAGCACCCAATATACTCCGGAATACACGAAGATGGGCAGAATATGGACACTTTTTAAGCCATGCCTTTGCCTTGTCAAAGTATCCTGCTCGGCCAAATAGATCAATCATACAGATGTAGTGTTCTAGTGTGGGCGTCAGACAATATACAACACACATTTCATCAAAAAACTTTTCACCATCCCTCACTAGACCTCCATGACTGCATGCTGACAGTAGACCAATGAAGGTAACCAAATTTGGCACAACACCGTCTGCCCTCATTCTCCTATATTGGTCTAAAGCCACATTACCTTGACCTGACTGAGCATATCCAGTGATCAAAGTATTCCAGGACATGATATTCTGCTCTGGAAGTTCTGCAAACACTTCTTGTGCTTTCTCCATTGCACCACACTTGGAATACATGTCCACCAAAGCAGTGCCAAGAATTACATTTTTCTCGACTAACCCTTGCTCTCTTATCTTGGCATCTATCTCTTCCCCAATCTCTAGAGACCCCACAATGCCACATGCTTTCAAAACATAGATATAAGTTATCACATTTGGGCACACTCCCACATCCTTCATTTCTTGGAACAATTTCAGTGCTTCATCACCAAGACCATGTTGAGCATATCCAGTGATCAAGGCAGTCCAAGAGACAACATCTCGTACTGGAAGTTCCATAAACACTTCTTGTGCTTTGTCCAGCACACCACACTTGGAATACATATCCACCAACGCATTGCCAATCACAACATCCTTCTCCAATAGCCCTTTCTTTCTGATTTCAGCATTGATATCTTCTCCAATCTCTAGAGATCCCACAAGACTGCAAGCTTTCAAAATGCTGATATATGTCACTGCATCTGGAGAGACATTGTCAGTTTGCATCTGCTCGAAGGATTTTAATGCTTCAGCACCAAGACCATTTTGGGCATATCCAGAGATCATGGCATTCCAAGATATCAGATTCTGCTCTTGAAGATTGTCAAACACTTCTTGTGCGTTCTGAATTTCACCACATTTCGAATACATATCTACCAATGCACTGCCAAGCATGATGCTCTTCTGCAGTAACCCTTTCTTTCTAATCTCAGCATCTATTTCTTTCCCAATCACTAAAGATCCTACCAACCCACAAGCTTTCAACGTCGAGACATAAGTTATCTCAGTTGGAGAGATTCCCGTATCTTTCATTTGTCTAAAGCATTTCAATGCTTGATCACCAAGTCCATTTTGGGTATATCCAGTGATAAGGGCACTCCAAGTTACAACATTCCGCTCTGGAAGCTCATCAAACAACTTTTGAGCTTTTTCTAACGCACCACATTTACAATACATGTCTAACAATGCAGTGCTGAGCCTGACATCTTTCTCCAACAGCCCTTTCCTTCTAGTTTCTGCATCTATCTTTTCCCCAATCTCTAGAGACCCCATGAGGCTACAAGCTTTCAAAATCCAGATATAAGTTATTGCATCCGGACAAACTTCCATATTTTTCATTTGTTTGAAGCATCTCACCGCTTCATTACAAAGCCCGTTTTGGATATATCCGGCAATAAGGGCATTCCAAGACCCAGCATTCCTCTCAGGCAGCTGCTCAAACACTTCTTGTGCCTTCTTCAATGCACCACACTTAGAATACATGTCTACTAATGCATTGCCAAGCACAATGTCTTTCCGCAATAGCCCTTCCTTTCTAATTTCTGTATTGATTTCTTCCCCAATCTCTAGCGATCTCACAATGCCACAGGACTTCAAAACGCAAGCATACGTTCTCGCATCTGGGCATACTCCCGCATTTTGCATATGACGGAAGCATTTCAATGCTTCATCACCTAGACCATTTTGGGCATATCCAGAAATAAGGGCATTCCAAGATACAACATTCCTCTCTGGAAGCTCATCGAACACTTCTCGTGCTTTTTCAAGCATGCCACACTTGGAATACATATCCACCAGTGCAGTGCCAAGCACTACATTCTTATGTAATAATCCTTGCTTTCTGATCTCTGCATCTATATTTTCTCCAACATCTAGAGATCCCACAATACCGCAAGCTTTCAGTACACAAACATAAGTTACTTCATTGGGAGCGACTCCATCATTCTTCATTTCTATGAAGCATTTCAAAGCTTCATCACCAAGTTCATTTTGCGCATATCCAGTAATCAAGGCACTCCAAGCGACAACATTCCGTTCCAGGAGCTTCTCAAACACACCTCTCGCGTCATCCATTGAACCACATTTTCCGTATGTTGTAATCAAGGAAGTGGCAATATAAGCATCCTTGGCAATCAGGTTTTTCTTAAGAACCTCATCATGCATTCGGCGTGCTTCATTTAGATTCTTTTCTTTCCCATACAACTGTATCAGATTCAAAGCCCTAATTTGATCACGAAACTGAGCTCTTCGAAGCTCCTCGTCCTCATCATTGCGCGTATTATGGCCGACGGAATCTAGAAAGCCGAGATCTGTCAACTTCTCTTTGACGCAAGGGGGATTGTGCCAGCCATTGATCCATAGAGGCTTCTTTGTTCGTTTATGCCTGAAGTCTGGGGAGGTTGGAGATCTCTATGATGGAAGGGGAGGGGAGGGGGAGCCAAGGTGGTTAGGGTTTAAAAGAAACAGGGGAAATGCTCAGAGAAAAGAAGGAAGGCGATGGATGCGTTACCTTATCGGCTCGATTGTCCCAGAACTTGGAAGGATCGATGAAGAACTCATCCCACAAGGCACTGGTCTCAGGAGAGAGAGCCATCACTATTTCCATTCACATGCATCCTGACCTTTAAATAGAGACCATGGATCAATTATTAGCTTAGAACTGTAACATTCATTCATCTACGGTTCGGTTTGAGCCGAGTCGAACCGCGAAACTGCAGCTTGACGGTTTTAACGGTTCGTTTTCAGGTTCAAGTTTTTGTAAACGGTTCGATTTCGGTATTGAGGGTTTACCAGTTTGGTTCGCTTGAGCATTTATTGGTTTAAATTTGTAAACAGTTTGATTTCGGTCCAGTTCGGTATTGGGGGTTTACTGGTTTGGTTTGGTTCGCTTGAGCATTTATTGGTTTTTATTTGTAAACGGTTCGATTTCGGTTCGGTTCGGTATTGGGGGTTTACCGGTTTGGTTCGCTTGAGCATTTATTGGTTTAAATGGTTTGAAACCATGGTTCAAACTCTTTGAAGGTTTAGGATTGACACTCGATAATTTTCTTAAATATATTTTTGAAAATTTTCAACCTAATTTTGAAATATTGAAAATTTTAATAATTTTGAATTTTGAATTTTCACCTAACTTAAAAACCAAAACCGAATCGTGAAACCGCGGTTTTAACGGTTTGAAGGTTGGAAAGTCTCTAAAACCGTTTGGTTTGAGCTTGAATTTTTTGTAACAGTTCAAACGGTTTCATGTTTCAATTTAAAAAATGGTTTGAGTTTGACACTCTTGAACCGAACTAAACCCAACTGATACCAGTTGCTACTTAGAAGGTTGTTTGTTTGTTTGTGTGTGTGTGTGTGTGTCTTGAAAGTTGAAACTACATACATACATGGTTACCCACACAAGCACACACATTCAATCATTTCCAATGACCACCACACTTGTGTCTCTTAGGGCACCCATAGCGTACTACACAGGACAACCACATCTCTAGTTATAGCTTCAATGAACTCCTTGTCATAGCCTAAAATGGGTTCTCATTTCGTTGTATGTGAATGGCTACCTTAAATCGACATGTTCAAGTAGTGAAAATGGTTCTTCGCTGGAGCTTTTTTTCTTTTTTTTTAAAGATTTTCTTCAATAGTATTAAGAACAAAACGCTCGAAGGCTACAACTTGAACTTAACTACCAAGGAGGTTACAACTTTTCTTATACAATGATGTAAAATACAAGGATGTTTACATTTGTTGATATTCAAGAAAGAGTCCATGGAAGTCAATATTGCCATTGAGGCTCTTGAGTTGACATTGTAAACAGGGGCACCTTTTTCCATAACTGAAGAAGCTTTTTCTTGTCCGCTGGAGCTTTACTCTCAAATGATGCGAGTTTTGGCACTAATGGTCAGTTGTGTCGATTGCTTTGTGTGGCAATTCGTTGCAAGGGTGGTTTACTTCATTGACCTACCAAGGATTTGAGATGGCAATTGTTGTGGTGCGGTGCACGTTTAAGGATGCCATTATCGAGTCAGGCCCGTCATTCGGGGGCATTATGTTTGTTTGCTTCTTGTAAATCTGCACAATGCCTTGACTAAAACTATCAAACCGACCTCAAGCATGCGAGTCTACCCATCAAGTTTAAGCATGTCATTAAGCAGAGGAAAAGAAACTAGCAAGGATTTCCCTAGTAGCCACGAGAGAAACAAGAAGAGCCTAGCTTGAAAATTGTGAGGCCTTGTTGTGCAAATTTTAGTATGGAGAGGCATCCTCTATGACAAGCGGAGCCCGAGTCCCTTGGAAACAAACATCAGAGAGGGTGAGATTCTCATCGACCATGGCCCTTGTTGCTCCACGAGGCACGATCGATGAGTCAGGTTATTTTGGAATGGAACCCTAAGTGGGTGGTAAATCCCATCCAAGGCTAAATACATGCAAGAGATTGATTGCGAACAAATATCGCAAGGGGAAGATGTAAAGGACTTTGAAAAGAGAGTTAAAGAATGCTTGAAATTGTTGGGAGGGAAGCGAATAGAGGTCGGTTGATCCCGATTCCATGGTATACAAACAACTAGCCACCCCTGCCTTAGACCTTCTCTGTGCTTTCTTATCCTTTTCTTCTCACCTCCATCATTATGGACAATGCCCTAGTTTATAGAAGCTCGGAATCATGGCCAAGCCATGTGCATGGGCATGTTATAATTAGTTGCGTAGTCCTAGGAGTCCACAAGGCAAAGATTGTAACTCTTCAATTCCTAGATGGCCATGCAATCAACCATATTCTAGATTGTTGCGCTAATAGACCTAAGTAAATGGTTCCATGCTCTTCACATGTGATTCCCTTTCTTGTCTACATTGTTTTTGGTTCTCATTTGTGAAGGCCCACTAGCATGGCTATGATATGTGAAATGAGATCTCTTATGAGTATGTCTATAACATGTGATCATACATTGCTAGAGTCTTTTATAGCAAAGATATATCACGCTACCTTTTGATCAACCAAATAACTTGAAACGGGGTTATATACATTCACATTAGGTTTTGGAAAAGTTATTACGATTTTAATGGCATATGACATAAAGTCATGTTGTGGTTGCACTAATAGATTAACATATTTTCTTTCACAAGACCATCTCATGGAGATCCAAAGAGATTATTGTATTTTCAATTCCATTACCAAACCTTCATTTTAATATGATTTATATTTTTCGAGAATTAACTTATAAGCTCTAAAATTGATTATTTTGTTAAAAAAATGTGGTGGTTTTAAATGAATGAAATCAAGAGGAAATTAATGGCACTAAGAATGAGAGCTCTCTTTAGGGAATATGGCAAGGGCACACATTGATAGGTAGATTTGAAGGTCAAATATCACTTATGGGACAAAAATATATAGTGTTTTCATTCAATATATGTGAAGATGTGCAATAAGTCTCTATGTTCAAGAACTTTACGAATTAATGTTAAAATTGAGAATACATAATGTGGCTAAGAAAAATTTGGCCAAGGGTTGGGTTTGGTCAAAGATGTGTGGAAGCATAATCGAATGTGTTCAAAGGTAGAGCATTATATCAAAGTGTCATACTTAAAGTCCCAAACTTGTTCAAGGCAAATTTAATATGCCTAATCGACATCAAATGTGCTCTAACAACCCACCTCACATTGAAGCAAGTGTAAACTAAGCTATATGGAAACAATTGTTTGGATGATATACACAAGGATTGGCTCTAACATGATTTGATGTATACATTTTCCCATTTAGTGAAGAATATGGTTTTGGAGTTAGGTGCAACATATATAGTGTATTGTGTAAAGCATGAGCATCTACACTTTCCCCTTTTTATGGTACATTGGTGCTTCAAAAATGTCTCATTCATATAAGAATCTATTAATGCAATACGAAGCAAGTGTGTTGCATCCCATATTCCAAACCATTATTTTATATATTTTATTTATCCCAAGAACACAAAAAATTTCTTTTATGCACCTTTTAGCTTTCCCATTAAATTGTGATTCAAAGAAGTCAGTATGAAGATTTTTTTGAACCTTGAGCATGTCCTTAACAACCATTTCTATGACCAAATATCGATAGAAAACAATCTCATCTCAATGAGTAGGTATGGCTTTACTTTCTTTACTTGGAGAAATTTTGCAAGAAAATGTTGTTGGACAACTATAAAGCCTTTCTAAGCAGACTTAGGGATGCTTCGACCCCATACTTCAACCCCATATGCATAAACTAAATAGAGTCGATGAGCCTCGACTTAAAAGTTTTTCCATGCACCGAGTGACAATTTGTGTCGTGATCCAAAATACACTGGAACAGTAACACATCAATCACACTTCAAATTGTGTTTCCTGCACTTAAAACCATTACAACAAGCCCGTAAGGATATGCCATTTGCAATAAGCATTCCACTACTATTGCACATTGGTAGAAGTAACACATTCTAAAACTATTGAGCTTCAAGGACACACGGATAAAATTGGGTTTTGGGTTTTGGGTTCTCAAAGGTCAAATGAGACCTATAGAATAAAAATGCAACAAGTTTACATTGAAAAGGAAAGCTTGTGATACAATTATCAAAAGACACAACCAACCATATAAAAAAGTAGAATGGATTACGGTTGCATTACGAAATCCCTTTGCATAACATACAACCTTTAGAGCAGATTGGAAATTGATGTTTGAATATTTCAGACAATCAGTCTTCCACATACAAGATGATGGGGACTCATCATAGAATATATTATGGCAGAAAACCAGTCCATAAGCAGCTTCCAAAAACCTTGAAATAATGATATATGCCCCCAATGTTTGCTAATAATACGTGAGAGATGTTAAGCTAGAAAAATAGAGAACCACTGCAATCAATTGACTTTATTCTTTAGATTAAATTTGCCCACTGCCTGTTGTGCTTAGTTGAATTTTAACCTTGAGCCCCATAGGGTGAAATAAAATGCTCATACATTGATACACATTCCAATTGAGTCATTGATATTTCATTGATCTCCTAGACCCCCGTGGCATATAATCGGGTCCATTCTTTAGCTGCAAAAGAAACCACAAGGAATTAAAATCCCTGTGATTACATTCTGCTCTTGCATATTTGATATTCACTGTAATTCCCTCCTTGTTCTTACAGACCCACCTTATTCTTGCATATTTACTATGGCTTGTAATGTGGTACTTGTTGCTTAAGAACCAACATTCAACAAGCTCTGTCTACCATATTAAACTTGAAAAAATTACCCATAACTATTACCTGTTTCCACAGCTTCAGTTTCATTACTCTTCCAATGTTTTGCTATGTTTTCAGAAAGAGGATCATCTGGATTTGGGACACTTAAGAGTGCTTGAATACTGCAAAATGAAGTTTCATAATTCAGGTCAAATCATTTAGGGTACACCAGATATTAGGCATATAGCATCAGCAAGTAAAATTCAAGAACCTCAAAAGGACGGTTCGAATTTGAAGTGCAGGACTCCATTTATCTTTCAGAATATCTAGGCAAATGCGACCCAACTGTATACACGGTTGTTTAAGCTGTGTGGCTTGGCTATGCAATTTTCACACATAATTTTATTAGTTTTAAAAAAGAGGTACCTTATCAATGTTTGGATGATATATCTTAGTCAAGAACCTGACCTGCAATTGAAAAAAGATTTGAGATGAAACAATAAACTAAAACAATAATACATGGTGTTTCACATAACATTACAGCTTTAAATTTTGAAAACATGCCATGCTGAGATATATGTTGCCTTCTCAGGCATCCCAATTGTTTTCCTACTCTCAATTTCCTTTCTGGGAGGATGGCAAGGCAACGCTGAACAGAGCCCTATATTGAGCGCTTCTTCCCTAAGTACTTGCCTATGTCCTCTTGTGCACCTCCTGGGCTGATTGGAGGATACAAGGGAAGAATAGAAATAGGAGGTAATCACAGTGTGTCACATCAGAAAATTAACACAAAAAATTAGCACACAGTTGATAAACAAAGAATTACTGCCAATCAAAACAATACTACATAATGTTTTCTCTATCAGTCAACCACCCCCACTTACAACTGCACCACTCGGTGGCTTAAATCGGTCAGCTATTTTAGCTTTAATGATTTAATTGTTAAACAACCTTCCAGTCTAATTAAGCATTCCTAGTTTTCCCACGAATTTACAATTGTGTCCTGACGTCTGTTACACACCCACTGGACAGCCAACACACATGATCTCGAGCAACACTCTACCATCCATTATCTCCCTTAAGCCTTCTCTTAAATTCATACTAAAAATCCTAAGTATTTTGATCCTGTTTAAGTGGAATTCTTTGGATGGATTTTACTGAAACTAGAATATCTTTGTCATGCTATTTCTAGATAGCTACATTACATGATTCTGCCGATGGTAATGCTTTTTTGTTGCATAAAATGAATGATACTCAAAAACTAAAACTAAGTTGCCGATGTAGAACAAAAGCAAAAGTGGCCTTCAAGAGAACACATTTTTCTAGTCAGGCATAAATGATATATATAAGGATAGATCCACATATCTCGAAGAACAAAAACAAGAGTTTACAATGGATGAAGGCTTTATGCGCAAATGAAGAGTGATGTTTCGTGTGAAGTTGCTGCAATACATACATCAAAACTGATGCATCAAAACAGACATTGGTAAGACATGCCTCCATTCACAGACAATGCCCATTAACCACGTCACCACTGGAGCTACAATTTAACCATAATAGTAGATGATGTTGAGCTTTATTAATTAAAAGGTTTTCCAAATTCAGTGAGAAATGAACATGTGGAGAAAACAGATAGGCTGGTCACACGTGGAGACTATAAAAATCAACAAGCTTGTATACTTTGAAGTACTCTAAGAGCAATAAATGGAGGTGAGATCATCTTGCACCAGGAAGATACATGTTGGTCTAAGGATAGAAATCTGGATCACACATGGAGACAATGAGAAAATCAACAGGCTTGTATCCTTTGAAGTACTCTACAAGCATTAAGTGGAAGCGAGATCATCTTGCACCAGGTAGATACATCCGTCTAAGGATAAAAACTTCAGATTTCACAACTCAAAACACAAGTCAAAATATGAAACCAAAGGCACAGTTCCATGATCTAGGTCAAAGTATTACGTTGAAAATAAAGTAATTAAAACAGTGGAAAGATGTCATTAAAGTTTTTAAGAAAACCTTGGGTGCAGCCATAGGATACTCTTCAGGCAAGAAGAGCTCAAGCTTGAAAACTCCACCTATAAAAAAACACAAAATATAGCATAATGAGCGGAAATTTAAGGCATCTTGTTCTGTCCCTTCTTCAATGAGAAGCTGAGGGCATATCTCTATCGCCTCAAAAGGTACATAATAGTTTAGTACAATGAGAAGATCTTTCTATTTACCATAAGATTCAAATGGATGATAATTCTGCTATCATAGATCACTTTGGCCTTTTGATGGCGTTAATATAACAGATCATTTTCATTCTCTCTCTCTCTTTGATAAGCTGAGAGCATATGCATTAAAGAAACATAATGAGAATACCCTCTCTAGTTATATGCATAATGTTTGTGCATCATATACCAAATAAGACCACACTCTACTATCATCATCTTTGACTAAATATATCATCATCATCACTGAACATAGCAAAGGGCCCGGTTTCGGCTCAAACCGAACCGAACCGTTAAACCATGTCTTAACGGTTTATTGGTTCAAAGATAAATAAACAATTTGGTTCGGTTCAGTTCAGTTTTGATTCCATGGTTTAGGGGTTTAGTGGCTTATCGGTTTTGGTTTATGTGGTTCGGTTTAAAGGTTTATTGGTTTCAAAATTCTCCTAAATTTTCACCTCTAGGCTCTAACTTTCAACTTTTAATTTTAAACACTAGTTTTAACTTATTAAATTTTATATGCATTATATGTAGAGTCTCCTTTTGATTTATGATGATCAAAGTTATGATAAGTATGATGACCAAATTTATGATAAGTATGATGACCAAATTTATAATAAGTATAATGACCAAATTTATGATAAGTATGATGACCAAATTTATAAAAGTATAACGACCAAATTTATGATAAGTATGATGACCAAATTTATAATAAGTATAACGACCAAATTTATGATAAGTATGATGACCAAATTTATAATAAGTATAACGACCAAATTTATGATGATTTTCTCACACAAATTCATAATAAGTATGATAATCAATATCTATCAAAAATGGTTTGGTTTGGTTTTGATTTATGATAAACCGGTTTGGTTGGTTCTAAATTTTTTGTAAACAGTTTGGTTTCTCCTATCTTTTAAATGGTTCGGTTTAAATGGCTTCATAAATTTTAAATAGTTTGGTTTGGTTTTTATTATGAATAAATGGTTTGGTTTGGTTTCAAGGCCAAGCCCATTGCTAACTGACTACACGTAATATTAATTCGATACATAAAGGGAACTCCTTGTACTTGTAAATTCTCAATGAGGCTTGTAAAAGAAGTTCATTTTACTTTATTTCTTTCTCTATCGATCTGAAATCATCAATCTCTCAAGCTAAAAAGTTCATATTACATTAGTATAGAATAACGATCCTTCAGAACCAACAAACGGCCAAACAAAACATCATGGAAAACATCTATCAAAGCGAGGGTTTCAAAACCATGTAGTTATCTACAAGAGAATGAGCCCAAGGCCAGATCCTAGAAACCTTGCACGTTTCCTAATAGGAGGCACATACACCACAATGGATTACATCCAAAGAAACACGGGAAGCCCCCAAAACCATTAACACCCTCCCATCCAAACCCTGCCAACCACGTTTACCTTGCCAAAACTATGCCAGCAACATGCTACCACTGTCACCAACTTCAGCACCATTCACCAACATGAACTTCACCCATAATCTAGCAGAAACTTGCAGTCAGCACATCATGGACTACCATTTAGACAAGCACAATCCTTGATTCTCCCACTTCACAATACTCCACTGGAGTCCATTACCTCTACATTCAACACTATCCCACACATACCTTAAGATGATGCTTATAGGTGGAAATGCCTCAAAAGGCAACCTTCAAGTCTTAGACATTGTTTGATGACATATCTGAGCGCCCCAACAGTCAACATTAGTCTCAGACCCATTATCCACAACTATGGCATTATTATGCAAAGAGCGTGTATTATACCCATAACCAGCCTACCATACCCCAGCCATCAAAGACTCGACCCACTACCTCCACTCTCTTCAACATGAATGATCATCCAAAACAAGACTACAAGTTGAACATCCCATATACATGGCAAGCACACTAGCCCCCAGTCCAAGATGATAGAAGGAGAAATTATTGTCCCTTGCTCTATGGCAACTCTATGCAACAAAAGACTTGGATTACACTGTGGGTCTCTTCCCACAAAATATGGACAATTACAATTATCATTCAGAAGCTTCTCAAAGGACACATTCATACAAAGAGAGTAAGATACATAGTAACGTACATGACCCATATTAATCACAAGGCAATAGGCACACTCAGAGTTTCCACACATCAGTTAGAGATTCAAGCTGAAGAGCACTTGCAATACCTAGGACCATAGGAATTTGCAAGTTATTTCAAAGAGAGGTGAAGAGCAAGGAATACTTTGTATGCCATTCCCAGCCTCCAAACATCATAGAGAAGTAACGCATTCTTCATGAAGTACACCACCGTTCTGCATGGAGTTGACCTGTCACGTTGACTCAAGGCTAGCTCTATCTTTAGCAGCATAGGTAACTGCTTCCATAGGACCCCACAACAATGTCCCAAGGAGTCCCCATTGAGTGAGCAGAGGAATGTTAACAGAGACCAGGAGTACCAGGATACGTTGTACATCGACCATACCAGTACCAGATCATGGAGATCATTGCCCATCATATCGAAGCTTGTCCAAGGACACCAAAATGCAGTTGTTATAATTCATTCCTTGCCTCTTTCCACCACAACAAACAACATCAGACCCTCATGTC
The DNA here is from genome assembly GCF_043228905.1 of Azolla caroliniana. NCBI lineage: Eukaryota > Viridiplantae > Streptophyta > Polypodiopsida > Salviniales > Salviniaceae > Azolla > Azolla caroliniana. Next base: position 19,242,537 of record NW_028230443.1, read on the forward strand.
CCCTCAGAATCACTCATTACTCTATACATAGTAGGTACACACTTCATGCTTGCAACACACCCTCAAGAAGTATTACCAACTGTAACCCCACCTTCTGAATTATTATCATCATCATCAATCTTTAGAAAACCTACAGCTTTCATTTTATCGGTGTGGATAGCCAAAAGCTAACCATATCTGGAAGTATGGATTTGCTTCATACACCAATTTCGACCTCTATAGCGTACACAATAATATTCTCTTTCTATCTCTATCTCTCTGCCAAAATCTGCAGTCTCTATTTTCAAAATTTATCAATAGAAAAACCACAGCACCAAGGGTCACAAATCAATTCCACCCACACAGTGCATGGAAATGTTACACTCTAGTCCCATAGGTCACATATGACCGCCGAGGAACCTCTATAGCGTACACAATAATATTCTCTTTCTATCTCTATCTCTCTGCCAAAAACTGCAGTCTCTATTTTCAAAATTTATCAATAGAAAAACCACAGCACCAGGGGTCACAAATCAATTCCACCCACACAGTGCATGGAAATGTTACACTCTAGTCCCATAGGTCACATATGACCGCCGAGGAACCTCTATAGCGTACACAATAATATTCTCTTTCTATCTCTATCTCTCAGCCAAAATCTGCATTCTCTATTTTCAAAATTTATCAATAGAAAAACCACAGCACCAAGGGTCACAAATCAATTCCACCCACATAGTGCATGGAAATGTTACACTCTAGTCCCATAGGTCACATATGACCACCGAGGATTCCTCGATAGTAAAATATATCTCTCTCCCTCTCTCTAACATACACACACCAAAACGGTCATATAATTACAAGTGAGTACCCTCGTAAGGAGACTGTGCAGGTCCAAGAATCATGACATTGAAGTAGCGCAGATTATCTTCTGATGGAGAAGCACTGATCCCAGGAGCTACAATTAAAAATCGTCCCAAACCAGAACAAGCAAACACTTGAGATCGGGATTTCAGACCAGGCAACTATTTCACTAGATCAATGTATAAAATCAAAGAAGAATCTTGAAATATGTTTACCTGGTTCACTGAGCAATCTCTGAGTTTCCTGGAAAAGGATAATAGGTAAGATTAAGGAAGAAAGAATTTACAAGCAAAACACCAGCATTAGGCACAAGAAAATGACATGAAAGAGAAGAATAATCTGCGATCAAGTACAGATGCAACGAGAACATCAAGTAGTAACAAGAAAGAAAATATTGACAGAAAAAGGAAAGATTTACCTTTCAACAATAACATACACAAGCAGGAATGATCAATAGAGAACAAGAAAAGATGAGAGAAGAAAGGTTTGCCTTCGACCACAACAGTTACACAAAGCATCATCAACACGAGCGAGAAAAGGAGCAGAAACGAACAGATTTTCCTTCGATCATAGCAGTCGTAAGAAAGTATCATCAACGCGAACAATGAAAAGGAACAGAGAAGGGAAAGGGGGGATGTGAATACCTTGATGATACGGCGAGGAAGATTGCTACTGGCAGACATAGTTCTGAGCAGAGAGGCAGAGAGAGGGGGGGGGGGGGGGGGGGGTAGTAACTGTGATTAGGGTTTCTGGGGGAGGTAAATTAGGTTTAGGGTTTGCTTAGAAGACAATCTTCTGGTTCACACTCTCTCTGTGATATAATTTACTAAAGTCTCTCTCTCTCTTCATGTTTCTGTCTCTGTGATTTTATTTATTTATTACTTCAAACAAAAATATTAAATAAAAATTATTTATTAATATGTACAAAAATACACTCTCATCCCCACTGAATAAAAGAGAGTGTGTGTGTGTGTGGTGTGTGTGTGTGTGTTTATTTCAACAAACAATGAGAGTAGTAGTACTTTTTGTAAATTCCGAGAATACCCCTCCCTCCTCCCCTTCTCACTTGGCAAGTTGGCCCTCATACCACCAATAACATAACATAACAGAACCTAACCTATCTTCATGCTTCTTCGGTAGCGGCCCGGCTCCATGGGTTTCGTATGTCTCACTTGTTGTCCTAGGCAAACTTAACATGAGGGAGAGAGAGAGAGAGCGATAATCACCAGTATTGTAGAATCTCACTTGTTGTCCTAGGCAAACTTAACACAAGAAAGAGAGAGAGAGAGAGAGAGAGAGAGAGAGAGAGGCTTACCAATGCAGACCAGGTGGTCATGGGTTCAACCCCTACATTCCACCGTGGCATCTAGTGAATTAAGAGTATATGAAATATATAATAGATAGGTGAGGAGATTGGGTTTCGAACGCAAAACACAGTGTGTAGTAGTGTTAACAACTTACCACCAGGGTAAGGTACTTACGAGAGGAAAAAAAAATAGGCTTACCAAAAATCCCCATAGAATCTTGCTCAAAACTGGCATATGCAACGTGCTGCTTTTGGTTCGCTTGATGCTCGAATTACGTGGAGTTTGAAGGCAACTATTCGACACTCAAAAAAGGTAGATTTGGTATGAAAACTCGTTCTTTCCGTCAAAAACTTTTTTGTGAAGTTTCTGACGGAAATCATGTCCCCCCGCCCCTGAATTGCATGGGTTGTTAGGTGTGGCACGATGAAATAGGCCCTCCATGTAGCGGAACTCAATGATGAGGTACACAAAGGGGCTTTTGCTTTTTGTGAGGTATGTATGTATCTTGACATTTATTAGGCAAGAACAAATGTTTGAGGTTTTGCTCTATATTGACATAACTACAACAATTGGTACCGTCAATTCTCATGAGTTGTTGAGAGCATAACATGTTAGCACAAACTAGTGTATATAGACCACATGATATCTGTTGAAGGTCATTAATTATAATGTGGATCGAATCATGGTGTTTTTCGTGACATGTCATGGGTTGAACTATCGTGGTTGCATCTTCGACATTACTGAATAGTATTGCACTGAAGGTGTTGCAATTGTAGAGCTTATATGAAATAGCGTCAATATATTATTCACCCATGAGTGAAGATAGATAGCTCATTAGAACGGGGATTATACTAGGCTCTAGTCATAGAATGAACTTCATTTTGTGGTAAGAGATTAATCAAAGTCCAAGCGTTTTGCCCGAATAGCCATCCGACTAAGTTTGCATATGCATGCACATACATGCAAATGGGAATCTTATATTCACCGCATTCAAATGAGTATTTTACATCGATCAACCTTTTTCTTTCTTCGATTCCATTCCACCATAACGATTGAAGAATTAATTGTTTAGTAGATTGATTGCACATGTCGACTATAATGATCGAACAATTACTCGTTGAGTATATTAGGATTAAGTCTGGCAATGCACATATTTCTATGGATAACTTATCCAATTGATAAAATTGGCGCCCAAATGGAGAGGTACAGTACGTGCCGAATTGAAGCAATATACAAGGAGGGTTTCCAATGGAATCAATGCAATGGAAGCGTCCTATTGCATGAAGTGATGTTATTCAAACGTCAGATTAACACACACACACACACACAAGAAATGCACCCACCCATGGCTCTTACATACATTAACAAAAGTTATATAGATTAAGTTAAAGCAGGTCCTAATTAATACAAAAAACAATTAGGGTAGGATATGTATATACATGTGTGCACACATACAAGAGATGTAGTAAGTTATATAGTAGAGGTTTAGGATTTAGGGAGGGTTTAATGTTTAAGGTTTAGGGAAGGTTTAAGGTTTAGGATTTAGGGAAAGTTTAAGGTTTAGGGTTTAGGATTTAGGGAAGGTCTAAGGCCCAGGGTTTAGGGTTTTAAACATTAATGTGTAGGGTTAGGGAAGGTTTAAGGTTCAGGGTTTAGGGAAGGTTTAGGGTTTTAAACTTTAATGTTTAGGGAAGATTTAGGGTTAGGGTTTAGGAAGGGTTTAGGGTTTAGGGTTTAGAGTGTTGAAGGTTTAGGGTTTCGGAGTCTCCCATCCCGTGCTTCATCACATGGTTGGTCTGCTTTGGTTGGGCGATGGTGGGACAGGATGCAGAGGTGAGGTGAGGCTCCTGCACATCGATGGTGGCCAGGCAAACGGAACGCCGCCATAGCCGCTCCTGCACCATCGCCGATCCGAGCAGCCCTTGAAGCAGTAGCAGCGCCTGCTCCTGCTCCTTCGATCTGTTGTCTGGAAGACGACCCGATCCAAGAAGCTCCGCCTGCTTCTGCTTCTGCTTCTTCTGAGATTGGCGATGGTGATGGAGGTAAAGGATCTGCGCTTGCAGGTAGCGGATGTAATGGCCTGCGGCCTGCAGGGCATGGGCCGTGTCCATCTTCGGCTTGGCTCCATCTACGCCAGGGATCAGCCTCCGCAGCTCCTCCATCCTAACCCTAATCCGCCTCCTCCTCTCTGCTGCCGCCCCTCCTCCTCCTATTCCTCTCACAATCCTTCCTCCTCCACCATTATCACCACATGATCTCCTGCTCCTGTCTTTATCGATCGGCATGAAGGAGCTATGGCGGAACAGCTGCATCGATGAAAGGCTTAACCTCCCCACATTCTCGAGCTCTCTGCGTGGTAGCCATGGCGGCAAAGAGGATGACTGTACAATCTCAGCATGATGATTCGACTTGTCATTCTTCTTCTGATCATCATCATCATCATCATCATCATCATTATAAACAGGAGGAGGTGGAGGAGGATCTGTCTGCTCCACTATCTTCTCCTTCTTTAGATCTGTATGCAGTATGGGTGATGGTAACAGGTTGCAGCAGAGGTTGCTCACAACTAGGCTAGTCGCCATGGCGGGCAGCACATAACTCTGATTCTGTATCCGCATCTTCTTGGACGCATTCTCCTCCTCCTCCTCCTCCTCTTTCTCCTTATCCCTATGATTAGGATATGCATTAGTACGATTTGTGCCAGGATTAGTACGAAAAGAAGGATTATTAAAGAAATAATATCCTCTTCTAGTCTCATAATCATCATCAGCAGTAACAGTATGGCTAGGACGATGATTAGTCGCAGGATTAGCAGGATGATAAGCATTAGCTGAACGATCAGTAGCATGATTAGAGTGAGCCGAGTGATTTGTCGCGGGATTAGCAGCATGATAAGCATTAGCTGAACGATCAGTAGCATGACTAGAGTGAGCCGAATGATTAGTCGGGGGAATTGCAGGATGATAGGCATTAGCTGAACGATCAGTAGCATGATTAGAGTGAGCCGAATGATTTGTCGCGAGATTAGCAGGATGATAAGCATTCGCTGAACGATTAGTTGCATGATTAGAGTGAGCAGAATGATTAGAGGATTGATTAGAGCCATATTGGTTAGTGTTATTAGTTTGGTAAGGACTGGTATAATTCATCGAAGCACCGATATTTTTGATCCGGCCATCATCATGATAATCAGGTTTAGGGTCACTATCATGGATGTAATCAAAGTAATGACGACGACGACGATTAACATCATCGTCATTATAATTCGTTTCTGCACTAATATCATTCTCTAATGTTTCCTCTTCCACGCCATAACCATCTCCATCTTCTACGTTTTCTTCTTCATCATCATCAGAAGAGCTTTCAACCAGAGATGGCATTCTAACATGTTTTTCATGAGCAATGTTATGATAATTACCACAGAAATCTTGACCATATATATTGCAATTAGCATGAGCATGGGCAACTAATAAGGTCTGTTCTACAAGAGGATTCATCATCATCTTGTTATTATTAGCATTCTGATTAGAATTGATAATACATTGTGGGAACAGATAACCATTCTCCTGCACCTGCACAGTCGACCAATTCTTCGTCAGCTCTAATGGCGACCCTGTATTATGAGTCTGCGGCTTCTGTATATTGCCATGATGTTTATTGTGTGGTGTGGTCTCAGAAGCCTCATCATCAATTACCATTAAAGAATCTTCACCATATATTGAAGATGGATTAACGGAAGTATGGTTAGAACTAGGTTTCATGCCAAACACCATGGCAGAAAGCTCACATGAAGAATGATTAGCGGCATAACCTGCAGAATCAACAGGAGCCTGGTTCGGCATGCTCGTATCATTATAATGAGATGCTCTAATTGTTGTAGTAGTTAAAGTACTGTTATCGCAGATTTGATAACTGGTACCGACTGTTGGGGCCGCCATACCTGAAATGTTGTCTACAGTAGTATTATGAGCTGAGAGATGATGATGGATGTGGTGGTGGTGATGATGGTGATGGTGATGATGATCAGAAGAAGAAAAGGATGTAGAGAGATTAAGGAAGAATATTGAACTAAGATTAGTGGTAATGGAGTTGGCTGCTAGCAGAGGATTAGTGGTATTCAGAGATGGAGATATTGGATATGGCGGCGAAGGATTACTTAGGGTTTCTGCAGGCACGCCGCAAGAAGTATGGATCAATGATCTGGAAAGAGAAGCATTACAAACAACATCACCAAATGTCGGATTCGGATCTGCAGAAGCAGGAGGAGGAGAAGGAAGAAGAGATTGTGGTAGCTGTGGAGGTGCAGAGAATGGATCAAGCGCCATATCGTCGTCATGGTTCTTCTTGCAATGATCATGGTTAGGAGCTAATGCCATAGCTGCGAGAGAGAGAGAGCAAGGGGGGGGGAAGGGATCAGAACTCTGCTGTTTAAGAAAATGCAGAGGAGTGAGGATGAGAGAAGCAGAAGCAGGAGAGACATGGATGCTTCACTTCCAACTCTGAAGAAGAAGAAGAAGAAGAAAAACAGAGCAAAAAATGAAAATAAAAATTCAAAAAACACAGACAAATACATGACTTATATTTACACTTAATTTATTTATTTCAAGAAGAAGAAGAAAAACAGAGCAAAAAATGAAAGTAAAAAAATGAAAGAACATAGACAAATACATTTAAATATGTACTTATTTATTTATTTCATCTATATTTATCTTATACTTATTTATTTATTTCATCTATATTTATCTTATACTTATTTATTTATTTCATCTATATTTATCTTATACTTATTTATTTATTTCATCTATATATATTTAAAAATAATAATAATACATGATATGAGTATGCAGTTGCATTTAGAATAATTTTATTTACTTATTTTTTCCTTTTATTTATAATCTAAAGAAAAAGAAAAGATTAGTAGTTGGCAGTTGCATTTAAAATAGATTTATAGTTACTTCATTTGTCATTTTATTTATAATTTTTGCATGATTAGTAGTTGCATTTAAAACATAGCCAATCATTATCAATCCATCATCATTTCAATTAAGATTTGGATCTTATCATTGTATTGCTTGTGCGTACATACACATACACATACACATACACATACACATACACATACACATACACATACACATACACATACACATACACATACACATACACATACACATACACATACACATACACATACACATACACATACACATACACATACACATACACATATGCATGCGGCATACACATACACATATGCATGCGGCATACACATACACATTACACATTACACATATGCATACACATATGCATGCGGCATACACATACACATATACATTACACATTACACATATGCATACACATATGCATGCGGCATACACATACACATACGCATACACATACATGACCTCTCGACCTAGACATAGTTCGTTCCGATCGTTTAGTGCTCTTGTATCGTCTAGTATGTTTTATTTAATGAATTGGACAGATCTCTCGGCTTCTTTAAATTGTACAAATCTTGTCTTTTTCATTTAGTAATAATGTGAGCACACGGAGGTCTCGTCTTTGGTAGTATACATACATATATGTGTATTGCTACATGTATAATGGTGTGCATACATGTGTTTATTTATACATGTGTATATACAAGCATGATATCTTCTATGTACCCACATGTGTATATATATTTAAAGTGTGAAACACACGTACACAAAAACATGCCTTTAAATGGCATTTTTGTACATCTTAAAACACACTCTAGATCTTGTTGGGCCATGATACATACATTTAATGTCACCTTAAAATTTTTGATTCATTATTAATCACCCATCCCATCATTCATTGTGCACACACACACACCCCATTGTCCTAGTGGCCTAGTAACGACTATATACATACATATATGTATATAGATATATATATTTCATTCAAAATTTTCACATACGTTTTGCAATGGGTCACCATCCTTGCCACTTTAAAAAACAAATCTATTTTGTGTGACACCCAAGCTCTCCAAGTGATCTATGGAAACAAAAACACACTCGTATTTCTGCTTCAATTTTTAGCTGTCCTGAGGAGCGTTATCTCAATGTGAGGTTATGAAGCGTAGGAATTCCTTATATGTTTGAAGTTTTACGGATGTTGCTACTAGTAACACATATAGTGCAATGCAATGTAATTTAAAAGTAGAGGGATAAACTAAACACACCTTGTTGAAGTTGTTGCAACACCTACAATAATGGGCATGTGAATATAGCAAAGATGACTTAGTTATAGATGAAATGATGTTACTTCAGCTAGTCTTTAGCATACCTTATTTGAGTGCACTCATGGATTCAAGAGAAGGAACATAATGCACACACAATAATATCCATTGAGTGAACTCTGGAGGAGAACATGACATAGCCACCATCTGATAATGTCTTATCATTTTGGATTCTTCACTCGAGAGAAGATGCCATAAGCCCCATGGTATCCATTGGGGTCGAAGAAAACATAGATTATCACAAGTAATTGAGTATATTGATTTGACAAACATTTATCCATGAAATACAATATGACTAGATGTGGTAGAATCATGGTCACTACTACATGGTGAGTTTTTTGCTTCAAAGCTTTTAGGAAAGAAATCTGACTTGCATGTTTTATCATGTAATTAGAATTGACACGGGGACCTCCACGAATGACCAGCACACAAATGCTAAAAAAATGCTCCCATAACCTACATCATTAGCCCACACTACAAAAGACCAACAACATTTGAAGTGCGAGCCAAATTTATTATGTATTATGGAATGTAAATGTAATTCTTTTTGCTTTTGGAATGGAAAAAGTCATTCTACAATGATTTGATTGATATTCTTTACCTATTGTAATTTGTGTTTCATTCTTTATTGGCGTATGGGTGGGTGGCCAATAATTATAATAAGGGGCAATTCTTTCTTTGTTTAAATAACTCGCAACAAAACACTCATAACATTATATTCTCCACATATCACCCGAAAGGAAACTTTTCCTTACTATATGCACTAGATTTTTATTGTCCCAAAGATAACTATGAGGCTTTTTTAATTTGAGTAATTAAAAACATTGTTATCTATTTTAATAGACATTGGACTAACAACAACATTGTGAACATGTTGATATGGATACAAATAGAGGTCACGACATTAACGAAGAGATTTTGAGGGAAGTCATCAACCAAGCATTGTGCTCCAAGAAATATTAGAGCATGGGTTGGTCTTTTAGAGTGAATTTGTCAAATTTAAAATCCCTTTTAGAATCGTCCTTCAATGACTTCATGTTACCCAAGTATATTATATTTCTCCTAATCCTCCTTGAATGACTTTACATACTAGAAGTATACTATATTACTTTCACACCATTTCAATGTGAGGAGCAAAATCTTATATAGATTTGGGTGTGAAGTGATGTAGGCCACATAATTATAGTGTAGCTTATAACGGTTCTTGTCTACTCATCCAATATATGCTTGTAAGTATTACCAACACTTGCCTTTTGACCAGATCATGCCATCAAAGTTAGAAATATTGTTATTTAGGATTGAACCCAAATTGGTTATGTAATATATAAGTGTTTGTGCTTGATCTACCATGCCATCAAATATACTCACGAGCTTGGTTCATGAGACTTTATCAAAAGCGTTGGACATGTTGGAGGTCTTTTGAAGGCATAAGTTTTAGTTGGTCTAAGTTTCCAATCTTAAGTCCCTTTTTCTTTTGTATGTAACACTATTCCAAGAGCTAAAAGAAAGTTTTTTAGAAAAAAAAAGAAAAAAAGAGAGAGCTAAAAGAAAGTGTTGTCACGGGGAAATGATAGGAAAAAGTTGCACAATTTCACGTTAACTTGAACAAAGGTATGACCGTAGTTATCATTGACAATAGTGACATTTTTAAACAATAAATATCACCAACTCCATTTACCCTTGCACACTCTTTATAGATTAAATAAAAGTTCTCTTTTCTCGATGGATTGGAAAAGTGAAGAAGGGAGATGATTTTGACTCCTCAATGGAATTATTAAAACAATGTTTACATGAGAGATACTAAAATTAGAAGCACTTTTTTATATTTGCATTCAATGGACTAATGTTGGTGTTGTGTAAAACACCCCTTTTTGATTGTCGGATTTATGGAAATAGTTTTGTGGAAGTGGCCAATATTTCTGATTCATGAATGCCCCATTATGAAGAATAAGGCAATCAATTCTATGAGTATAACGTGAACATTATTGTTGTCATGGAGTGGGTCAAGGCTAGCATTCAAATGCTTGTACAAAAGTGCAAGGATCAATGCATGGACCTTGGGCCATATAAATGTGTATAGGGTTTCCCCATCCACGACCTCTTAAATGTTAGGGATTAATTTTCACATTGCTATTAAAAAGCAAGTTAATTTGGAACTTTTCTTTTCATTTATCGAGGTTATCATTTGAACCAAGAAGATGTTGGCCAAACACCCATTTTGCGTTACGATTTAGTGGCAATACTTTGATTTAAAACACTTCACATTCAATATCCTTGCACACTACTACGTGAACAAGGGACACTTGTACATAAACATCTTAATAATTCTTTGAACGCGAGCTCCTTTACGTATATTCTTGCACCAATGCAAAAGAGTAATAGATTAATTAAATTGGTTCTTAATGATAGTTTTATGCGAAAAAATTACGCTTAGGTTTAATTCTTTACTATGCAATCAAGAATCAATCAAACCTCTCGTACACTAAAAGACCATTGGGTTTTTCCCCAATTAAATTTGACTTGAAGTCAAGAACCATGGATTTACATTTGAGAAAACAAACAAGGGATCATGGATTCTTAGTCAAGAATCTTAAGACTTTAGTGAAGAACCATAGACTACAATGATTTGATTCTCATATAGTCGAGAATCATTGACTCACATATAGTCAAGAGCCATTGATATATATGGTCACGCATAGTCGACTCTCATAAAGTCGAGGTTCAACGAATCTTATTTAGTCAAGATTCATCAACTCTATACAATCAAGCATCACTAGCTCTCATGTGTAGACAAGTAATTGCACAAATAGTGTGTGCTATGATCAATGTATTGAGACTTTGAAAAGGGCAATGTTTTTTGTGTTTTGTTTACTTTTAACTAGCAAGAGTTGCTTGTGGAGGTTCACTTCCCGGTATGCTTTGCAACAAAACTTGAGAGTATTCAGGAGAGTAATAATGCACAATCTCGATAGGATACACACTGTTGATATGGTCCACAAGTTTCTTCGATTCGGACCCTGCATCAAGATGCAACTTTTGCAACTTGTCAAACCCTCCGGAAGTTACAAATCGAGTCCTTGAATCTGGATCATTTACAAGAACCTTAGAAAGTTGCCTAATAACCAACTCTAAAATATCTTCAGGTAATGCCGGCCCCTACAAGCAACACCAAAGAAATCAAGCCAAAATTATAGGTCAAGTTTAAGCAAAAGACAAGACCACACGTTTTTTTGAATTGCCTACAAGTCAACACCAAAGAAAACAATCCAAAGTCAAAGGTCAAGTTTAAGAAAAAGACAAGACCACAAGTTTTTATTATTTATTTTATGATTGGGAAAAGAAAAAACCAAGCATTTTTGTATTCATTTACCTGGAGCAATGAATCTAAAGGTTGCAAATGAGTAAGGTTCCCAACTATAGCTTTGAGTGCATTTTTACACTTGTTTCTAAGGTCTTCACTACTTCCTGGATGGAGGAAGGTTGAGAGTAGCTTGGGGAGAACACCAAATTTGGCAGTCATTAAAGCATGAGAAGAGCTATGCTTTCCAATCTGCCCGAATGACCAATCACTTGCACTCTTTATGTGGTCCTCTTCCTCATTGGTGAATGCATCAAGAAGAGGCGGAATAGCATTCAAATTTATCATAGTATTTGCAAGATCTTTATCGTGCGAAGCAATATATCCGAGCGTCATAATACCTGAACATCAATAGGAGTTTTCTCTCTCTCTCTCTCTCTCGTGTCATAATGCATTGACAAACTAGAAGAAATAACACTTACTCGATGTATTGGAAACATTATGTCAAATCCACGGATTAACTATTAACATAGATAAAACAAAACAATAGCTATAATGACTAAAAATTGAAACACTACCCCACTTTTACATACAAGGGAGAACTAATACAAGTAGTCCAAAGCTTTAAATATCTTAGTGTTAATGTCCATCAACAAATAGGTGGAAAGTATGCTACAAGTCTAGAATTCAAGTTAGGTTCAAATAATTATTATATGTTTTAGAATCAAAGCAAACTAAACTGCTACTTGCGGTTGAGATGTGGAATTGATATTATTCAATGCTATGATAAGTGTTATTTTATGGAGTGGAAGTGTGGGGTAGCATTGAATGAAATAGAGAAAATAAAAAAATTGTTCTTGCGTAGAAAATTGGGAGTTAAATCCTAAACATGCTAATAGAAACAAGCACTCGGCCCATAGAGATGCTCGCCATGCAAAGACTATACATGTATATACAAAAGTTGAGAATATGCATGATTAGAGATTGCCAAAACAGGCTTGGGAGTATAGGATGAAAGGTACTAAAAACAAATAAGAGCAAAATCCTAGGTGCTCGACATTACTAAATGGTTTAAAAGATGGGTGTAAAAGGTCTATAAGAGTTCTCAGGTGATGATATGGAGTACATAAGATTCTAAGGATGAAGTAACAACATGCTAAATTGTCAAAATTGAAATATTACATTGCACATGTCAAAATGAAAGAATGCATCCAACTGCATCTTACTACCCCCATGAGCCTTGGCTCTCGAAGAGCCTTAATATTTCTTCAAACCTGCTCACACAAACTTAGGTGTTGAGGTAGACTTCTGGCATCTTCATCCAAGAAAATAGAAACTTATTATTTAGTAAAGAAAGTTTCAAGGCCATAAGCACAATAGTGTACGACATTTATAAAAAATAACAAACCTCAAAGGGAATGTGAGAAATCACAAGTATCCGTCTCAACTCATGGTAGAATATCCAATCTTTTTCTTTTGTAAAAGTATAGCAATATTACACCACTAAAGTGTGCACAAAAGGGTATCCGGAGAAATGAGGAATACATTACCCCCACCCCAAAATAAATATGGAACATGACATTCTTTTGACAAATTTCCATACAACCAAGCATGGGCACATATCAGCCAAAGATCTACATCATTAATATAATAATTTAAAGTGTGAAGTAACATGTGCCAAAAGGGGCCTTTAAAACTAAATGCCCTCTTAACTATGTTGAAAATTGGAGCATAATTTCTAGGTACCCAATAAGGTTCACAAGCCATACAAAAGGACATCAACTTCCACTTATAGGAAAAGCTAATCCTAGAGTCCCCATGATTCAATAAAATCAGATTGATCTTTTTCAACACCATTGAACTCATACCTATTAAGAATGTTTCAATGTGTTAGATATATCCACTAGTTATGGGTGGAAATGCCTAGTAGCATGAGAAATAACCAACATGAGATGGTGAGTAAGAACTAGAATTAGAATTAGAATTTTTATCGTCCATAAAGAGGCCAGTTTTGACCTATGGGACCAGAGTATACATGTGTTCTTGATATGTGTCTCCTTCCTAAGAAGGGTATTCATATAATGAAGCACAAATTCTCTATGCGTGAATAAAGCATACACATATGGGCTCAACCTTCTAGGTGGTGTCTTAAGTATGGCACTTGAGTTATCACTCCCTCTTAGTATGTCAACACATCTTGAACGAATTGCACCATATGTTGAACATGTGAAGAGCAAGTGACATTCATCCTCTACCATGCCTTCATTGCATACTTTACATGCCTTCAAATTCGTTACATTTTGATACCATGATGCAACTTCAATACCTAACTTGTGAGATCGAGTGCTAAGTAGTGTAAGGGCTCTACGAGCATTACTATTCATATTGGTAATGAGATAAGGTTGGATACGATCAATTGGCATTCTTGCTTTATATTGAGACCAACATTCAGGGTTAACATTTGCAATGTAGTATTCTAGCTTTGTCCTCTTAGCATATTCCCACTTCATCCTTAATGATTCTACCAACCTTTCCTCAATCATTACATAATGCATAGCATCACCTGAAAGCTCTAAAAGATCATCCACACCTCATCTTCTAAACCATTTCCTTATGTCAACAACCCAACCGGATGAGAGAATCTCACTCTTATGATTCTTTTGTAGTTTACATCCAACATTCCAAGCAAGATGTGCTAATCGATGATTCAACATATTCTTGACTTTTGTAATGTATCTAAATACTCTTTGGAGTGCCAATATTTCTATGGGTCGAACACCTGTTTCCAAGAGCATAACTTTGTAAGAGGTAGTGCTTTTAACTCCTAATTTTCTCCTTAAAAACATCTTTGAATTTTCTCAATCTCATTCCATGCGTTAAGAGAGATGGTGTCACCCCATACTTCTACTCCATAAAACAATACTTGAGTTACCATGGCATTGAACAACATTAGTTTTATTTCCCATCCACAAGTATCACTTTGGTTGCATTGGTTCTCCAAACGGTAATACGATTTCCAACCGGCTTAAAGCCTAGAATCAAAGAATGCACTCCATTTATTTGTGGCGGGTGCGTTAACACCAAGATATTTACAACTTTGAACAAATTGTATATGTTCACCTCTATATGTGAGCATATGGTAATGATGAGGTTGGATGGTTTGCATTGCCATCATTTTTGTTTTCTCTACATTCACTGCTAGTCCACTACTATGGAAAAATTCTTCTAATACCCCAAGTAAATGTTGCATACTATCAACATTATATGAGAAGAGTACCATATCATCTGAAGCAATAAGATAGCATGTTGCATCAATTTGGGGGCATTCAATCCTTCTTCTCTTGCAACCTTATTCACAACTTCTTCTAATTTATCAATACATAAGCCAAAGAGTGTGGGTGATTGTGGACATCCTTGCTTGACCCTCATGTTAATTAAAAAGTACTTTGAGAATCCACTATCCATTTTTAGTTGGCATTTAACTTGCTCATATAGGCGTGCAACAACAACTCGGTACTCTAATGGCATGTCAATCTCCTTCACTCTATTGTAAAGCTCACTTTGTGGTATGGAATCAAAAGCTTTCTTGAAATCAACAAAACAACAATAAAGTGTTTCTCCTTGTAGTTGACTCTCTTCCATGATTACTCTTAATGTGACCAAATGATCCACAGTGGAGTGTTTTGGTCTAAATCCTACTTGCTCAAGTGCTCTTTTGCTTGTACTTTCAGCTCATGTGCTTACCTTTTGCTCCATAATAGTGCTATATAATTTAGCAATATTGAGCTCACCATTATTGTACGATAATTTGATACTTGATTCTTATCTCCGGCTTTAAATATTGGTTTGATCCAATTCATAAGCCAATCATTTGGAAAACCTTGTTTTATAGCTTGCTCTATAATTGTCATTATCCCATGATGAGTATGTGGTCTTGTCCATTTTAAAAGCTCACTTGAGACGTAGGTTACATTTGCTGATTTCCCACTCACCATCTTCTTTATTCCCTAATTATGATTATGATTTTTTTACCTACCAAATTGATTGCCAACCATCTTGATTTTTTTACCTACATTAGAACATAGCACTCAAGGAAATATTGGACTTATTCTCTAAGTTAACCACCAAGAAGTGAGCAGCCTAGATAAGAGCACAAACAATGGAACCACTATGAATTCATGATGAGCGAGTTGCAAAAACATTTAATGTGTCCATTTAAGGGAAGGTGGTGAAACATGATATCTTGGATATAGGCAATTGAGTCATTGTGATCCTCAAGCATATGGCTAGGAGTGCAATCTAAAATGGGAGTCAATCTACGTCAATGTTTGAAAGGTAGTGCCCAAGTTATTTTTAAAAGAAGACTTAATGATAGTGACAAGATTGGACTTCATGGTCACCATCACGACTCTCTCTATTAAAACTCAACAAGAGCATTACAAAATATGTCTTGGAAAATGAAAAAGTACAATATTATTGACTCATGGACTTGGTGGACAAGAATAGGAAAAACAAGGAAGATGTAGATTTAGGACAAAATGAAGACTTGAATTCTACGGCACACCCGAGGAAGGCGTTGATGATGAAGAGAAAGAGCTGTTATTGGAAGGAAAGTTTCAGTTGGTATATTTCTTCATTGTCCATGCAAATTGGGTTCCAAATTACATGGTCTATATGCAAGACAAACTACTATTGCTTGATCTCATTGATACCTACTTGTTTAACCCTTGATTGACTTGTGTAGGATGAGAACGAGTGATAGTAATAATGCCTTGATTCTTTGGTAACAAGAATGAGGGGGGCATGATAAAGACGGGTGTGCCTTAAGTGCACAACAATTTTCTCTTGCTCAATCTATTGTAATCCCTTTCTAAAAGTTCTAGTAAAGACCTTAATGTTATGTGCTTGCCATATGTTTAATATCCACACTATTGAAAGGAAATACGTTGACATTATTGGTGTCAAGAATAGAAATGTACATACATGCTACGAAATATGCACAAGATACAAGATGTTAAGAATATAAGGTTTTGCAAACACTCTAATCTAAAACGGCATAAAGCATTCATTGTAAAAACCTATAAAAGCCATTTTTATGCCCTTTTGTATTCCTCCTCCACTTGAATACCTAGGCTAGATCTCTTTCATTAACCTTTGCCCCCAATGTAACCAAGAGCGCAACTTAATTTTTGGGGGATTGACATGTGTTTTATGTCACTTTTCAACGGAATATAGTTGATATCTTATCGTGATTTGATTATTTTATTTAAATTAATCAAAGTGTTTGTTAAGTCTAATAGGTTTAAGTCACATGTTGATTTCTTACCGTGATTTCAACATTTCGATTATTTAATTGAAGTGTTTGTTGTGTTTAATTGAAGTTATGTTCATTTAATTAAGTGTGAGAAGGGAGAGTTTAATGAGGGTTTACTCTTAATTGGCTAACACTAGTCTAGTGGCTAAAGACGGTTGACTCCTATATCTTCTTATGTCATTGGCAATAAGGTAGATGTTGATCCGAAACCCCCCTAATATGATGATCTTGGTGTGAGAACAAGAACTCCATTGAGAAAAAAGTGTTTGGGAGCATTCTTACACACTCATGTAGTCGATTGACTTGATGGAGCTAAAGAAAGTGGTGATGGTTCCTTGTTGATTAGGTTTTGTGGTTATATACATTGTCATCCAACAATCTATTTGTCTCTTGATTTCATTCCATTTCTTTGTGGAGTGGGCCAAAGCCTTCTTTGCAGAGGCAATGGTATCTCCCCCCTTATTTCCTTACAAGCTCCGCAATGGCAAAAACCTAATGTTCCTCTGCTTCCACATCCCAATGGCATACTTAGCACATTGTTTTTCGACAGATTTGCATGCATATTTGCAACTCTCATTTTCTAGATGATGCAAAGAGATTTTAAGCTCTCCTATTACACTGCGGAGTTGCATGAGACCCATGAGGATCAACAAGACCTATGGTCAGAGCTGTTAGAAAAGAGGTAATTAAAACAATAGTAGAAAGAATATTTCTACAAAAATATTTCTACAGAAGATGAAGTTAAGTAATGAGTTCAATCACACAATAGGAGCTTTTAAAGATTTATACATGACCTCTATATGCAGAGGAATGGAAGTTTCTAGAGTTTCTAAAATAGATTTTCTAAAACTAGACACTTCTTCTACACCATAGATTTTGCATGGCTATGCCCTTTTCAATAATTATGAACAGCCTACGTATTATATAATATTATAGAATATCAAATCGAACCTAAAATACTAACAAGAACAATCATTTCTAAGCACTCTCTCCAATTCTTGGGAATTTTATTGTTTCAAACTTCCACGAGTTTTAGTTGATAAAAAGGCATGCCTATGTAGGGTCATTGGGTACACAGCAACACTGCATAGTCTTGTATCGGGTCTTTAAGAGCATCCCACTCTGGGGAATCTCATGTTCATGTGAGTTGCATGTAGATCACATGTTCTCTTCAGCAGGAGGCACATCCCACCAAACCATTTAGAGAGCATTGCTAAGCACTCTCTCCAATTCTTGGGAATTTTATTGTTTCAAAATTCCACGAGTTTTAGTTGAGAAAAAGACATGCCTAGGTAGGGTCATTGGCTACACAGCAACACTGCATAGTCTTGTATTGGGTCTTAGAGAGCATCCCACTCTAGGGAATCTCATGTTCATGTGAGTTGCATGTAGATCACATGTTCTCTTCAGCAGGAGGCACATCCCACCAAACCATTTACCTCCAATCGCTACTCTCTATGATCTTTTTCTCATCAGGACCAACATGAGGGAGGAACAATGGAAGCTGCATATATAGATGCTGGCACATCCATCGTTGCAAAGAAAGTCCAGCTATAAAAAATAACTACTCCGTAGTCATAGGGGCTGAAGGTAGTTGGTAATTTTATGGGTACCATCGTAAGCATCAAAATATCTTCGTAAAATTGCGTTAAACTGATTCAATACTTCTTGTTAGACAAGGTGATTATAGGTATTTTGCATAAAAAAGAGATCATACTAGGTAGCCGTTCGCTGCCACATGTATCCGTCACATTTTCAACAATGGCTGCACCACCACCACCACTCAAAACCAACTGGGCAAGCTCTACTGTATGCTTGCAAACTTCCCTAACCACAATCGCTGTGTTTCTTCGAACTTGAGGATCACTGTCTTTTAATGACATGAAGATGGCCGGAAACACACCAGCAGCAACTACAATCTGCAAATAATGTTCAGGCATAGAAAGTAGAAAATATTCGAAGACGAGACTGTTTTAGAGAATCACTACTTGGGTCAGCAACTGACTGAAAATGGAGACTTACTTTTGCCAAGTCCACAGAATGCTTTGCAATTGAGCCTAACAGATAGCATGCCTTCAGACAAAACACCATGGTTAATTATCAGTTCATATGAACATAATAAACAAGTTAAAGAGTTCCGTTTATCTCCCAAGTCAAAGTAATCAATGAGCAGAGATAAGCTTGCGCAGCCAACCACTGGCTCCGCAACTGACTAGCATCTCCATGTTTAGCTGAGCTAGACCTTTCCATAAAAAAATCTCAAGCTTGAAATCAAAATGTCAAGAACATCACCACCTATGTAAATTCAAGAGCCTTTTCCAGTTCTAGGAATCTTATTTCTAGCTTGGAAGGATATCATGCAGTTTTTTGTCACAAAATGTGCAGAATTAGGACTGATTACATTGACCACAGCCAATGAGTGTAATATTTGGAACTTGAGAAATTTTCGTGAATCCAATGTCAAACAGATTTGTATTTCCACATTAAAATCCCGAAAATAATGCGATTAAGATAACATTCCATCACTCGTGTGTTTATAAGCAATAATGATTTCAACCATCTTTAGGTTATTTACACACTTTGACAGGAAGATTAGAAAAATGAAAGCTTTCAGGTGCTGTGAGGAAGGTTCTTACTTGGCGTTTCAACCTAGCATCAATGTGGGTAGTTAGAGGCACAATCAAAGGTACTGCACTTGCATCTATCACAGCTTGTGCAGTATTAGGACCATGTTTTGCTATTTCTGCTAATGCCAACACGCTAGTACGTCGTAGTTGAATATCTGACTCCTGAACAAGATAAGAGAAAATAAAATTCATCAGTCCACCCAAAAATATTCCTCATTTCTTACCCTCTTTTTCCCCAGTCCAAGGTGTTGAACTAGATTTTTTAAAATTTGATATTACACAATTGTCAGATTATTGTTGTAAACTTAGGGGTCTGCAAGATGTGAGCTATGAAGTCACCTAGGACAAAGCTACATACACTAATGGTAAATAACAAAGTTCGTTTTGTTAGATTTATCATGACTTTTAAGGCCCAAGAAACAGTGGTCCTAAGTTAGAACTATTGTGATAACATTTCGAAGCCTAAGATGTCTGATAAGAGAACAATGTCATCCTCATATAGCAAAATTTATATGATCAAAGATCCTTTCAGAGATGCACCATCCCCTTATCAATGGCTCACGACTATGGGCAAACGTGACATCTGACTATATTTACTCACTTGACAGTAGTCTTGGAGTCACTGGTTGGCTGGTTTACACATTTCAAGCATTCATTCCATCCGTTTTGACAGTAACAAAGTCCATTATCTGTTAAATGCGTTAGATTATATCTACTTGCAGATCTATGAAGTATTTACAAGCTTATCCTTTATAGTAACATACACAGTCTTGTTCATATCACCATTGCTTCATATATGCTTAATATGTTGCTACCACAAACTTCTTAATATTCCTTTTCTTTAACCTTTCGCATAGAAAACTTGTGTACTTTTGAAAAGAAGAACAGTTTTCTCTCACTACTTTGAACTTCTTTCAGTTTTTCTTCAAATATTTCCTAATATTTTCTTCCATATGTAAGACTTGATTGCAGAAGCAAAGGAGGCAGGAAAAAATGAATTTTAATCATACAATATTATTCCCCATGCGTTTACATTCGAGACTCATGAAGACATGATAAACATTTCCAACTCCAAATAGAACATTAAAAACAACTAACCTGCATAGAAAGGACTAATAGTGGAATGGCACAAGCATCCACCACAACCGCAGCAAGTTTTGAATTGTGTCTAGCAATATTTCCCAGTGCAGAAGCTCCGATTTCTTTGACAACTGGATCAAATTCCTCAAGACAGAGCATTAATTGCCGTACAGCACCAACATCTACAACAGCTTGAGCAAGTTCTGGAGTATGCTTGGCAATGGCATTCAACACATGAGCTGCTGGCTTTTTACTGTATCTATCAAGCTCCCTGAAACAACAAGATGTGGGCCATGACCATAATACTTTCACTTCAACATTACACAAGTAATCATTTTTCTATAATCTCGCTACAAACCAAAGGAAAAGAAAATTTCAAACAAATGCTCATGTTATCCTCTTGATTTAAGAATTGTGTATTTTCAGGGTTATGTCCATTTCCACACGAAAAGAATCCTTAATACTTACTTTAATGACTGGACAGCTTGAAGATGAATGCCCTGCAATACTATTGCCTCTGCAAGGTCTTCACTGAAATTGGCGAGCCGTGCAAGTGCCAGAGAAGCAAATTGTTGAACCTGTGGAACCGTGTCTACTAATAGAGGCTTCAAAAACTCCATTACTTGGGTATTATACAGAACCTCTGCATTCTGCAAAGAAAATATATTTTAATATAGAATATTGAAGAATGTATCAAAGAAGCTATCAAAAGACTTGTAACTGGAACAAATGAACATATATGCACATAACTAGACATTAAAGGACAAATCCAGATAAATAAAGATCTTTCTTTCCATGACAAGAATTGGAGGTTTTATAAGTAGAGACATTTTATGACACAATACATCCATGGTTTTTTGTGACATTTTTTGACACAATACATTCCATGGTTTTTTGTTTGTGTTTTTGAAGAAACCAACTTTCATGTTCTAATGTATCTTTGGAATACATGATCAATAAAGTTTTGCAAGTGGGAGCTTCACCACCCAAATGCAGGAGGAGAATGCTTGAAAAGTGAAGTGGTCCAGAAACTCCTTGGCAAACATAAACATAACACAAAACAGAGGAAATCTGACATGAATGAAGAAAATCGAGTAAACACAAAGCGCGATGAAGACACAAAAACAGGAATTAAAACAGAAGGGATGGAGGGGAAAAGACAGGTTTGATATATGAATGGACAAAAAAATGCAAAGTAAAAAGAAGAAGGAGAAAACCTGGGGTTTAGAGGCAAGCTCTGAGACAGACTGAACAAAGGAGAGGCGAGATTTCTGATAGCTCTCCAAAACGCTTAGGATTGATCTTGTAGTGGCCATGGTGGATCGCTCCTCATCCAGGCAGGCAACAGAGAAAACAGAGAACAGAAACAGGGGAAGAAATATATATATCTATATTATGTATATCAATGAATATCTTCAGCCTGTTCAGAAATGGCAGTTATAATTGTTGCTCCCTTCTAAAAACTCTTACCTATTCAAGGATTTCTGTGAAATGGCATACCATACTGCAACAATTGGCAACGGTTCGGTTCCAAACCGAACCGCAGCACCACGGTTTTACGGTTTAAACGGTTCGGTTCGGTTCAGGTTCAGGTTCAAGTTTTTGTAAACGGTTCGGTTCAGGTTCACGTTTTCGTAAACAATTCGGTTTTAATGGTTTAAAACTGCGGTTTAAACAGTTTGATGGTTTTTCCGAATCGAACTGCAACACCACGGTTTTGCGGTTTAAACGGTTCGGTTCAGGTTCAAGTTTTCGTAAACAGTTCGGTTTTAATGGTTTAAAACTGCGGTTTAAACAGTTTGATGGTTTTTCCGAACCGAACCGCAACACCACGGTTTTACGGATTAAACGGTTCGGTTCAAGTTCAAGTTTTTGTAAACAGTTCGGTTTTAATGGTTTAGAACTGCGGTTTAAACAGTTTGATGGTTTTTTTTATTAGTAATTTTAAATTTTAAAAATAAAAATAAAAAGAATTATTATTATTCATTTTTTAAACAACCTTTTTATTTTTAAGCCTAATTCTCATATTTTAGGAAAAATCTTGAAAATCTTGACAAATTAAAATTTGAAATAATAATAAATTTTAAAATTTTAATTTTGACGAAAACCGAAACTGAACAATGACACTGCCAGTTGTAGTGGTTTAATGGTTTAACAGTTTGGATTTTGACCAAATGTTTCGGTTTTAATGGATTCATGGTTCGGTTTAGGTTTCAAGATTGTTAAACGGTTCAGTTCCAAACCAGTTTCGACACTTGAACCGAACCGAACCATTGCCGATTGTTAAACCATACATACATACATATGCATACATCATTCATACACATGCATACATATGTATGTTTTGTGGGGTTCACAACACGAAAAAGATGTTAAGTGGGTTCTGAAAAAAATATCCTCAATGAAAGAGAACCTTTTTGAAAGACCCGATCCTCTGCGTTTTCAATGTAACAAAACATGGTGGACGGAGAGACAGGCCAGTATGAATGAATCCGATGCTTTGAGTTTTCTGAAGCGAAACCATTGTTGACGACTATGCCCATTTTTAGTTGGATGCTTCTAATCTAGTTCATGTTAGAGCCCATACTGTTGCTTCCATGATACTTAGTTCACACTTAATATGATAATAAAATTCTCTCTCTCTCTCTCTCTCTCTCGACCAGGTGCTTGACATTATGAAATGGTTTAAGAGATGGGGAGACGAAGATCTATTGGAACTCTCGGGTGATGCTATGAAGTATGTGATCATCAAGGATACATTATTAGAGGCACTAATGATGAAGTGACAAGATGCTAAAATGTGAAAATTGGACATTTGCATTGCAAATATGATCCCTCAACATTAGCCCCAAAAATGTAAGGTAAAAGTGCTAGAATGTATTCAATTGCATCTCACGAGTCACTACCCCCATGAGCCGTGGCTCTCAAAGAACCCTACACTTTTCTCTAAACTCGCTCATAATGTATTCAATTGTATCTATATCGTACATATTGTGAATATGAGATGAAAGGAAAAGGGATTCAGTTACACAAAAATCACAAATATGACTGGCTTTGATATTATTTAGTTCCCCGGCCTTGTTCTGTAATTGTGGGAGATGCAACAAATCTCATCATCATTTGCTTGTTCATTCCTTCTCCAAGAACTCACTCTATATTTGATTATGATACGGGCATCATGTAATACCAAAGCAATCTTCAAGAATAAAAGTGCATTTTCTAAATCAATAATAGCCCTTCCGCATCTAAATCCGTATAAATATCTTTAATAATATGGAGATGGGGTTCCTAATAACCTGAATATGCGCTTATAATTGGTAATCACACATGCAAAAGATTTATATACAAATTGCATCATGATACACAATAAATAAAGCAATCATTAAATAAACCTTTGCTCACCTTACTTACCATAATTTTTCAATTGCATCGACAAGGCTTGCACATTGTACTCCAAACCAAAATAGCATCAATTTAATTCTAATTTTCAATAAATGCAGCTCTCGACGAGACAGAAGAACACACATAGATCCACAAAACACATATGCAAAATGATTCAGTGGCCTGATATTCTGAGGTATTTCTGGAATTGTTTCATTTTCGGCCCTTTCAAGTAGAGAACTAAATGAGATCTAGATGCATTGATGCACACATTGTCAGGAATTTTGGGTCCCATAAGGCAACAAAATGAGATAAACTGACACAATTGTCCTACTGATGTAGGCACACACATAAGTTTGGTACAAGCTTCACATATGCAACTATTATCGTTCATCCCGACTGATAGTTACTTTTTATCTTCCATCATGGTCTTGAGCTCTCATACACTGAGCTTTTACATGTTTCATCCCAATTAGTGGTTTTTTTTTTGCCTTCAACATGGTTTTGAACTAGGTTTTTTTACATGCTTCATGCATGTTGAGGAACTAATTATTACTTGTATTTCCATATGGTTTTGAGCTCGCACACACATACACACATGAGCATGTACATGTTTCATATATATATATATATATATATATATATATATATATATATATATATAAAGTGCCTCTATAAGCAATCGCTTTTGTCTTTCATCATGGTTTCGAATTCGGAAAAGTTCACCTGGCCATCGCCATCTTTATCAACATTCTCAATCATGTTCTCGATGCTTTTCATGCTCGTGATTGACGACGAAATCATCCCGAGTTCAAGAAGTGCAGTCCTCAACTCCTGGGGAGAAATGAAACCATTCCCATCCTTATCATACACATTAAAAGCTTCTCTCATTTCACCATCATGATCAATATCATCATCATCATCATCACCATCACCATCAATGTTGGGAGCTTTCGGTGATGCTTTCACACCATATTCTTCTAGAAATTTGTTAAATGTCGCAAACTCTTTGAACTCCAAGTATCCATCTCCATTCCAATCACAGAGTTTCACCAATTCAGACAACCTCCCTTTGTTTAGTTGAAAACCCGATTTGTTCATCCATTGGCATATCTCTTCAATGGTGAGAAATCCGTCGTTGTTGGCATCAAAGTCATCAAAGATGGCGCGAAGGTCCACAGAACTCATGCTGTACATAGTCCAAACCAACAAGAAATAACTTTGTTATTACAAAAAAAAGACACTGATAGGCAACAGAACACAACAAGACATTAGATGCTAAAGCATAGTGTGAGAGTCCCTGTTAATTTGATCTAACCGATTAATTTGATACAGATCAACGAGCTTATTGTACTAATATTCTTGAAATTTTACATATGAATGTTATGTGTGTAGGGGTAAAAGCTTTTGGATTGCAACAATAATGGTGTAAGTTGGTGTCTGGGGCAACAGACCCAATGTGGCATTCATTACAAAAATTCTTCAGATTTTCTGTCCCAAGATCATGCCCACATTTGGTTTTCTCTGATGTATAAATCCACTTTCCACAACCAAGGTTAAAAGCTTTTGAATTGCAACATTAAGGGTGCAACCTAATGTGACATTCATTACAAAAAAATCCTCAGATTTTTTGTCCGAGATCATGCCCACATTCGGTTCTCTGATGGATAAAATCTAATCTCCACAACTCTGCGAGGGTTGAAGATGATATAGCATTGTCTTAAAACAAAGAGAAATTCTAACAAATTGTGAAACCAATTTGATGATCCTTCTATCCAACATTCCCCCAGGAGAACTCTTACAAGATAAATACATATAGATCGATAGTTTTTTCACACTTTCCATACCCATTTAGCACCATTCTCAAAGCAAAAGAAACAAGGCTAATCAATCCTTGTTCACTCTTCTATTCTTTTCTCTATTCTAATACATTCTCAGAAATATGTAGATCACCTTCAAGTAGAACAGCTATCAAGTAGCAACCATAGTATCAAAAACTATGATCCGGCGGAAGAGTCAGGATGTGGAGACATATATAAAGGCTACCAAAACCAGTATACACACTTTCTCTTCGCTACTTACTGATTGGACGGACCGTTATCCAACCAGGTCTATACCCAGGAACTATGAATGTAGATGCTTCTTTTCTCTTCTTTCACACTCTCTAATACGTGGATTAACCTTCATATAAGTAGTGGGTAGGTCTACTATGGCTTGATTATCGGGGCGATGAACAAAAGTCGTCTGATTGACATTGATCAAACTTCTACGCCTGCTTTCTTCGTTGATATATCTATTGCTACTGTTAGATCAATTGTATGTACTCGGGAGATTTGTCTGTATAAAAATGTCAAGGAAATTCTCCGAAGAGCTTGACTCTAAATGCATACATAAACCCTAAACCCTTCTTCCTCTGTTATTAGGTGAATTTGTGAAATCAGGTGAACTTCATATTTCCAAATTGTGAAGGGGGCAAAAAACTTCTGTAAGGGAGTACTCGAATATTGACCGAATCTTTCTTGACAGACACTGAATCTCTCTCTCTCACTCACTCACTCACTCTCTCCATCTATCTATTTATCAATCTATCTATCTCTCTCTCTCTCACACACACACATACACAAACAAACAAACAAAGAGAAAGGCATACAAATAGCAAGGAATGGCAAGAAAGCTTTACCTTGGGGATCGAATGCAGGGGAGGCAGATGGAGATGGAGAAGTCCTTGTGTTTTGGTTGTTATGTTGGTAGTAGTCTAAAACAGAGATATATACATATGTGTATATATATATGTATATATATACATACATACATATATACATACATACATATATATATATATATATATATATGTATGTATGTATGTGATGTGCATAATGCATACATTATTTGCCAATGGTGTCATCAGAGGAGTAGAATTCCAAAAGAGCACTCCCTGTGTTTGTCACTATATTAAGTAGAATCTCAAGAGCACTATGTGACAATCATTGTATTAAGTGGAATCCGAAGAGCACTATGTGACAATCATTGTATTAAGTAGAATCCGAAGAGCACATTGTTTAGGGTTTAGGGTTTAGGGTTTATGAAATAAGAGGGAGATATCATTGTGTCTTTAAACAAGGGTGGAATTTTGAGATAAGGGTGGATCGTTGATCGGATCGGACTCGTGTATCGACGCTCTTCGTTTACGGGAATCAATGACTACCAGAGAGAAATTATTTGGATCCATTGAACCTCCGCCCAACCACCCTTTGTCCAGCTTAAATAAGATCCCTCTTCATTCTCTTGTTAGTCCCCCCATATGGTACATGAGTACCCTATGATAGTGAGTGCACTCTAGGGGGGTTCCATCCCTCGTTAGATTATTGAGTGCACTGTAGTGAGATTCCATCCATCACATAGGTATTACATTATTGAGTGCACTCTAGAGAGATTCCATCCCTCACATTGCACTTTGGTAATGGTACACATGCCACAAACCCATGACTCACATTAACCGTGTTGTCTTCACTTGTGTGTCAAAACCCTAGAAGGGAAGAGTAGAGAAAGGAAAGATATACCGAAGACGACCCCACACAAACATGAAGGAGACTCTACACGAGCCCGACGAAGACTCCACGCAAACTCGACGAAAACGAAGAATGGTCAAGAAGACTCTGCAAAGAACAAAGTACGAGGAACTCATGATTTCTCTCGAGCTCCTAAACCCCTAGAAGAAGACCACCAAAAACCGAGATGAAAGAAGAAGACGAAGCGAAGATCAAGAAAAAAATCAAGGACCCAAAAAGAAAATTCAAGGACTTCGTGCAAACTCGATGAAAACAAAGAATAGTCAAGAAGCCTCCACAAAGAACGAAGAAAGAGGAACTCACGAATGCTCTCGAACTCTCAAACCCGCTGAAGAAGACCATTGAAAACCGAGAAGAAAGAAAACGATGAAGTTCTGAAGACCAAGAAAAAATCAAGGATCCAAAATAAACCCTTCCTTTCTCTTTTTATAGGGAGGGAGGCACCTGATTTGCATTAAATGCATATGTCCCTTTCCTCATATAAGGAGTAATTAGAAAGAACTTATTTTAATGTAGCGACTAAGCGCAAATCAAATGCATATGTCCCTTTCCTCATATAAGGAGTAATTAGAAAGAACTTATTTTAATGTAGCGACTAAGCGCAAATCAAATGCATATGTCCCTTTCCTCATATAAGGAGTAATTAGAAAGAACTTTTTTTAATGTAGCGACTAAGCGACACACTCTAACAAAGATTCAAACTTGACACCTCTTACACACATTGAATAACCCTAACTACTAGACCATTCAATTCTTTTATTCTTTATATTGTTGTATGTACATTTTGGCTCCCTCTTTCTTTTTGCCGCTTTTTCCACGTGCTACACATTCTCTCTCTCTCTCTCTCTCACACACACACACACACACACACTCTCTCTCTCTCTCTCTCTTACTTTTCATGCATGTTTCAATCCATCTCACATCTCTCTATTTTTTCCCACTTTCCACCTTTGGCCACACCACTAACAATCGGCAACGGTTCGGTTCGGTTTGAGAGGGTCCAAACTGAACCATTAAATTTTTTTGAATCCTGAACCAAATCGAGCCGAATCACGAAACTGTTAAACATTTTTCAAATCGTTAATTAAACCGTAAAAACCATGGTTTCATGGTTTGGTTTCGGTTTTTAACATAGGTCAAATTTTTAATTTTTTAAAATTTATAATATTTCATTTTTAAAATTTTTTAAGATGTTCCTAAAATGTGAGAATAAGGTCTAAAAATGAAAAGATTGTTTAATGTTGAGAGATCAAGCTCACCTAAAGTTACTTATTTAGTCAACCATGTAACTTTATAGTTACCTAGATAGAATCTAGTTAGAAGTGTTGACTATAACACCTAAAATAGGACCTTGTGCTTCAATGGGATATTCTAGATCCTCCACTCCTAAGTACATTTAATATAGGACTTACACTTTTGTACCTAGATTATCCTCACACATGTGCACCCTTGCACATGAAATCTATACATATATACCTCATTGTAGGTATTTTTGTATTTGATGATGATAATGCTAATTTAATATAGTTACTCATCCCCCATCTTGTGTTGTTCATAAGTGTATCTTCCTCTCTCTCTTCCTCACGCACACATATCACTTAATCTTCCGCTTATTAACTCAATCACATAATTAGGTACTAATTAACCATTAATTACCTAATTATTAACATTTAAAAACAATTTTAAAAAAAAATTAAAAATTAAAAAATAATAATAATAAAATAAAAAATTGTTAAACCGTTTAAATCGTGGTTTTTGACTGTTGAAACCGAACTGAACCATTTTTTAAAACTTAAACCTGAATCGAACCGTTGAAACCGTTAAGTCATGGTTTCGCGGTTTGGTTCGGTTCAAACCGAACCGTTGCCGATTATTACGCACCACATCACAACACTAACCCCATGGACCACGATCTCACCACCCTTATCATCGACAGATAAAGGCCATCATCTCTTGCTATCGCAGGTGCTTCCCTCACTTTGGAGACCTCTCCATTCTAGATAGACCTATGTTAGAGATCTTTCGAAGACAAAAGTCATAATATATCTAACTTTGAGAATCTTACATGTGCCAATAACGATTCTTTAGTCTCTTTTTATCTTATTTACTTTTATGTTTACTTAGCAACATTTGATTTGTTGTTCTCGAAGACGAGATGTAACAATTAAGATGTAATCTCTTGTTTGGTCTTTTTACCATTTTGGCCTCTTAAAAGACATTAATATACATATATTTCACTCACTCATTCTCTCTCTCTCTTTGTTTCTTTTTTATTGTAATTAGCTTACCTTAGTGGTAAGTTGTACACTTCACGCTCTTCATCTTTTTTTCTTTTTTTCTTTTTTTTACCAAAAAAGAATATACTCCTTTAGTTAAAATATACACAAACTCGATCCCTTACTCGGGTAGGCCGCGACAAGACTATCCTATCCTACATAAGAGATCTCGCTTATTTATCTTACACTTTCACATATGGCTCTAGCCATCCTTTCATTCACATCACCTACATTCACTATCCCACATGCCATGTCTTTCACGTCCCTCGTTCATCTAATGGGAGGGGGGAACAACCATTTGGGTACTTCATACTTCCATAGTATATCCATTCCATTTGTTGCGGCCATCGGTGCAGTACACCATCGATTTCAAAAATTCAACCTCATTAGTTCTACAACATCATTAGTACCATCACTCTGCTCATATTGAGCTCTTAGTGTAGTTATTAGTGTGTGCCAGATTAGCTTAATCAATTTAGTTGGGGGGTATTTGTGTGCTAAAAATACCCTGCTACACCTTGTTGTCCATATATACAATATAGTAATGGGGGCAAGAAACATCCAAAGATCTCCAAGTTTTTGATTTTGTGCACAAGTTGTAGGTACCCTGTTGTTAGTGATTAGCCGCACAATGCCATTCTCCCCTTTGTGCTTAGCATCACATGTGTTATCGTATTTCGCCACATCATCCTCAAGACAAATCCAGCAAGCATGTCCCCAGTTGAGGGTGAACGAACTAGAGGCATGGCAAAGCAAACGTAGTGCCCTTCCCCATACAGCCACTGCCTCGCGACATTCCCATAGACAATGGGAAATGCTTTCTATCTATCCACATGCAATACATCTAAGGTCTACATTGGGGCCTTTACCCCATGTCCCTACCAACAAGGCTCTATGTGCAATAAAGCATAACCACATCATTATCTTGCGGTCATATCTATCATGCCATATCATTTTCCAGAATTTATCTAGTCTCATTTCACTAATGCCCTCCTGTATCCAAAATTTCCTTGCTGCAATCTTGTTGTGTTCTTTTCTAGAATAATTTGCCTCCCAATCTTCGTGTTATACCTGAAAAATTGAACCAGCTTTTCCCCATCAGTTCGTCGTTGAGTTCTCCAACAATACATCGTTGGGTCCCATGATAATTGATCCAAATGCCCTTGTATAGGCCAACACACTGTTTCCGGTGTGATCTCTGTTGGCTTAGGGTGAATAATCATATTCTTGCCATTTTTTGCGATTAGCCTAATTGGCCTTTCTCTTTGAAAGGCTGGTTGCTCAACTCTTACCATTCAGTGCTCTAGTTTGTAGTAGAATACCTCATTTGATTCTACTTTCATTCCCTTAATGCCAATTAAACAATTCTCAGCATCTATAAGTTCTGTCCACGCCATTTTAGAGGTTGTTACTTCTTCCTCTTCCACGGTATTCAAGCTCTTCATCTTGGGTTTGAAACCCATCTCTATTACTTCGTACATATCTCTTAAATCACTAGATGCCACTGTGGATCATGAAGCTCATACTTCATGTGGTAAATTTTGGTGGAATTTCGACACTAATGGCTAAGCTTAGCAATAATGGGCTCATCAAGCAAACAACTTGTGAATCAAGCGTTTAGAGATTGAGTTGTGATCTCTCGAATATTTGGGCCATATTTGTACATTCAAGAAAGGGTTGGTCTAAACGTAAGAAAGGTTATTTTTAAAATTATGAATTAATGTGAGCACTATGTTTAAGGCCATGTGTAGAATTTGACGGCGTGAATCGTGATTAGCCTAAAATTGAACATGGGCATTTTTATAATTACTAAAGGAAGGTTCTAGAAACTTATAAAAAATTCTAGAGAAGCCTTGAAGCATCTCAATGAACCTAATGAAGGTGGTGAGTACACAGGGAGATAGGGGGGAATCAAAGAACAAAGAAATCAATCAAGGAGTGAAGTGAATCTGAAGCACACAATAGTATCAAGGAGCAAGAGTAAGAGTGTAAACGGGGAAGAAGACGAAAAAGAAGATAGTGATCGAGAGAGAATAAGAGGGAGAAAAGAAAGGATTGCATTCAACAAGGCAAACAAAGGAAGGTGACGACAAAGCAAGATAAAGGGGAATAACGTTTCACAAATAACTTATCACAAGGGCCTTCCTCCCTACACATATAAGAGATATTTTCCATGTCGTCCGTTTTGCCATCTATTATGCATAATCACATGCTCTTTCCCCCAACCATCTCGTTTACTTCTACAATTCCCTCTTGAATTAAATGTTGGCAATTCCATGTGGCAACCGCGACCCGCATATATCATTCATCATACTTGGGTGTAGAGAGGGGGATGTAGTAGACTAACCAAACCATCTAGCAAATGCTTGCCTTGTACCAATGTGTTCAGGCCAAAGTCCTTCACTTTTTAATTCATTGACTCAGTCTTTTTTCTTATGTATGTTCACTCTTTATGTAGATTAATAGGGTGGTGTTTTTAATTACACTTAAATCTCCTGAAACACCTTACCTCAAAGTTTGTAACAATTCCTTGATCACATGTACTACCCCATACATAGAAATATTAGACATGTACATACTTCAACAATATCACCTACAAACACATGAGTGATAAGACAAGTACATTTCAAGCTCAAGACCACAAAAGTTTGAACTGATCGAGTGCATATACATACATGTATATATATATGAAGTTAAAATCGTTGCCGGCCACAACCGGTCCTATGTATGCGGAATAATAGTCAATCTAATGGAAAGAAAAAAAACACAGAATTTAACGTGGAAACCTGAACTGGGAAAAACCACGTGGAGTCCACAAACTTTGAAACAGAACACTATGAGAGAAAGGAATACAATCAGAGATCTTAGAGGCAACGACCTCGAGATCCTGCTTCGCCAACAGGCAGCTATGGAGCTCACACGGTTCCACTCACACTCATTCACTCTCACAATTACAGAGGCAAGAACCTCGTCAACAATAACGCACTTATCTAACATGATTGCCCTAAGTACTTATATACTAATGTTACCTTTCGACTATTTACAAGTTTAGCCTTCCGTGTTGGCTATCTCCACGATTTCCGGTTTCGGCCTCGGCCTATCAGTCTCGGCCGAGTTGCTCATCAACATGGTTCTTCTCACTTCCCATCCGGAGGGACCTGTTTCCTAACAATATATACATACATAAATACATATCTCAATTTCTTTGTCACCTTCAACAAACACCAAGCATACAACATCTTCATGTTTGTTCTCGGGGAAGGGGGCAATGAGAAGTTGACAAACACCAGTTATAGACAAAACAAAATGATACCCACATTTTGATCTAATTCAAATGTTAGCATTGGCAACATGCAAATATTCACCAAAGATTAACGGCATGCCGCGATTGGTGCCATCTCCCACTTGTGAATACATGGAAATTTATATAGCATATCCATTTGCAATAAGTCTAAAATGTCCTACGTAGACATCTACCAACATAGTTATAACATACAATTAGGTACAATGAGAAAGGCAGGTTTTGTAGGTGTGACCCAATTAGTGTTATATTCGAACCTTAGTGTCCACATGTCTATGTCACGATAAATATATCTAATATAGTACAAAAAAATGTTCTATTTTGAGAATATATGTCATTAGTTCCTAAAAATGTATACAAATGTATTGAATACAAAATTTGGGAAAGCAAGGTATCAAATCATGATGCATGATTGCCAACATGTGCACTTTTGATGTGTCTTGATTCGAGGATAAAGAAAAATTATCAAAAGCATTTGCATTTGTACAAAAGCCTTATTCAAAGAAAGAGAAGAATACGGCTCAACAATTTCTCTAAACACAAGAAAAAGCACATGCATTTGCTAAATTTTGGGGGAATTTAAAGGGAAAATGTGTTGAGAGTTATGTTGACTTCAACTCTTATGGACTTGTCTATGTATTGTAAGAAATTATATGAGCTATCAATGGCCAAAAAGATAATGTGCCATGGTTCTCTTTCGTCTAGGTCTCCCTTCTTTATGATTGAAGATGTATGCATAGGGCTTAAGAAATTGGCCTCTCAAAAGGCAAGAGATCTTCAATGGCTAAAGGTTGAAATGCTCAAATGGACGAGTAAGGAAGCACATGCATGGATAAGTGATATGTTTATTCATGCATTGCAACATGCCATGCCCGAATGGCCTACAAATTGGATTAAACCTTTACATAAAGATAGAGATGCAAATAAATTAAACAACTATTGTATCATCATGGTCGGCTCACTAATGACAAAACTATTTGGATATATAATGGAATCAAAGTAATAACATGGGCTGAAAAAATGGCAAAAGATCCCACATACGTACAAGTTAGATCTTGTCCCATTGTCTGTCATCCGTATCATTGCTTCCATGTGACTTAGCTCACACGCACTAGGATGTGACACTAGGCATTGGGGCACAAGTGATGCGATTAGTTGATATTGCGCAATTTGAACATTATATGAGTTGCGTTTTCGAAATTTCATGCTTCATTTTTGAAAACTTTGGTTTTTACCCTCAAGCTTTTTTAAAATTTTATTTTCTACCCTTATGTTTGTAAAGAATTGGATGGATTCTATGTAGTGGAAGAACTGTGTGTGTAGAGAGAGAGAGAGAGAGAGAGAGAGAGAGAGAGAGAGAGAGAGCTTACGATTTACAAAAAAACTGAAAAAACTGTATTACAAGGAAGCAAGAATAACCAACAACTACAAGGAGAGGGAGAAGGTGCTTATGTAGTCACCTTCTCTCTAACTTCTCTCACTAGTACCGCCTCTTGAGAAAGAGGTTGTGTCTTAACTACTTAAAGAATATGTGTCATAGGACATTAACTTCTATGACACACTAGTTATTATACAAGGAGGTGGGGCGTTCACACACTTGAGTATCCTAGAGTGTGTTCCCACTCACGGTGTCGTGCCTTTCGGTGCCGGATCATTGCATGAGTCAGGTGGGAACCGTTGGGGTTTTGGACTAGGAGGAAGAAGAATTTGAGATGATCCTAGTTATGAATAGATTGCAAGAAAGAAAGATAGGAAACTTGTGAATCCCACGAGTATAGTGTATTAATCAATACTTAGGAAAGAATATGAATTTAGATTGAAAGAAAGAAATAGATAGAAAATTCATAAATCCCACGAATATATTAATCAACCCTTATGAAAAAAGTTCAATAAGCATTACAATTTGCTGCCCCCCACCCTTATATAGTGATGGGAGAGACTAAGTATCCTACCATATAGTAAGCATCATGCTTTTCTAAAGTGTTCATGCACACTAGATGTGCATGAATCACTTTATCTATTATGTTTTTTCTATTAATAATAGTGTTCATGCACGTGAGATGTGCATGAATAGTTTTTTCGATCATGCATTTTCTTCTAACTAAAGTCTATGCACTCTACACGTGTAAAAGTAGCTTTTCCTAAAATTTATACTTGAGGATAAGTTTTTCTAAATAATAAATCCATAATCATTTTACTCATAATGAGTTGGTACAATGGTAAGGTTTGAGTATGTTTACATGGAGGTGTAGGGTTTGAATCTTGCCCTATGCATGCAATGTATTTATTTTAGTATTTCCTTCTATTTCTTTATTTTTATTGAATTGGGTACTCCGTACATATTTCACGTAATGTATGAAGTACACTATGACACTCACCCCCTCTAAACCTGCACATCCTCCGGTATGTGCCGAAGTTTCCGGTACTTTGTTACTCTTCTTCCTTCGCACCACCCTCGGTCTCTTCCCCTATGTTGATTATTAATTCTAGCTCACTTTCTTTGCTTTCCGCACTTTCGTGATCCTTGTCCGATTGCTCCTCTATGTCGGGTTTGTCTAAGATTACGTAGGGTTCATCGTCGCTTTGCTTCTTAAAAAATTTCACCCACTTCCCCACTATAAGTACCCGTAGTAATGTTCCATCCATCTCACATAGTCGGTAAGTTCTATTGTCGAATACCTTTCGAACTTCGTATGGTCCAAACCACCTTTTAGCAAATTTTCGTATCGAGCTATGTTGATGATCCAAACTACTATCATAGCCTATCACCCAATCTCCTTCTTCAATCTTCAGCGGTTGGAGTCGGTGTTTTTTGTCAAATCGGTGTTTGTTCCTAAACCGCGCTTCTTGTTGTCGATGTATCGCTTTCGTTATGTCTTCTGGTCTTCCTTCTAGTTGTCGTATCCGGACCGCTAGTAATTCTTCCCGACTCATCTATTCCTTCCATGGTAGCAATGTACAAATCGCAATTGTGGTTATCGTAGGCATTACCGGAGCTTGTCCGGTCATAAGTTCCACTAGCATATAACCGGTCACAAAATTATGCGTTGTGTGATCCGCCCATAGTGCATATGGAAGCATTTGCGACAAAATCTTTACCCTTCCATCACATGCTTTTGCTAGTGCTTTTACGATCGAACTATGTCCTCGCTCGATCTTCCTATTTGCTTCTGGATTGTATGCCATGGTTAGTGTCAACCGATCCACAATCACTTGTCCTACGCACCCGTACATATAGAACACTTCTTCCAAAAGAAATTACCATACTGCAGAACATGTTTTTCTTTGTAGCGCCCGACCTTCTACTGGGTTCGTCAGATCTTCCCGAGCTAACACCAAGTACTTCTTTTGTCCGATCCCGGTTGGCATGGCCATGATGTCGACCATCAATTTAGAGTTAATTATCGGTGAGAATGTCGTGTGTAATTCATCCCGATGTTGAACTCCAGAGTAGATCTGACATTTCTCGCAGCTTTCGGTGAACTCAGTTATATCCTTGTACATATTTTTCCACCAATATTTTTGTTTGATCTTTGCAAATGTCACCCATGTTCCCCAATGTCCATGCCAATCGGATTCATGAAATTCGGATAGCAGACTTCAGCAGTGTCTCTACTTGCGTGACCATGAGTTATCTTTTAATGTAAGGGAGCAAAGCGACAATTAAGTTGTTTTTAGTTTGTACATCTTTTTTTACAGCTTTAGGGTGGCAGGAGTCTGTCACAAAATAGCCCTCATCAACTCGAACCCTGCGCCTTCCCTGAGCTCTCAACATCAAGTAGCAAGTTTGGTGAATCGTTATCTTCATATTCAACATTCTTTATTTGGCCGTATGGGAAGGTCTTGCCCACTTGTAGCTTGTCATCACCTTCAGACTTAGCAAATCCGAGGAACAAGTTCCCCTCTTCTTTAGCATAAATCAATGGCCATTTTAAATGGAGGTAGCTCTTCAAGCGAGGCTCAATGGGCTTATCGGCCAATGTCTTCAATGTGTTCCCTACTAATGACTTAGATGTTCCATCACCTCCAGACTCAATTAAGGTTCTTCTTGAAGCCTCTTTCACGACGTCATCGAGAGGCCTTTTTGTCAGTGAGGGAATCTTCAATTTAAATGATGGAACCTTTTGACAAGGTTCACTACAAACTATAGGCAATAAAATAATCTTAAGAAAATCTTATTGAAACTGGATATTTAAGATTAAAACTATGAAAAAGTTACTTAAAATCAATATAATTTTAGTGTAAATCCCTATCTAAGGCACTCAAAAAATAACCATAAAATTGTCAATAAAATTCTTTTAAACCACACATTAGACACAAATTTGTGCTCTTTCAACGGGAACTCGATGCTGAAAACACTAGGCATTCAACAAGAACTCGATGCACTACATCAAGTTCCGGTTGAAAGCACTAGGCATTCAACTGGAACTCGATGCACTACATCGAGTTCCCATTGAAAGCACTAGGGAACGATGCAATGCATCGAGGTCTTGTATACTATAGTTTGACATCTTTGCAAAAATTGATTTAAAAAAAGCATCTTTACAAAATCTTTAGGTAATCTTAAAAATCGGTTCAAAATAAATAGTTGGCAATTTTCTTTCCCTTGTTCATGGTGTTGGCATTGAGTGAGGTGATTGAGGAGACGAAAACTGGAGTGTGAGATAGCTTCTGTGCTCTTGAGCACTTGAAAATCTTGAACGCAGTGATGACAATGAGAAGATGACTTTCATTTATATAGTAATAAATTATTATTTTTTATAAATTAAATAACATTATTTTTACATGTGGCTTATTCTAGAATAAATTGTTCTACTATTTTCACTCATTTGACCTTAGTTGGCCTTAGTCAAGATGTTCTCAACATCGAGTAAAAATTTTGTGTTTTATGTTGAGCCTTTTACATTATATGATAACTCATTATTCTCAACCGAGGAATATAACCATGTAAATATTAGATGGTGCCAACATAGAGAGTCTAACGATGATATTGGGCAAAGTTCAAATTCACTTTTTTCAATCGAGCCTTTTAACTTAGGTAGTCCTCAAAAAAGTAAAGTAGTTACAAATAATGAAGGGGTCGATTTATCTAATGTTGACAAGGATTGCATCAATCAGCATCTCAATTTTCGAAGAGTTCCCCGACAAGTGAGTGTTAAAAGATATAATTTTTTGCATTCAGATCGTCAAATTGCATTTTATACAAGCAAGCCATGTTGTGGGAATCTTTGTCTTTCGAAGTTTGGAAAGGCAAACATGAGGGGGTTGTGACATAAATATTTGTCACTTAATGGCGATGAGCAAGATACTTTTATGATTTCACATATGCAACTTGTTAAGGTAGATGGAGATATATTTCTCAAAGCAATGTGATGTTATGCACACTACTGGAAGATTACATTTGTCAAATAACTTCACTCGTCATGAGGTATACCAAGCGTATAAGGATGACATGTTATTAGAAAGTGTACCTTACATACAATATCAACATTTTAATTGATTATGGAGATTGAAGTTTAACAATGTGGTCATACCACGTAAGGTTCAAATGGATGTTTGTTCTATATTTGCAAGTTTAAAAAGCATGTCGAAAAGTGGAAGAACCGATGACGAAATAAAGAGTTATAAGAATTTATTAAAAGAACATTGAGAAAGTCAAGTGTTGGAAAGATCTAAAGCTATGCACCATTGACAAAAAGCGCTTCAATCACCAGAAAGGTACATGTGCTTGATTATAGATGGCACGAATCGAAAGAAGACTTGTTTGCCACACTTTCGAAGGTTGTCGAAGGATATTGCAAATGAATGCCTTGTGCAAATGCATTGAGTAGGTTGTTTGTCTTATTGTCAAACAATAAGGCCTCAAGTGTTTCTAACTTATTCGTGTGCACAACGACCCAAATCTTATAGTCACAGTAATGTAAAGAGTTTTACATCCTTGGGAAGGTATTCTCCCGCCAGTCCTACACGTACAACTAGACAACACGACCAAATAAAACAAAAACTCGACTGTGTTCGGTTATTTAAGCGTGCAGCAAAAAGGGGCATATTTAAAAAGATTAAGGTAAACTTCTTACTAGTTGGTCATATGCATGATCATATAGATCAAATGTTTAGCCGGTTCTCAAAGAAATTAGCGAGACGTGATGCTTTCACGCTTCCTATGCTATCAAAGTTGATCACTGAAGCTTATACCCCAAAGCCAGATGTACAACATTTGGATGAAATTTATGATTTTAAACGTTGTTGCATGGATGGGATGGGACTCTATGTAGGGCTCTTGCACTGCTTAATAATATAAGTTTTAACCACGTCTTCCTCATCAAAAGAAGTTCTAGCAGGCACAACCAGTTGATGTTGTATGCCAAACAATACTCATCTAGTTCACAATGGGAGCCACAAGAGGGATGTAGGCTCTTATTGCATTTTCCAAATGCGGTAATCCAAGGTGCAGAACAAATGTCGTATGATGACCATAAAATATTGGCTACTGGTAGTTCAATCGAAGAGCAAAAGATATATTGGATGCGTTGCTTTGAAGAAAAACGCAAAAATATTGAACATACCAAAAAGTACGCTCATGATAAAGATGTTGAATGGTGGGGTAATTTCTTTAATCATCAACATACGATTTTAGATAACCACTTTTTCGGTTACTAGCCACTCAGAAATCAATTCAAATGGAATATTGGTGGCCCATCAATGGTGAGCACGACTCGTTTACAATCACAAGATAATCCTGAATTGAATAATCTAGTTTGTCCACGACAAACTACAAGTGGTGGCCCATCAATGGTGAGCACAACTCGTTTACAATCACGAGATAATCCTGAATATCGCATGTTGCAGAGAGGAGATGGTAAGGCAATCTACATGAGCTACAAGTTGGTATGTTGGTTGCAACATTAGTTGGGGGTAATAAGTTGGGTCATCCCGTTCGGATTGCTAAAATCACTGAAATTATTGAGGATGAAGAAGGCAATCAAGTTCAATTCATTGTGGTTCATTGATATCATACCTCTTCCCTAGATGCATTTACTGGGAAGTACTCTTTAGAGATGGTTAAGGATGTCAGAGTAACAAGCAGAAAACATAGAAGAAAGAATCTACCCAGCATGTCTACTCTAACGCTTGATAATGTAGACATACTAGTGTATGACTTCTCCTTAACCAAAACGGGCCATCTAAGACAGACCACAATCAAGATAATAAAAGAGAAGATCCCAGATGGTCTTCCTGATGCAATATGAGACAAACAAGGAGTATGTCTCATAATCACGGTGACGTTGGATTGCAATTGGATGAAAACAATGCATTGGTTGCTAGTATGATGAGGATGAGACCTCACAAAGCTCTTCTAGTTTATTCGAATGGGTCGAAAGGGGAAGGCGTATCTTTGGGAAGTGATAGTTTTGATATATTAAACGTAAATATTGTATTTTACATCAAGATGGTGATTCACGAATATGTATAAATATAGGTGGTAGTCCTTTTGTAAATTGTGTGTATTCTTTTATAAGTTTCACGTGTCGATTATTTATGCATTTTTTGGAAAGCCCTAAATTTTTGGACATGGTATAAATCCATATATTTTGATTCAATTGTTCAAAAACCTTTACACATGCGATACCCCTTTTTGTGAAATGACCTACTTTGTGCCTTTTTGGACGAACAGTTCTTAAAATGTGACATATTACCTATTTCAAATGACCCGATGTTTATTGTAAACGTTGTGTAATTGGGATCCAATCCCACTAAAACTTATTGTAATTTGTAAGATTATAAATTTTTTAGTGATTTAATATAATTTACCTCCATTGCATTTACTTATTTCAGTAAAAATTTAAATACTTGTTCTTAGTGTGAATTGAGCAATAAAGGACAACAAAAATAGTCTTATGTGTAATAATTGTAGAAATCCAAATTTCCCTCCATTTAGAATTTCTAGGTTACTATTAAAGTATTTGGTAGATTGTGGGATTTAACCACAATTCTATTGTTACCACCACCAACACGAATTAATTAAAAAAATATTGTTTAATTAAAATAAGAATTATATAAGTTTAATAAGTATTACTAACTCCCAAAGAGTGGTTTAAACCTAAATTCATTTCTTAAGCCATTGCAATCCACCTACTTGTTAATTATGTCTAACTCTATTTTAAGAATCGTGTTGCAATTGGAAGGAGCTTATTTGATGAGCACGTAAAGCAAGCCCATGACTAGAGCATAAGTTAATAGCAATCTCAAGCCGAATTCTCAAAGGCATTCATCGAGCCCAATCCTCCTATCAAAGTGAATCCTTTGGTTGAATCCTTGAATGCAATCCTCGAGCACACATTTTGAAGGCAGCCTTCGGCCCCAAAGCTCAAAGAAAAGAAGAGAGCAACACAAGAAAGGGAATATGATACTTGGATATAAAGTACGTGTTCTTCTTGACCCCACAACCACCCGAAAGGAAAACATCCGAGATCTTTTGATAGTGGCAATGCAAGTCAAGGTTCCCGATGATCCCACTCAAACAGCACACATACACGCAATATACACGAAGGAGTTTTAATATATAGATAGGTTGTATTTGTAATATATATTTAAAGGCCATATTATTGATTAACCATAAAAGCTTGTAATAGATACATTCATATTATATTATTTACATATACAATGCCCTTGTTCACTTTCGCATATAATCTCAAGAAGTGTTACATGTGTCGATTGATCCTATTTGCAATGCTCAAATTATGGGCTGTTTTTGTGGCAAATTTTGATATATCTAGACTACAAATACTTATCCTTTTTACAACTTCTCAAATTATGGGCATTTGTGATGACAAATTTTGATAACCTAAACTACAAGTGTTGATCCTATTTGCAATGCTCAAATTATGGGCTGTTTTTGTGGCAAATTTTGATATATCTAGACTACAAATACTTATCCTTTTTACAACTTCTCAAATTATGGGCATTTGTGATGACAAATTTTGATAACCTAAACTACAAGTGTTGATCCTATTTTCAATTCTGAAAGTATACACCGGTGGCAAAATTTGATAATCTAGGACGCAAATACTGATCCTATTTACAATTCTCAAATTATGAATCTTTGTGGCAGCAAAAAATTTATAACCTAATTTTGATTCCATATAGTGGCACCAATATGAAGCACAAGTGGGAAGCCATCATTTTCTTGCTTCTAACTTCATCATTGCAGATTGGGATACAGCCTTTTTTTGTTGCACCCCATTTTAAATTTCAATTTGTATGAAAAAAAATCACAACTACATAAAATTCAAAAAAGAAAGTTGAAAACTCTCAAAAGAAGTGTGATATTTTCTTCCTAAACAACTAAAACTGAAATTGAAGATTATTGTGGGCTTCATTTATTGTAAATTTCAAGAATGAAAAGGCTTAAAAGTTCTATAAGAAGTAACCCTAACACTATTTGGCCAAGCATAATACTAATGCTTTTTGTTATACCATTATGATTTCTTTCTATCATCAATGTATGGTGCAAGTTGTATTATTTCACATGTTGTTGACAGTCATACCTATCAAATGGATGTCAAAAACTTGAGAAAAAGTCATATTGATTGTAAATTGCTGCAATGAAACTCCTCAATACGTAACAAAAATTGTAAGTTGACAATGGTGAGGGAGGTGAGAAAATCCCTATAGTACAACCATATGTATTTTTGCATCTCATTGAGAAACATTGCTATTTAATGTTGTAAGTAAATAATGGGGAGTGAAGAAAGAAAATCTCAATAGTACAACCTGGCATATTTTTGCATCTTATGGAGAAACATGGCTATTTAATGTAAGATGTTACAAACTTACATAGAGACAACCTATACAACCTTCTATTGATAATAGATTTAACTGTTAAACTTACATAAACTGTCTCCAGCTGAACCTTGAGGAAAATTAAGGATTTCTCCAAGCACAAACTTTAGTATAGAGCAAGATAATACAGTTTGTATGGTTACTACATAAATTCTCTTCATACAAACAATACATTGATTCCATAGTACCCCAAAGGTGGAATATTTCCTTAAGAGGTGTCCAACTGTACAGTTGTCCAACAATATGAGACAATTAAATGTCCTTCTAGATAGTAAAACACAAGCTGAAGGTTATGTTAACAAAGGGGCATGGACCTCAAGAACCACTTCTCTAGACTACTATTATGACCACATTTACCATTGGAAAAGCTGATCATTTATGCATCTGACCCACATGTATAATATTGCTTTGATGTGTATCAAAACTACATAAAGACATTTACGATGATAATGTAGGGTTCATGCAGAGGTTTCACTAGCAGTATGTAAAGTCACATATCCTTCTTGTGTTGATGTAATGGATAGGCAATTTGAAATTAAAAATAAAATTTGCAAATCATCAAAAACAGTTGCTGAACTCACAAACATAAGTATATGGTTGTCAGGTTGTGGAGTCAGTTCCATATGGTGATGCCAAATTTTGATGTTTCTATATCAGGCAATATATATGTATGTTACACTTGGGATTCAAAAGGCAACCCAATTCCCACCCAAGAATATAAAATTATCTAAACAAAATAACCTCATGTTGCACCTGCCATATCTTAATACTCAAAAGCACGGACCGTATGATCATCTGAGGTCGAAAGTATGTACCTTTGGCCCCTGAAATGCCACATTGGTATGAGTATCTAAGTGTTGTAGTCATTCAATGCGCATATTTAAAAACATGGACATTCATGGGGAAAAGCAACATACTTCGATAATGCAAGGTCTAAAATAGCATCTTCATGTCCAGCGAAGACTTT
This sequence comes from Azolla caroliniana, assembly GCF_043228905.1. Lineage (NCBI taxonomy): Eukaryota > Viridiplantae > Streptophyta > Polypodiopsida > Salviniales > Salviniaceae > Azolla > Azolla caroliniana. The sequence continues at coordinate 19,286,602 of NW_028230443.1, forward strand.
CTGGCATGTTCCTGTGCGACTATCCCACACTCTTATCTTACCATCAATGCATCCAGTCAAGATAGTATCACAACTCTCTGACCAAATCAACTTTACGACTCCCTCCTACAAAAGATAAAAAAATGTTAAGACAATTAAAATTCATTAAAATGTAGCCTCCCACCTTATTCATGTTTTGCAACAAACTGTAAAGAATATCTCTCTCTCTCTCTCTCTCTATATATATATATATTTATTTATTTATTTATTTATTTATTTATTTATTTTTTTATTTATTTTTTTTATTTTTTTTTATATATATATATTTTTTATATTTATTTATTTATTTGTTATATCTGAAGCTACTCTGAATTTCTAAAACAAAGAAGTTTAGAATCGTATAAAAATAAATCCTGCAGCCTTAACTACTATTAATTTCTAGAAACCAAGAACTTCATTAATATGAGACGGATTTAATGCATTTTAATCAGAGTCTTAGTATTTTATATCCCATCCAAAATTTGTGAGACAAGTAGTTAAACAATGAACTATCAAAGCACAAGAATGATTACCTCATGTTTACATGTAGCCCTTGATGTACAAGTTTGTAAATCCCATATATGAAGCAAACCATCCATTCCTCCCGTGGCTGCCATAGGAAGGCTGAAACATTAACAAAGCCAAAGTTACCTATTGAAAGCCCAAGCTAATACAAAACTCTTTGGAGAATACTTATACCTCATACCCAACAAACCAAAATTTAGCATTTGGGCCTTAAACGTATCATGCATATCCAATTTGATTTATGCATACGATAATCGGATGATGCATGTACATTTATATGAAAGGTAAATTTTTAACAGTGGTATGTTCCATCAACCTGCTTGAAAGTCCAACACACTCAATTGATTTTGAATGGCCACTTAGAGAACCCATAACCTGAAATTCAATCAATTCATTTCCAGCAATCACTGAGATACTTCAATACCATAAAATATTGTGATTGACAATCCATATTTTTATAATACAATATTGCTGATACATGGAAAAATAGAAGCACCTTTCCTGTGCGGATATTGACAATATGAACACTTGAATCAGTTGAGCCAGAAATGGTTATGCTAGAATCATTGCTGAAGTCAAGGCACGTTATACCTTCTGTATGAAATGGATATCCTACAATAGAGATTTTCCAATTAAACTAAAAAAGGACAAAATTTATGTAATCCTTGCATGCATTTTACTTCAGTATTCAGTACATGTGTTCCACAATTGATGATATCTATTAACACCTTGTATAATATGGAGACATTCTCCTGACTTTGGGTTCCAAACCCTCAGAGCAGCATCTGCGGAACCAGTGCATACAGTTTTCCCTGCGGTATTATAGCCCAGAAACATAATCTTCCATTAATAATTTTCAAACAAACTTTAAGTTTTTCCTGCAGTATTACAGCCAAATGTGAAACATAAAAAGAGTGTGGCGCAAAGAATAATATTCTTCACAAGAATCTTCTGACTTGCAAGGAGAATGCATACATTACGTATCGATAGTTCCTTCTCAGGCAACATTTAATTATACCACATAGGACTCATTGACATACATATCTATAAAATCAGAATGGTTTCAGTAACTCTATATTTCAATAACAATATACAGTAATTAGCACTAGTACTGGCACAACATTATTAGCTTTCGGAAATTTCCTTCCTGAAATGGTAGCTTTTATTGAGAATGTATGTACCATCAGGAGTAAAGCCTCCACATGTGACTGAACCATTATGGCCAGCAAAAACAGAGAGACAGGCTCCGGTGTCTGCATTCCACATCCAACTTGTAAAGTCCTCTGATCCAGCTAATATCACATGTCCTCGAGGATGCCACCTTAGCCACTGGCAAATAAAGCACAGAAAATATGATGTTACTCTCACATTAGAGTTAAAAATTTAATAAATACATTATATGCATCATCTCTCACAGTCTTTTTAGCAATACAACAATAATCCATGTGAGAAACGAAACCCACAAAAATGACTTACAATGAAGACAGTTATCATGATATTCTAGAAGTTATCAACGAGGGGTGCATTGATATATTCTTTGATATCCAGTAACGCATATAAAGAATGAGAAAATGTTGAAGTAGAATATGATCACAATGAATATGATTCTCCAAATTCTTTAAAAGGTAAATATGCAATCAAAATTCACCAAAATGAACTTGTCGTGTTTATTTGTGGGAGGATGTTTCTGCCCAATTCCATGGAAGAAGCTATATTGTTCCATAAGCTTATGAAACCATATTACTGGTCTCGAAAGAAATTGTAACAGCTGCCTTCCAGGCTATAGCCCAGTTACATGTCTAGATAAAGAACATGTATGCTTAAGGTACGCACGCTCTCAACTTGTTTTTAGTAGCATTTTCCACTTATGCTACAACATGGACCCAAGATTCAGGATCTCAACTACCACAAATACGTTTTTAAAAATTGGCAACATTTACTTTCAATCCTCAAAATGACCGCAGTTTCTGAGGGGAATGTCGAATATTTTTCTATTGATTTCAATCAATCTTAGCTTATACATATGCCTTTCCGTGGCAAAAACGTCTTATGACATGGTTCCAATATGTATGTCTTAACTTTCCTAAAATATTTTACTCCACTGAATGATTTCCAGTCATATGGGAAGTTAGCATTTTTAGTCAGTATTTTCTAGACATACAAAGTTAAAAATTAGACATACGAATAATTGAATTCGTGTAGCCATCACATCACGAGACAGTGATACAAATACTAACTTAGAATAATATATAATAAATAACGAGATGACAATTTATTGCTGTGGAATACCAGTCATGTTCCATTTCAAATTCCATACTGTTAATTCTTCTCTTCTTAGCGTATGGTGATTCACAGCTGAAAATGTAATGATAAAAACTACCTCAACAGCTTCACTTGGACCTTCTAGCTTGTTCTTTAGCACACCTGATGAAATATCCCAGATGTTGACTATGCCATCCAAGCCCCCAGAAGCAAGCAATAACCCATCATAACTAAATCCCAAGGACCCAACCGAATCTGAATGATCTGTAAACAGGAAGGAAAAACATTGCCAAAATGATAATTATTAACATTTGCTGAGAGTATTCATTTAAAAAAGGACATTGAGAACATTAATTAAAAAAGGAATTGAGAACATTATTTAAAGATTAAAATATCAACAAAATTATCTAAGAGTGGCAAAAGCTCTGAAAGATTGCTATTATTTCCAATATTTCCTTGAATGCCCTGAGTTTTTGTTAATGTCCAACATAACCTTAGTCAACCCCAAAAGAGACAAACATGAGATGAGTTGACAATATATTCACTCATGTAGCACATATGATTGAGAAAAAGGGGTCAATTGAGCAAATGATTGCTCAAATAGCACATATAGTTACTGTTTCAGAGTTGACCATGGGCACCTGAGCGAATAAAGAAAAATTCAGGGTTATTTCAGAATTTTTTAACATAGCTCTACAGATCCTACTTCTCAGTTCAAGAGGAGGCATGCTGTCCCTTATCCTCCATATGTAGGCTTTATCATCACCACCACCAGTCGCAACTAGATCAGAATCTACTGGGCTGCATGCCACTGCATAGACAGAATCTGTATGCATAGAAACAAACAGCCCGTCATTTGGTTATTAGAAAGGTGTAGAATCTAGGCCATGTTCAGATCCATATATTCATCAAAATCTTGTGCAACCAATGAATATTAAAGTTCAAAAACTTGAATATTCCATTATATTTTACTTTGGCATGTACATACTGCAATGTAGAGACTAGTGAGAGTGCGCATCTCCTTTCTACCTCTTCAGGATTACCTGAATGGCCAGTAAAAATGTGAATTGAATCATCCGCCTCTGCATCACCAGTTCCTAAGAAGTAAAATATTTTAATCATGAGTAAATATCTACCATCAACTATCATTTTTTAATTTATTAGATATAACAGGTCATAGACTTTTCGAAAAGGAGATTGAATTACTTTCTATGAGTCTTTAAACCTTATTGACATCCAATTCTGATCATGTTCTTATTTTATTTCCCAACAAAAATGCAAATGAAACTATACACATAGTACATAGTATGGAACGAGGTTATATAATAGAAATACAGATTATAGTTGCATGTATAATTACTTTATGTAGTCTAAAACAAATCTAAAACCTTGAAATAAAACAAAAAGTAAAATATATAAATCAACATAAATCAAACCTGAAGGAAACTATTGAAACAACAATAGTTTCCCCCAAACATACAAAGAGGTAGCAAAATTTTGGCAAACAAAACGTAGGGCAAAATGTAGAGTATGCTGCAATCTTTGCTTAAGCTTCACCTGTATTTTCTTCATTGTCATCCTCATCATCGCCATTGCTGTCTTCATCTATTTCTGGAAGATCTGCAGTGGGCAAGGTAAAGTAAGAAGATATTTTCTATGTAATTTGAATAATAAAATCAGAAAGACGAGATGAAACCTTCTTCATCCATCATGATCTCTTGCTCTACATCTTCTTCATTGAGATAGACAGCATCATCATCATCCTCGTCCTCATGCTCAATATTAGCGGGCTGAAAAGACATTACATAATCATACAAATTTTGAACATAGAGAGATATATAGAAAAAGAAAGCTTCACCTGAGGGCGATCAGCACCCATGTTGGAGACTTTAAAGAAACCACTGTTCTTGTTATATGAAACTAGCTGTTGTCCCACAATTAGCTGCAATATACTAAAACTCCCCAAAGGGAATGCCAAGGGAACACTCTTATTAATAACTATGCAGATTCCCCTAAACCTTAAACCCTCTCTCTCTCTCTCTCTCTCTCTCTCTCTCTCTTCTTAACAACAAAATATGTGAGTTCATATGGATGCAAGATATACAAAAATGATATGCACCACATGTGAGAGCTTGAGAGAGATGTGGAGGCTCACCCTTCACATATTCATTGGTGAAAATCTTCAATGCCAAGAGTCACTAAGGAACTCTGCACATGCTAAGTACAAATGTGGCACCTTGGTTCCATAAACCATACTTCATATTATTAAAAGAAACTTCTCATATCAGTCTTAGAGAAGATTTTGTCAAGTGTCATCAACATATATATATTTGTTCCATTGAATTTCCATTACATTCAGAGTAAGTTAAATGTATGACCCTATGAAATGTTTCGGCAAGCCTTTTTGTGAATAACCCAATTTGGGAGTACATAGAAATTTCATATGGTATTCAACATTAGTGAAGCGTCAAGACTTGCTAGGAGTACAAGGAGCCTGGTCATTGACCTTCAGGCGCACTCAAATGAACATTTTGTCATGAACAATTGATCAATCAAACACTCTTGATATTGTCATTAAGAGATAAATGTCCTCACTACAAATTTTGTGCCGTGCAAATTTGTACATGTGTCATAGATAACACGTTTAATTCAGGTGTTTTGTTTTTCAACCACAATCGATTACTACAACTAGGAACTAAAGAAAAAATGCACAAAACAGTGTACCTTTAGCAATACTAATGAAATTCAATGTGTTTCTTTTGGTCTTAAAAAAAACCACATTCTCATTTTTTTTGTCATACATATAGAAAAACAAAGAGCAGAGAACATATTCAAAGGAAGAGAAAAACAGATTTTTCTTTTAAAAAAAAGAGAGAAAATAGAGAGAATTCATAATCAGAGAAAGAAAAAACAGACAAAGATACGTACTTCAGAGTGTTGGAGTGGCGAACAACAAATGTCGTGCGCAATGAATCAATCAGAAGGGAGCAGCGAGCAGCGAATAGAGACAGGGAAAGCAGTGATTGATTCGTGAACAACAACATAACATGAAAGAAAGGAAGAAGGGAAGAACAGGGAAAAAGACTTTACATACATACACACAAAGTTTTTCTAATCTATATAAATAGCCGGTTCATAAAATACATATGTTAATGTACATACATATGTATATGAACCGGCTAGCCATACGACTCCTAGCCAAGCCATAAGATTTGTAAAACAAAATCCAATTATCAGAACGGATTATATTTGAATGGAACTTCGTGTCTAAATATGGTTGAACAATAGACCATGACATACCCATGTACAACTTTTCAATATTTTTACCCAAACTCAACAGTGATATATACTATGTATGTACTCTCACAGAGCACGCACCATAACTATAATATGATTTATCATTAATTCAATCGATGATTGATTCTGCTTATTAATCATTAGTATTGTCCCCCCTTATATAATGATCGAAATTAATTTGTTAATGCAAGTCTAAAGTGTAAAGTATAATCAAAGTTCCCAACAAAAGCTTATTCAAATTTCGATGATTTATGCGAGAACATAAAAAGATCTAAAATCTAGAACATGGCCTTGATACAAATCATGTTTATAAAATGAAACCAAGAGAGAAAAAGATGTAGGGTAGCATCTCTAGCACCAAAAAGAAACCAATTTTATTGATCAAAGACAAATACGCCAAATGCAAGTATAGCTACAATTTCGCATGATTTAAATTATCCAATAAACAAGAAGATGCCAAAAGTTGTAGGTAGGATATAGAAAAACACAATGAGAAGAGTCAATTGGGAGTACTTACAAAGACAATTTATAATGAACTACAACCATTTAGTATCCAATCTTGGATATGCTAGTCACACATTCCCTAACAATAAGACATTTGACATTCATCACTTTCACCTTGACCTAACTACATTAAGTTCACATACAAATCTAAGAAATTGCTTCCTTCGAAGGAGCATTACATCAAATATCCTTGCAAGAGAAAACATTGCAATCACTACCGATTGGAAAGACGGATCTAATTAGTTAGAACCAAAAACTTTGATACATCAATATCCTTGGAAGAGGAAATATTGCAATCACTACCAATTGGAAAGACTGATTATTTATTAGTTAGAACCAAAAACTTTGATAAAATATCATCACATAAGGCCAAATCCAACCATGACACAACAAACATACACACATCTACACATCATTATTGCTTTGCAAGAATAAATATTCAGAGATCTATTCCATTTATGGGAAACAGAGTAGTGAATTTTTCCATGGTACACACAGAACCTGCATTTAGTTTCATGTGTAATACGTACAACTTTATTGAATTTCAAGATCAAGTTGTGTCCATCCATAACCAGACATAGTGATCAAGTCATAGAAAGTGACACACAACCCTTCTAAATCTTGCTTCATTTATAACAGTTATTTAAGGTCAAAGCATATTTCCCTGAATTACAGAGACAGCCAAGAATCAAGAAATTTTTCTCCTGTTTCTGCAATTCTGCATATATTACTACTAGTACATTGCAAGTACACAAATCATATTACACATCCATGTCGCTTTCTGCTTTTCACACTTTGTCATCATGGAACCACCACCTTGTCTCCTTTGGTGACCTGCCATTCCGACAATTAAGAACATATCGATCATTGTCCGCGGGCCTCACCTGTGGTAAAATGAAATGAGAGTTCACATCTACAATTAGGCATCCTGAGAAAAGAAAAAACTCATGAAATTTGGGAGCACCAAAATAGTTGATTAACATTACTGTATAGCAATGAAATTCTCTTACTATGTCAAATGTCATTAGAACTTACTTTCTCAGTTGAGCTGGATAGCATAGACAATATGCTCATACAAATGGAGCTGACAGTCATCGCAGGGGACCAAGAATCGTATAATATATCTGCCAGATTGCACAAGTAAAAACACAATCAGGAAAATATCCAAGAATAATACTCACGATATAGGCATTTGTGGTTGGTGAAAGAGCGAAAATTATAAATATATGTACATACACACACAACCATATATATGCATGCACAAATGCACACGCACACATATTTATATTCATATACATATTTACATAGATGTATACATGTATAAGATGTATTCATACAGACAAAATCTCAGGGTTCTACTAACTTTCCAACTGCGAAACTTTCCAAATCAATTTCAGAGGAATGAAATGAAACATTTCTTGTCTCCAGTACTCTTCTTGAGAAGAAAATACAAAGCTATGGGAAAGCTACTAAAAATGCAAATCTACACAAGAAAAGGGATGCAATCATTGATTGCAGAAATGCGATGGAGTAGCTCGTAGTGTAGGTTGATTCATGACACATAAATAACATGTTCCAGGATTGTGCCTAACTTTAGGCTGCCTTTCTGTGTATATGATATTAATTGAGCATGGATAAGGCTACAGGTTTCTATTTAGTAAATATTTAATAAATCATAATGGTGAGGGAAGACTTGATCACTAGGGGTTGAGGGTGAGGGAATGGAAATCGAATTTATCATATTACTTTAAGACTATCAACCTAAACATTGAATCTGAACTTGAAATAGTAAAGAATTTAATGCAGAGGGGAAGGCTCTCTATAAAGCAGACACCATGTTTATGGTGAAGAAGATCCTATAATTATCATCACTCACCAAAAACGTGAACTTGGCAAAAACTCACCTAAGCATATATGTCCATTACTGTATATATGAGGGTGAAGTGGTGCGTTCTGAGTAAAAATGACCTGTGAACCACTTCCACGTTAGATATTGGTTGGTTCAATCCTAAAACACATTTGACATTATTTATACATAATCAATCCATCAGTTTTGAATACCTGAGGTGCCTCCATGGGATAATTAGTTGGAAAATCCACTTGAAGATGATAGATTTCATTCTCATATAGAGTACTCGCAGCACCGACAACCTCTATCGTCCATCTAGAATCAATTAGTAACTTTTAGCCAAGGTATGACGCAGGTAAAACAAAATCAGCCTACCTTATCTTTTCTTGGTGTTTATTTGTCAATTGTTCATTCAATTGCAGACAAAATTAGCCTGCCTTAACATTCATAATGGAGCACATATGAATTACATATGAATACAGAGAAATTATCTTTTCTAGGTGTTCACTTGTCAATTGTTCACTCAATAGCATACAAAATCTGCCTACCTTATCGTTCATAATGGAGCACATAAATTACATATTTTATCTACTTCTGATATCAAAGTGCAGCTACAAAATCCCTTAGAAGGGGAACCAGATATCAAAGTGCGGCTACAGAATAACGCATAAGAGAGAAGAGATTCAAGAATTGACCCATTATTTGCTGTATGCACTATGCATCAGATGAGGCTTTTTAGTCTATGCTGTGATGGTGTGAACTCTTTGCAATGCAAAACTTAGTACCCTCGTGATGTTGTACTTGTTAAACAAGCCAACTGCAACATAGTTTGTGTTGAAGCTCGAGGATGATGCGGTCAAAGAGAAGTTCTATTAATGTTGATCTGATGACCATAATGAGCCCCTGCACCCATCATTGCTTCTGAATCAACATCCTGATTTCTTTCAGCTGGATGAAGACAACTTGTAATAAGGTCTTTGGCCGGGAGAGAACATAGATCCACCCCCCAACCCATTGTCAGTCATCAGATATGGATTAGGTTCATAGGCATCATTCACTCATTGTCTGGTGAGATATGTCCCTGCTCTTACGTATCTATATTGAAGTCAGCGAGGTATTTGGAAACAATTATGCATTCTAGCTAGGGGAAAAAAGATGGTGTGATTTGTTTCAAAGATGAGTCATATCCATTCCTGTTGAGTATCTAACTTCACAAGGATCAAATGAAGGATTTACAAGATCTATTCGAGCTACTTTGTTTTCCTGTTTTGGGGAAGACAATGCTTCTCAGCAAGGTATTTGAAACAATTACATGTTCTATCTAGGGGGCAAAAGATGTTGTGTGATTTGTTTCAAAGATGAGTTATATCCATTTGTGTTGAGTATCTAACTTCACAAGGATCAAGTATTTTCACGGATGTTTAGGATGTACAATTCTGGTAGTTATATTTCATTTTAGTTTGAGAATGCAATCTGATGTATGGGGTAGTGTGAGCAAGCAAGGGGCGGTTAGCGACATTATTCAAGAAAATTTCGCCTGCTTACTAGAAATCTCAAGATGCTGGCACAAAAAGGGTTCTTCTGCAACAATACCAGGAAATAATGATAACACTTGAAATATTCACATCAATTCCCTAGGCACAATGTAGCGGATGAAATCAAGATCCATAGACTCACCCCATCATCCCCATCGGATAGGAACTATGAGATCACCTCAGGGGTGCTGAACACATTTGAGGGTTACAAATTGACTGTAAAACCAGATCCAACGAGCAGTGGATGTGTCTGACCAAGACTAATTAATCTTCTTCCGTTTTATGAGCATAACAACAGTCTTTTTCTTGCACTCACCTCAGTAAGGTATTTAATGCAGGTTTGCACAAGGGGGATCATAACTATTACAGTAAATTAACATAGTCAACTCCAGCCCACCTAAAGAACTTCAAAAGGGCTGTAAAACTCCAATCAAACCAGCAGTTAACCATGAATAATTGCAACAGCTTTTCGTTATCTAACATGAGTGCTAATTCTTTTCCACAACTGAATTTCGATGTTTCATCAAAAGAGGTTTGGTTTGTTCGCATGAGGCAAATTTCTCTCATGTCATCAAATGTCACCTCTTCAAAAATAAATATCTTTGTTCCCTCATTTTTCCTGTCACCTAGAACTTTTAAGCACATTTACATAGGGCCTCCTCACTTGAAGCGAGTTTATAAGGCACAACTTGGCAATTGGACACACACCAGAACAAACATAAAAATCCAATACTAAATAAACTAACATGGCAATTCAAAGGCCTGAGGATCTTGGCTCCTCCAGTCTATGGACCATTGCGACAATGGCTCCTCCATTCTATGTCATATTGCCTAATTTCAAGATTTCCGAGGAGCAAGTAAAATAAATTAAAATGCAGCAAATAAAAATGGAAATAAAATAGTGATTACATAATGTAATAAAAGCAAACAAAATAACACCTCCTTACAATAAAGGTGATCTCAACGAGTAGGACAAATTGATTATTTTAGAATGGCATTGGCATATTCATAGAAGGACAAAAATTAAAAGTTGAAACAAATCACGATGACTTTAAAAAAGCTATCTACACTTCTGTAAATTAAAATCAGAGAAATAAAGAGAGAGAGAGAGAGAGAGAGAGAGAGGACCAAAAAAGATAGTGCAGCACAGATAGATAGTGCAGCACACCACAAATACTAATATACTATATTTATACTTGACCAGAAAGAATAAAATAGCTTTCTATCAATGTTCTGACTGATGGTTGACAACATCTCTGTCACCAGTATATAACTTGAATTTAGAACAGATAGAGCAGCACAGGCACAAATACTAAAATATTCTAATTATACTTGACAAGAAAGAATATGAAAGCCTTCTATCAAAGTTTTGACTGATGATTGACAACATCTCTGTCACCAGTATATAACTTGGATTTAGAACCTCTATTTCATGCAACAGTTCGTCCTTTTATAACAAATAATGAAACAGAACCTAGTTATTATACAAAGGTTATTCTGAGTTTCGCAGTGACCCTCCCAAACGTCACTCATGAGAGACTTGCTTTTCCTCCCGGCACCACTGATGTTAATCAAGGTGTTTTTACAGAACCAGGAAAGAACAAGGCAAATCTACGAAATTCCTTGGGGTCAGTACGAAATTCCTTGGGGTCAACATAAGAAGCCTACACAGGTAAACAGACAAGACCATGGAACATGAATTAACAAGTGTTAATTTACATTTTCATATCTGGGCCTGGCCTCCTTATTTTCAGTACGTCATGCTCATCTATATCTATCAGAAAGAAGCAAAACACGCATAGATCTAATTAATGGACTCACCCGGAGGAAAGTACCTTTGAAGATCATCAGAAACGTTGTGTTTGAATCCAGTAGGGGGATTTTGCTGCCATTCTTTGAGCTCCTTTTGTAAGCGATTGGCTGCAATTCTGCTCAGTCTCTGACAGCATAAACAAAGAAAAAATAATCCTCTTAGAATTAATCTAACAAGAGTAAATAGGGCTCAAAATTCCATGATCAATAACTGATTTTGTAGATCGAAGGTTTGTTGCATTTTTTTAGAGCAAACAATCAATACATAAGTTTGCCTAAAAATCTCTCCAGAATCAAGAAAGTTATTACAAGGTCAAACTCTTTGTGCAGGTTTAGGAAAGGAGCAAATGTGCCAAAAAAATATTTGGAATCAAAAAAGATATTTCCTGATCAGAAACGATGTTCAGTTTTGAGAATGAATCTACAATGAATTAATTTTCCTAGAAAGTCTACAAAATTAAGAAATTCATTTCTTTATCAAAATCTTAACTCAATCTTAAAATGGGTAAAAAAACCCATAACTTTCTTCGACTTCCCAGTACTAAAGAACTCGATTTCTAAGTAAAAAGATTTGTTCAGTTTTAGAGAGAGTGGATTTGCTTAACCACTCTCGAGAATCAAGAAACCTAAACTATCTCAATCAGAAACTTTGATCAGTTTCCATACTGAGTCTACAAAGAACAGAGTTTCCTACAAACTCTCCAGAATACAGAAACTAATTTCTAGATAAAATCTTTGATCAGTTTTAGGAATGAGCATATAAAGGTCAACTTTACTTCAAACAGCAATCCAGAACCAAGAAACTTAAAGATCTGACGCCTTTTTCGGTTTTTTGACTTAGATCTATAAAGATTAAAACCTACCTCGAAATCCGGAATTTTTAATTCTACACCAAAATCTTTGCTCATATTTTTTTTATTGATCTTTACTTTAAAACACTCCAAAATCAAGAAATCTGTTTCTAGGTCGAAAGACATTCCTGTATTTCTCTGCAATGAGTATTTCTAGGTCAAAAGCTTTGTTCGCTCATTAGAACGGATCTATGAAGAACGAATGTGCAGAAATCTCCAGAATCAATTACTCTTTTAGTTTCTAGAGTGAGTCAAGAAATAGCATACACTCTCCAGAATCAAGAAGACCATTTCTAGATAAAAATCGTTCAGTTGATCAAACACTCTTCTAGGAAACAAATAACAAGAAATACATTTCTAGATCAAAGAATTGTGATAAAAGATTTCACATAACGAAATAAATTTCCAGAAATAAGAAATCTAATTCAAGATTGTTAGGAAATAAAAACAATAACTCTCGAAGCGGATTCCAACAATGAAGACGAGTTTCCATCGAAACAACAGGAATTTTCCATTTTCCATTAGATAGAAGGGTTATGAGCTTGTGATAAAAACCAAAGGAAAAAAGAAACTGTACAGAACGATTTCTCCAAGAAAGATATCCAAGGAGAGAAAAACACGGAGCATTTTCTGACATCAAAATAAAAAGAGCTGAGGAATCCGTAGATGTATGTGACTGTTGAGAGTCGTGCTGGAAACGGGACGGTCTTATCAAACGACAAAAGGCGGGTACCATTACCACCAAGGGAAATCACACAGCATTTGTCGGAACAAAAAGATCTTCTGATCAGATCGGAGCGGGAACAGATCAGGAGGAACTATAAACACAGAAATACAGAGAGAGAGAGAGAGAGAGAGAGAGAGAGAGAGAGAACAGACCTGCGATGAAGAACCCATTGCTTTGCTGAAATGAGAAATGCTCAGAAATCCAAACCATTTTCTGGGACTTTGTATTCAGGAATTTTATTATTTTTATTTTTATTTTTATTTTTATTATTATTATTATTATTATTTAGGGGGGGGGGGCATTTTATGGAAATTACCAAAATACCCCTCTCTTTCTCTTCTTCTTTTCCATGAGATTTCTGGTACCACCACCCTCCTGTCTCCAAACAAATTTTGTCCGATCAACACACATAGGCTCCGTAGGTCTCCTCACCAGATCCATGCCTCTCTCTCTCTCTCTCTCTCTCTCTCTCTCTCTCTCTCTCTCTCTCTCTCTCTCTCTCTCTCTCTGTCTCTCTCTCTTTGGTAAAAGCACATTGTATGAAAAATCCACTTAGTTACAACACTTCTTAATCTCCTCTACCTATCACATGCCTGTGTCGGGAGAGGGATGTTCTGTAATGCTACTAAAAAACCCGAATATGCATTTGAGGAAATGATCCCCGCATGCTCTCTCTTTGGTAAAAGCACATTGTATGAAAAATCCACTTAGTTACAACACTTCTTAGTCTCCTCTACCTATCACATGCCTGTGTCGGGAGAGGGACGTTCTGTAATGCTACTAAAAAACCCGAATATGCATTTGAGGAAATGATCCCCGCATGCTCTAACATCCAAAATTTCCACATGAGAATACCTTTAAGCTTCTTTATATATATAGGCTTTCACCCCATGTCTATTATCAAACATGAAAGCATTACGCATATTCCAATTGTGTTGTAGACACCAGTAACGTAAAAATTGGAACAATATCTCCATCTCATCATTTGATCCATTTTGAACATAATGAGAAAAAACCCTTTGTTGAGGTCTCAAACAACAATGAGTTAAAACTTGCCAAATGTCCGATAAGTACTTCCAAATGGTACACGTTATAGGACATTTAATGAACCTATGTGTACTATCCTCCAATGGAACAGTGAAAAAGAAACAAGTGCCAGACCCTAGTCCTCGTCTCTTTAAGGCCGAACCTAATTGGAGCCCACCAATCATGACTCTCCATATGAATACCTTTGCACAAAATGGTAGATGGGAATGCCAACTATGTTATAATATATTCCACCACCTTGCAGCTGACTTATATACATTCCACACCTTCGTTGCTTTAGGAGATAGCCAAGATATTGATGTCATCGCATGATGATACAATATATTTGTAGTGACTTGTAACAAGTGTGTACCATCTTGTAACCGCCAATCTACCCAAGGTGCAAAATTGGTTTTCAATGGCTAGGATCCTTGCAACAATGGTATATCATGTAATTTCTCCCAAATAAATCCATAATTTGGGGGAATACATAACCATCTCTTGGCATCATCAAAATCTGACAACCTTTGAGATTCATTATCAACCACATCTTCCAAATGTACAATCCCCAATTGAAATAAACGATTGAATTGAGATCTCAACTTCTCTTTCCCATGCCAAAACAACACTTGAGAAGAAACAAGCAATTCATTTTGTAATGAATTACAATATTCTCGATCACTTGATGGTCCCCATTCAAAAAGAGATAATGCATCTCGCCATGATCTTACCAAATGTTGTCCACATACAGAATGTCGAATCTTTAGAGGAATACTTCCATTCATTAGTGACCACCATGATGCTTGAATCTTTGTTTTCCCATGCACCAATCCTTCATGCTCAATAAAATATTGCATCATAGATATCGATGGTTGATCTTGTTGACATATATCTTGTAATAATGTAAATCTACGAGCCATCAAATGCCTTTCCAAATCCAATATTGTTGTACCACCTAACCTTTTAAGAGCGGCCAAATGGTCCCATGAAATCCATGTAACTCCCATCATTTCTCCCTTCCGCCACAACATGAACCGAATAAGTTGTAACATGCTTTGTAATGTCTTCTTAGTCCAAGGAAGTAAAGGCAAAAAATATAATAACATGGGTATTAAGATACACTGCACCACTTTGAGTCGTACATGAAAGGGCCATAATTGAGACTTCCAATACATAAATTTGTCCCTCAATTTACTACCAATCCAATCAATCAATTGAACATTTGTAACATCAATTCCTAATGGATAACCCAAATGTCGATAAATTGAACCTCGTGTAATCACTGACCCTCGCCATCCCAAACATTCCAAATCCCTCTCTATACAAGAAATAAGGCAAGACTTCCTCCAATTTATATACAACCCTAAAGCCAAAGCAAATTGATCCCAAACTTGCGTACTCCTTTTAAGATTTTCTTTTGAGGCTTGTAAAAACATAAAAGAATCATCTGTCAATGCTTGTGCCATCAATTGTCCACCAAAAGGAAGATGCAAACCCACAATATCACCACTGGCCACAAGATTTGACAATATTACTCTGAAAGTGTTTCTTACTAGATCCGTGCGGCAAGGATGTCCACTAAGCCCGTTGTTGTTTGCTATTGTTACACATTCTCTCTCTCTCTCTCTCTCTCTCTCTCTCTCTCTCTCTCTCTCTCTCTCTCTCTCTCTCTCTCTCGATCCCTATATGCGTCTAGAGACACTAGCTCTTGGTATAACATAGTAGTGAGTTGGTTACTTACAAATGGCATAGACATTAATAACCTACCTCCCCTTAAGTACAACCATGGGACTGATCAAAACTTTAATATCTAATGAAGACTGTAATAAAGTAATATACCAAGAAATATGGCAAATTTACACCCAATATACATGGATCACCCCACGAGAGCCATTCCCATCTAAAATGTTGTACTATTAGGAACACTTCTTGCACTTCTCTAAGTTAGGTTTTATTACATGACCAAGATATCTAGATACATTCTTATCAAATGCACTAAGGGTGGCCATTGGACAACTTAGGATATCATCTCACCAACTTGAGATTGAAGAATGGTCGGGCTAATAGAGTCCCTAGAGAGGAAAGGCTATGTAGATTATGTCACATAGAGATAGAGGATGAGTATCACTTTACATGCAAGTGTCCAACCTATGCCGAGATAAGGGCGATATGCAAGACATATTAGGACCCTCTCCCACCCTATCCAAACTATTAGATACCCCGAATATAAAGAGACTAGGTAGGTATATCTTAGAGCTAAAATAATATAGGGAGAATAAGCTACAGAGTGTTAACCATAACCCTTTTACTATTCATCAACATGTAAGTAGTTTAATTTTTCAGGAACAAGGGGAGACAATGAATGTGGATACACTTATGCCACTTGGCCTCTCTCTTGAGGAAGCAGAAATGCAAAGAACAACCAAACGCCCTCGGATGTTGGGCTTCAAAACAACTCGACATGGAGTAGAAACGATTAAGAAGATAAGGGAATGTGAGCTACGCGGACTAGAAGCTATGGTTGGGGTACCTTCTACATTGGGACCACTAGGGGCCACATCCACATCGAAACCCTTTGACCTCTCGCTTCTTTTCGAGAGACTTGGATGGAAATGAAACTAGGCCTAATATAAAGCCATTTCATTGTAGAAGATGTTTGTTATTTTACTAGACCTATTTAGCTTAAGCTCTATTTTTATTTTTATTTTATTTTCACTTTCAATGAATGGGTAAATATGGCATTTTGTTGTAAACCAATTGTCTCATGGGCCAATTTTGGCCTTAAAAGACATTAATATATCTTTCTTTGTTTCTTTTATTTCTCTCTCTCTCGCTCTCTCTCTCTCTCTCTTTGTTTGTGTCGGTGGCTCGTAATGTGCCGCTTGTCTAATAGACTACTGGTGATTCCTTTGGCCTGCCTGGGCTTGTCTAATCTAGGGGAGGGGACTCCACCAGTGGCATGCAATGCCAACTCTTAGGCTAGACTATGAAAGGTGTAGAAGGATGGAGTTTTCCAAGGTATATATGTATAAGTTGGCCTTATATGTTGGTCATCATTCGCTTTGAGAAGCAAGCAAACATGTCGGGGAAAGGAACATATGGGATTGGATACCTCGGTACGTCCAGAAAAGTTATCTACATATACAATGAGTTTCTCTTTCTTATCTCTTTCTCTAGGCTCCCTCCCCTCCCTCCCTCTACAGTTTGGTCAAACAATCTTCGAGAGGAAATCTTCACAGAGATGTATTTTATAAAAAACGTGGGATTACACTTATTTATTTCATAAATATTGAATGCTTTTTGTTGCCTTGTTCTAACTTCTCACACGATGACTATATATATGCTCGGTCAATGTTTTAGCTTTGGAACACGTGAAATTGTGGAAATAAGTGTATGATTCTATGGGTTACGAGATTTAGTTATTAGTTTGTATGTTTTAATTAACGACATGCCATTTAGTAAATTAAGGGGTCGGTTCGTAAGTATCAAGGTCTTTAATTGTGGAAATCTAGTACAATTGCATGCAATTTAATGAAGGATGCATTAATTTAAGCAACAAGATTCTAATTCAAAGGATTAAGAAGTCTTTTATTGAGGAGATCATAACACTTAGTTGTAACTTGTTGTCTATTAAATTAACTCTAATGGAAACCTTTAAGAATTAGCTTTGTATCGAAGGTAGTGGATGATGGGTAAATGTCCATTAATGTATAGATACTTATTTGAACTTCTGAGAAGATCAAATACACAAATGAATAAGACTGGCAATGCGTGACATGGTGCTTTTTCTATGCTTCATTGTTTTCTAAGATGAATTGTTCCTCTTGGGTGAACTTCGCCCATTATTCCCTAAGAGCTCTATTATTATATCAAGGCATCGATTTGTTATGATTAAATATTTGGTTAATGAGTCAACTTTCCTTTCTTTTACAGGGTGTTAGAATCAATACTTTTTAAAATGCACCAACGATATAGGTGACATTATTCAAATAGCGAGGGTTGTGTTTCATCAAATAGCAAAGTAATCTTGTATATATTATTCCTTTAGTGTCCTTTTTTATAAATTCAACGGAATATGATTAATTTCAAGCTTCAATGTTAATTATATAGGTAAAATAGTGGAACCTTATGTTTTGCTTTATTATTATTATATATATTTCACGATAGAAATGTTCCTCGACAATGTCTCATGCGCGCTTTTGACCACCAAGTGAGTAGTATATGTGATTTGGTCTTCATTTGTGACTTTCACGATAATTGTTTCACCTCCCTATTGTCAAGATTTTTTGATCCTTCTACATGGAAGCTTAACGTGCTATCAAAGGATTCTCAACTTTAGAGACTTGTTGCACACACTTTTGTCAAGGCTTAGTATTGATTCAAGAATCATCGAGGATGAACTTTTAATATTATAGTATGTAAAATTCGTGTTCGTCTAGCATAACATTCGTTTTCCTACGTTGGAAAACGAATGCGAATGTTATTCAAACATTCTTGTGTGTGTTTTTTTTGTTTTTTCCCCATTTTTTAATGTTTTTTTTCATTTTTGAGGCTTATTTACCTCATAATAAATAGTTAATCCAAAAGTATGGTATTTATCATTCTTGAGGGTGTTTTTCTTACACGAAAGCGAATGCACGTATGGTTCATACTATGTTTAATATCTTTAATATTTAGCAAACAGAAGGTAAGTATTAGGCAATAAAGAGGCTCCTTCTTCAAAAGGCTTTTAACTCTACACATGCTCGCGAACCAATAATGTCTTGAGTATCAATATATTGTGTCTTTTTTAGCATAAAACACACCATTGTACCTTTACTTTCTAAAAACTTAATGAATCTACCATAATGTTTTCTTACCCCCTCACATTTCTCAAATTTATTGAGTACAATTTCATTTCAATTAGAACTTTAATTCAACAATAATAAAGATTTAACACAAGTGGGTTAGAGGCTTTAATCTCTTGCATTATATGAGCAAGAGTTTGAACGATTTAGGTGTCCATGGGGGTCTTCTAATGTAATTTAAAGCACCATTGGGGCAAATCAAGGATCTCCACTATCCCCTACCCTCTACGAACTTTACATTGATGCAATAGTGGACAATATCATGGAGGCAATGAGAGAATTGACCTACGTACACCTATTCCCATCCTTCTTATGTTGATGATGTAAAGTTGGTCTCGAAATCTCATGCAAATCCACAACATCAAATCACAATAAAGCTAGGAAAGACTAAGCCTATTATCTTCCCCACAACGACACTACTCACAATATGCCTTCACCTAATCGGGAGGGGAACTTGTATTGGATTCTTATGTATATATACAAGTCACATTTACTAGCATGCAAAACCACCAAGCATTGAGTCACTCCAAGAAGAAGCCACCAGGCACAGTTCCAAAGGTATCATATGAAAGTATGGTTCTCAACACCGTGGTCACCCCTGCCCTCATGTACAATGCTTACTATATGGGCTCCAACCTCCACGTGAACGTGTGGACACAAAAAGAACATCATCCACTAGTCACGATGTTGCTAGAGATGATACATGGCAAATCATCCACCTTACACGAGATCATTTGAGGTGATTTGGCATCACTTCCATGAAAGTACACTCATTTGTTCCTAAAGGCACGCCTCATCATTTGGATTTGAGCCATACCACATCAAATAATCACATGCAAGGCATTTGAAACATCTAAGCAAATGGCAATAAGTTGAGCATGCAGAAGGATCGTGGAACTCACAACTAGGGAATATTTTCTATAGGTGCCTAGTTGCATAGTTGCCAACCACATCAAACAAAAGTATTCCACCATCTACATGAGCTGCATCATCGTTTCAAAAATGATGGAGAAGACGTTATTAAGGGAAAAAATGTCATATCTCTTAGTTGTAACAAACCCTTTAAGCATCAATAGTTTAAATCTCGACTATTTATCATAGGCCAAATGTATATAAGAAGCATGATTATATTGTAATTTGTAATTTGTAATTTTGTGGTGAATTAGCATTTATTATGTAAGAATGGTAAATGGCCAATTGGTTTGTAATGTCAAAGGTACTCTTTAGGATTTTCAAATTGTATAAAATGGCAAGAGCTCTAGTATAAAAGGGGCCTTTGGGGCCACCTTTTGGTCCTCATTATACCCTTCACTAAAAGCCACTATCCTCCATGTAGTTTTTCCACCCAATTAATTGAGGTATACATATTTCTTATTTAGTTTTTATCTATTTAATTGAGACATTTCTTATGTGTCTTATATAGTGACTATCTTTTTAATCGAGACTAGCATATATTCTTAATTACTGTAGTGATTGTGTCTTAAATTATATTAACTTAAACTTCGAGGCTCTGCAATTACATGGAGTCGAGAGATAAGTGCATTGATGTGTTAATGTATGGCATGGTCTTTGCCATTGGGGGGTGACATCCCCCAATCCATTGTTTAGCCCAATGAGAGGAAGCAACCCCTCGGAACTTGGTAGTGACCCTCAAAAGTGCAACACTCCCAAATATGAATCAAGTTAGTCCCTTCAAGAAAATGTAAATTGTGTGAATATTATTCACACTTCAAAAACAAAATGCATCAACAATCACGCAACACTGGTTTCTTCTATAGTTCCTTACCTCCACCAACAATGTGTCGAGGACTCACCATAGAGTTCCACCACCATTCGACAAATGATGGAGAAGGTTGGCCAAATCTTGCTTAACCTTCAAACGCAAAAGTAATCAATTCTAGAATTACCATGCATATGCTATAACAATTGCAAAACATTAATTTTTATTCCTTGATTCCTTACCCCCATTGACAATGTGTCCTTCACAACCTCTATACACCACACAAACCAAGCTCAAATATGAAGGTTGGACATTGCTCCTCTGATACATATTAGTTGGTGCACTTCATGCTGGTAAATCATCGCAAAAACCCTTTCACCAAATGCATGAAGATCATTATCATGGGACTTTTGGAAACCTAAAGCTTTTATTTAGTTTCAATATGGATGATATGAATTCACTTATATTTGTAATCGTGATATGTCTCATCATCTCTCATGGCTCATTTTTTGCCTCGACTGTACTTTAATATATATTTCTTTTCTTTCTCTCTAAAAAATTCATGATTTAGTAAATGTACAACATTGTATGTCTATATTCCTTCGTTATGGCCAAATTTCACATCCTATGTAGATTCTATCATAAAACTACGTATTGGCAACGATTTGGTTTGGCTCAAACTAGTTGGGGACTTGAGAGTATCAAACTCAAA
Source organism: Azolla caroliniana (assembly GCF_043228905.1). Lineage (NCBI taxonomy): Eukaryota > Viridiplantae > Streptophyta > Polypodiopsida > Salviniales > Salviniaceae > Azolla > Azolla caroliniana. The sequence goes on from NW_028230443.1 coordinate 19,308,287, forward strand.
CCATTAAAAAATGTTCACATTAACCGTAACCTTGGAATCATCCAAAGAGATCCTCAAACCAAAAATGTTTAAAACCAACCCATTTTGGATCATAAATAGTTTAAGACGTTTAACAAATAATTACGAAGATTTCTTAATTTAATTTATAATGCCAAATGACCCTATAAGCCATTTACGTTGTCAAGTCCATAGTTTGAAGCATCGTAAATCATTAACTATTAAACTAATATACTTTCAAACCACATTGTTAACCCCGAAACCAAACTAAGACGACCCCATTTTGGTAAATTCCTACAGATATTGTATGTAAGGGATTTGAGGATGATCATTTTGTTGGTAATAGTTTGATGGATTTGTATTCTAAATGTGGCTCAATGTTTGAGTTACGACATGTTTTCACCAGATTATGTAGTCAAACTATTGTTTCATGAACTACCTTGATTTCAGAATATGTGGAACATGGACCTTCGGTAGAGACATTGAATTGTTTTGACAAAATGCAAGCCAACGGTGTCATTCTTGATATTGCATTATATCTTTATACCTTGAAGGCTTGTGGTTGTGATGGGCCTTATGTAAGCTTTTTGAAATAGACATGGAAATCATATGGAGAGGATTTGATCATGACCTTTACATTCCAAACGCTTTGGTTGATTGGTATGCAAATTGTGGTGCATTATCCGAAGCATCACAAACATTCGAGAGATTGTGTGATAAAAGCACAGTCTTTTGGAATGCATTAATATTAGGGTATGCATCTCAAGGATATTCTTAAGAGGTTTTCTCTTTGCTTGAGAGGATGGAACACAAAGGCCTAGAAGCAAATGACATTACATTTCTTGGTGTCCTTAATGTATGTAGTCATGAAGGAAAAGTGATGCAAGGTAACAAATGTTTCAAAATTATGCTCGTTGTTGACCATATGGTCATGACAAGGAGTGCGGAATGGTAGATCATCGGTGGGTAGAGGCCTGGATGCAAGAGAGGTTTAGGGTTTAGGGGTTTAGGGATTAGGGATTAAGGATTAAGGATTAGGGTTTGTTTAGGGATTAGGGGTTAAGGTTGTTGACCATATGTTCATGACAAGGAGTGCGGAATGGTAGATCGTCAATGGGTAGAGGAAAGAGGAAAAAGGGTTCATGATTAAGCATAAGAGGGGATGAAGTGTAAAGAACCACCAAGAACAGTTTGAGCGCACCCAAATCGTTTAATACACTCGGTGTAAGTGAGGCATAATGAGAGATAGAGGAAGGGGAGAGAGACGAGGGATTAATCACTAATAACAAAATTAGAAACAAGTTAAAAAATAACCATAAGCTTAACAGTCTATATGAGAGAGAGGGAGAGATTAAGAAGGAGACTAATTTTCATTAAGAAAAAGGAAATGTTACAATACGATGGGTAAATGGGATGGGTAATGGGTTTGAAACACATCCTCCCATCTTCCCCACCTCCACCTCTTATCCTACTTAAAGAATTTGATAGCCTTAGTAGGACCCTCCAACTTAAACACTTTTTCAAATATGAGGATAATTCCCCCCCAAATCCCTTCAAACTACCTAACCCTAGTTGGCAACCCCCTACTAAATACACACCCCTAGAAAACATTATAGTTAAACATCAAACTCTCTTTAGTAATACACTTCATACACTCAAATTAAAACCCACTAGGATTCCACTCCACTTATTACAAGCCTTACGATCTCTTAAAAATAACAATAGAATCATAATTTTACCCGCGGATAAAAACTATAACAAAGTTGTAGAACAACTTTCTGATTCTAATACCTATAGAGTAGTTTCCCACTATCCACTTGAGGAGTTATCATATAGACTTAAAAAAATTGTTAACAACCATCTAGGTACCTTATCCACCATAGAAGCCAACTACATACTATATAAGCCCTCAACAGGGTACCAAGTATGCAATCTCTACTTCCTCCCCAAACTCCACAAGAACCCAATGGGCTTTAGACCTATTTGTTCATATAATAACTCTCTTTTTGAACAGACGTCTAAATGGCTTCACCACCAATTCATGCCTATCCTTCTCCTTCAAAAACAATATTTGAAAGACTCACACTCCCTTATCCAAACTCTAGAACATCTTAAACCACCCCCTAATAGTATCTTTACCTTTGATGTTGAATCCTTATATACTAGCATCCCCCCTAAGCTAGGTCTTAAAGCCTTACGAAAAATCATTACCCCCCATTTTTCGACTTCTAAAACTAACCTTATTTATACACTTAGAGCACTCACATTAAAATATCGCTTTCTCTCTTTTGATGACGTGATCTATCAACAAATAAAGGGTACAACCATGGGTAGTAATTTTTCCGTGGTATATGTCATGAACATATACCAAAACTCCAAGACTTGTAATAAGGATTCAAACCCATGACCTCGTCAAAGATAATGTGTAGCTTCAACCACTAGGATACATCATATTACATTTATTAAATTGTAAATTCTTATATTAGATCATGAAGAAATATATCTAATAGTGTGAAACGTTGCCACCGCATAGGCTAACGCATGATTACCAAGTGTCATGCTTGCATGAATGCCAAGTGGCATGCTTGCATGAATGACAAATGGCGAGCATGCGTGCCTATGAGGTGGCGAGCATGCATGTATCCAAAGCATGCTATATAAACATATAGCGAACAATCTGGGGGTTGTGAAGCTCAAACCAAGGTAGACCAAGGACAATCGAATGCTCCGGACTATGTATGATATTGAATGAGATGACACAAGCTAAAACACCAAGTTCATGGCTTTGGAGCAAGAGAATCAAAGGCTGCTCGAGGATTTACAACAAGTGAATGTTGAGAAAGCTCAACAACAAGAGGAATTAACTCAAAGGGTTCACCAACTTGAAGCAGCATTAATAACATTGCGACAACAAGCATTACAAGCACCGAATTCGACAAAAGAACCCAAGATAAGTCTCCCGTTGAAGTTTGATGGTACTCAATCACAATTTCGAGGATTTCTAAATCAGGTACGTCTAGTGTTTCAAATGCATCCCACTCGATATCCAACAGATTTAGCACGAGTAGGGTTGGTTGGAACTTTATTAACTGGTACAACATTGGCTTGGTTTGCGCCGTTGCTTGAGAAAAAGTGCCCTATTTTGGATAATATTGATGAGTTTATTAAAGAGTTCCAAGCTTGTTTTGGAGATACCGATAGCATGAGAACAACTATTAATAAGATTCGAAGGTTGCGATAAGGGGATCGCCCAGCCTCAGCCTATGCGGCTGATTTTCGCCTTCTTGCATGTGACATTCCTTGGGACGAAGAGGCATTGATGGACCAATTTCGTCACGAACTTCGTAATGATGTGAAAGACTTGCTTCTCACTTTTCATGAAGATCCAAAATCTCTTACTAAGGCAATTAGTCGAGTTGTACGATGTGATAATCGATTATTCGAGCGACGCTCTGAGCGTCAACAATGGTCTCGACCTCGATCAGAGTAGACATATGCATCGGTAACATCACTACCTACATCTGGAACTATGCAGGTTCCTATATCTAGCCCAATAAGTGGTCCTACTCCAATGGAAATTGATTCTACACGTCATCGAGGACCTTTAACAGAAGCTGAAAAGCAGAGACGTCGTGCGAACCCCCTATGTTTATATTGTGGTGGTCTAGGACATATAGCGATAAGTTGTCCCCATCGACCTAGGCATCAAGTTTACCAAGTAAGTGCTAGTACTAAATTGGATCTCGATTCTCCAAATACATCTAGCAATCCTAATAGCCCTACACCTTCAAATCGTTTTGAAGTACTTAGCCAACTAGATGAGGTGTTAAACGAGTAAATCCAGCCAAAATAGGAGCCATTTGGTTGGATAACCCAAAATTTGTAGAGTCAGTCCATAGTAATGGTTCCATTTCATCGAACCAAGTTAATAGGGTTTTTGTCGCACATGTCGAGCTTCGTACCTCTAGATGTCATCAAATCTTTTCATATGCTCTCTTAGATTCCAGAGCCAACTCTTGTTTCATGGACCGAAATTTTGCCTTGACACATAATATCTTATTAAAACCATTGCATTGTCCAGTATCAGTCACAGTAATAGATGGTCGACCCATTGCCTCTAGAAATATAACTGAAGAGTCTGAATCAATTCGTGTAGTTCTTGGTGATTTAGCTTGTGTCATCTCATTCAATATCATAAATAGTCCGGAGCATCCGATTGTCCTTGGTCTACCTTGGTTTGAGCTTCACAACCCCCACATTGATTGGCGAAAACGAGTTATCCTAGAATCCAAGAAAAACCATATATCAGATTTCCCAATTACTTATAACCCAAATTTAGAATGCCATCAGATCTCAACAATATCTTTGGAAAACTTACGCAAAGAGGGAGACAAAGAAGAAATGTTTATATTTGCGATAATAACAATGCCAACACCAACTCAACAAAAGTCGAGTACCTTTCTTCCAACCAAGTATCAAGAATTCCAAGATGTCTTCAATAAGGACAAAGCTGATAGACTCCCAGAACATCAACCTTATGATTGTCCTATTGATCTTCAGCCAGGAAAAGATCCACCGTGGGGACCCATTTATAGTTTATCACCTGTAGAGCTCAAGGTTCTTCGCGACTATATCGATGAAAATTTAGCTACTGGATTTATTCGTCATTCCAAATCTCCTATTGGCGCACCAATATTTTTTGTTAAGAAGAAAGATGGATCACTTCGTTTGGTCGTAGATTATTGAGGATTAAACAAAATCACAATTCGAAACAGGTATGCCTTGCCTTTAATACCAACACTTTTGGAGCGGTTGAGTGGAGCCAAATACTTTACAAAGATTGATCTTAGAGGTGCTTATAATCTAGTTCGAATTCGTCCAGGTGATGAATGGAAAACTGCATTTCGCACTCGTTATGGGCATTTTGAGTATACAGTTATGCCATTCGGTCTTACAAATGCTCCTGCGGTTTTTCAGCATATGGCCAATGATATTTTCCGAGACTTCTTGGATATATTCACCATCATTTATTTGGATGATATCTTGATATTTTCCAAGACTCAAGAAGAGCATGATGAGCATGTACCCCAAGTTCTACAACGATTACAAGAATATGGTCTCTATGCTAAACTCGAGAAATGTAGTTTTGATCGCAACCAAATGGAATTCCTAGGATACATAGTATCACCAGAAGGAATATCTATGGATCTAGCAAAGGTGCAAACAATTCTAGAATGGGAAACACCACAATCTGTGTGTGATGTCTAGTGTTTCTTGGGATTTGCGAATTTTTATCGCAAATTCATCAAGAACTACTCAAAGAAGGTGTTGCCTCTTACACAATTAACACATAAAAACCAACCATTCATATGGCATTCTAGTGCTGCTGAGGCATTCGAAAGCCTAAAACATGCGTTCACATCAGCTCCTATTTTGATCCATGTTGACCAAGACAAGCCTTTTATTTTGGAAGCTGATGCATCAGATTTTGCACTCGGGAGTGTCCTGTCACAACCCAAAGAAAATGGGCTATTATATCTAGTTACTTTTCATTCGTGAAAATTTGAAGCTGCGGAAATTAATTATGAGATTCACGACAAGGAGCTTTTGGCTATTGTCGACTCTTTTGAGCATTGGCGCCACTTCTTGGAACGTTCTCCCCATCAAATCATTGTCTATAATGATCACAAGAACCTAGCGTATTTCCAAAATGCTCGAGTCTTAAATCGTCGACATGCACGTTGGGCACAATTTCTTACACGCTTTGATTTCTTGATTGTGTATCGCCTCGCAATACACTAGGGAAAGGCAGATGCGCTATCTCGGCGTTTGTACATGGCACCCTGTTTAGGGGAACCTACTTTTGATCATCAAAAGCAGATCCTCCTTGGTCCTGATCGTTTACAAGTGATGGTCACTAATGCTTTTAAGACACCTACAGACTCGATACTTATAAGTACGATTCATACTGATCTTGAAGCAGATGAATTTGCCCAAGATGTCTTGAATCATATTATTCTAGATCGTGCTTCTTGTTCAAGGTCGATGAATTCTCGTAAAGATTATAATCAGTTCAGTTGGCATGATAATTTACTTTTTCGAAATAATTTGCTTTATGTCCCTGATGGCCGCTCTCGACTCCTTATTTTACAACATTGCCACGACATGCCAATGGCTGGACATTTTGGAGTTCACAAAACATTGGAATTAGTTTCTAGAAATTATTGGTGGCCGCATCTTCGTAATTATGTTGAAAACTACATTTGTAGTTGTGATGCATGTTGTCGGTCCAAGTGTCCTCGACATCGACCATATGGTTTACTCCAACCCTTACCAGTTCCTGATGGTCCTTGGAATTCTATATCTATGGATTTCATTACTGATCTTCCATCTTCCAAAGGTTTTGATTCCATCCTGACTGTTGTAGATCGGTTCACAAAGATGGCACATTTTCTACCATGCACAAAGACTATTAATATTCAAGAGACATCAGATTTGGTTATGCGTGAAGTGTTTCGGCATCATGGTCTTCCTGATGACATCATTAGTGATCAAGGACCACAATTTATCTCAACATTTTGGAAACACTTGTTTGGGCTCCTCCAAATTGATTGTAAACTCTCGTCAAGCTATCACCCAGAGACTAATGGTCAAACCGAGCGTACCAATCAAACCGTGGAACAATACCTTCATTGCTTCATCAATTATCAACAAGATGATTGGGTAGATTATTTACATTTTGCGGAGTTTTCTTACAACAATTCAGTTCATTCTTCTACCAAAATTACTCCCTTCTTTGCCAACACGGGTGTTCATCCTCGTTGGACAATTCTTGACCACCCAAGAATCTCGAAAAACCCTGATGCGGAGGATCGCCTACGTCATATCCGAGAAATTCATATGGCTCTTTCTCATCATTTACATCACGCTCAAGCCACCCATAAGAAATTTGCAGATCGCCATCGACTCAACTCATCACCAGAAAAACCCAAATTTCAAGTTAGAGACCGTGTATGGCTCTTACGACGTAATGTGAAGACCTTGTAACAAGCTAGATTATCAACGCCTTGGTCCATATTTAATCACTAAACAGATCAATGGAGTTGCTTTTCAACTCGATCTCCCTCCTCATATGCGTCTTCACCCAGTGTTCCATGTCTCACTCTTGGAACCTTATATTCAAACTCTATTCCAGATCGCGTTGTTCCCCCTCCACCTTCTATTGAGCTTGATGAAGGCCCTGAATATGAAGTAAAATCCATTTTGGACTCCAAAGTTGTGAAGAACAAATTGTATTACTTTGTTGATTGGCTGGGTTATACACTTGTGGATCGAACGTGGGAGCCAGCTGAAAATCTCAATAATACCAAAGAACTGGTAGCTGAATTTCATCAACAATATCCAAATAAGCCAACTCCTAGTTCATGCATTGCGACTCGTGGAACTCGTCGTCAAAGGAAGGGGATAATGTCACCTCGTCAAAGATAACGTGTAGCTTCAACCACTATGATAGATCATATTACATTTATTAAATTGTAAATTCTTATATTAGATCATGAAGAAATATATCTAATAGTGTGAAACGTTGCCACCGCATAGGCTAACGCATGATTACCAAGTGTCATGCTTGCATGAATGACAAATGGCGAGCATGCGTGCCTATGAGGTGGCGAGCATGCATGTATCCAAAGCATGCTATATAAATATATAGCAAACTATTGATGAACCATTCCGGTTCAACGCCAGTCTTCGGCGTACTCTTGTAACCCTTGTTCTCATTGCTAATACATTTTCAATATCTTATTTCTCTCTCATTCCTCTCTTATTTTTCTATTTCTCATTCTTTTCTTCACATTAAACTTGTCTTTGGCTACGGCCCTGACAGTATATGCTTGCCTTTTCTTAGCTCACTTAGAGAATTCGCAACCACCACACCCAAATCTTTGCTTTTTCACTAGATATATAGATGATGCTTTCGGAATATGGACGGGTACTAAACTCGAGTTAGAAAATTACCCTCAATTCTATAATACCTCTACTAATAATTGTATCAAACTTACCATCACCACTTCCCCCTCTAAATTACCCTTCCTAGACTTATGGATTAACCTAGAAAACTCAAAATTCTCCTTTAATTGCTACCAAAAGCTCCAAAATCCTTACAAATATCTCCTATTCTCATCAGAACACCTCCCTCATTTAAAAAGACATTTTATTATTAATGAACTAAAACGATACCTAATTAGAGAATGCACTCCTTTAGGTTTCCGATGAATGAAAATACTAATTTTTACTAGACTAATTATGAGAGGATATCCCCCTTCATTCATAAAAAAGAATTATAAAAATGTCTCGTTCAGTGTTAGGAAATCACTAATATATAGTAGGAGATCCAAAAGTACTCTTCTACCCGTTATCTTCAAACTTAGATATACACGAGATACCCCTAGCATAGGAATTCACGACATGCTAAAAAACCTCCACGAGGATTTACTCTTAGATCCCAAACTATCTAAGATACCTAGACCTTTTGTGTGTTGGACTAAGTCCAAGTCCATTCACTCCTTTTTGGTCAAACCTAAATATAGAAGGTCAATCTCTTACTTAACACTACACATTACTTACTTATAACCCCCCACTTATGCATAACACACCCCCACTTATTACTTACCATAATCTCCCACTTTTCATAGCCCACTCCCACTTATTACTTAGCATACACATATAGTAACCATTCTGTTAAGTGTGTGTCCAATTAAGTGTGCCATTCTATTAAGTGAGCTTTCTTTATAGATGTCAAAATCCTGTTCAAAAAAATTACATTGTTTTATGACAAAATACATTGAACCAAATGGAAACTATGTTCCAAAAATTCAAAAAACAACAAAATCATCAATAAAAATTAGATTTCTAAGTTCTTTCACAATTTCATACCAACATCATGTTTGGTCATTTGCCTACTTTTAGCAAGAACTTACAAAAAATGGCAAAAATTGAACAAAAATAGGATTTCTATGTCTTTCACTATTTCATACCAAAATCATGTAAGGTCATTTGCCTACTTTTAGCGATACGCTTAGAAACAATGGTAGAATTTGCTTCTTGAATAATTCTACAAGCACTCGATAAAGCTGATTTTACTTGCTTTGCTTTCTCGGAACTCAAATAAGTTGTTGTCATTATCGAGTTGAGCATGAGTTCGGTATCAACAATATTTTGCAATACTTCAGGAATAATCACATCTTCTTGCTTTAAGCATCCATGCATATCTTGCATCTCAACAAACTCAAAATCTGAATTATAGTCATCATATGCAAGTGGTTCATTGGTGTTGGATGCTTGCGTTATAACTTCATCAATCTCTTCAAGGAGATTTTGATTTAGTTTTTCTTATTCATTTGCATCTGCATTGACACATTCCATGATTTCCTCTCGAATTTCTTCTACATTATGTGCATTCTCAACCAAACTGCAGTTACATAACAAAGCAACAAGATCATCAAGGCATTGATCTTCCATTTCAACAACTTCAACATCATTAATGCGGAATGATGGAATAATATCTGCCTTTCTATAGCAATTAAAAAGTGTTTCTTGCTTGATCTCATTCCAAGCAATAACAATGAGATTGGCAACATCTAGCAATTGTGCCGACTTTCCAAAAGTTAAACCAATAGAACCTCTTCTCATTCGTTTAGCAACATCCTCCAAACGAATCTTAACATTTTCTGGACTATCATGATATGTCAAAATTTCTCTTATCAAATGATATTTGTACCGAGTCTTTTTCAACGTTGCAATAACTCCCATATCCATTGGTTGCTTCCATGATGTGACATTGGCTGGGAAAAAAATCACTTTGATAGCATCACGCTCAAATGTTTCGGCATGACCAGGAGCATTATCAAGGATTAGAAGCACTTTGCGATTAGTTCGAGAACGAACAAAAGGTACAAACACATGATCAAACCACTTATTAAAATTAGGGATATCAATCCAAGCATTTTTTTGTGCTAAATAGGGTAATGGCCAAAAATTTCCAACAATACAAGCTGGTTCCTTAACCTTTCCAATCATTGTAATGGGAACTTTTTCAGTTCCAGTAGCATTACAACAAACAACTAAGGTAACTCTATCTGGCAATTTTTTCTTACCTCAAATTGTTGTAGGATCTTCACTAGGCAAAAGCACTGTATATCTTGGAACTAATTGAAAAAATAAGCCTGTTTCATCCATATTGTAAACACAACTAGCATCATACTCGTTGATTATAACATAGAGCCTTTCCAAAGAAGCCAACAATTCTGGGTCATTTCGATTAACCGCCCCTCCTTTGCCATACAAACTAATAATATTCAAACATTGGCGATGACGAAATTTCCTAAACCAACCCCAAGTTGCTTTGAAATCATCATCACAAATATTCATTTGTGTAGCCAATCGCCGAGCCTTCTCCATAATAATTGATGGAGGCAATGCAATTGACAATCAACGAGATGCATCAATCCAAGCATACAAGCGTTCCTCTAATTCTGGATATTTCCCTTTGGATCCCCTAAAAATTGTTTTCCTTGTATTATGATCTTTTAATTGGACACGCATTCGTATCTCATCCTTCTTCTTGATCAAACTTCTAATCACCGATTCACTTACACCAAAATTTCTACCTATGTTGCGAAGAGAAGGAGCCAATGGTTGTTCCACTATCTCCAAAAATTGTAGCCTTTGTTCATCATTCAAACGAGGTCCATCACCTCGCTTATGGGTTGAATTCATCTCTGTAATAAGGCTAATGAGCTAATTTCACATTGACTTATATCTATTATTTTCTAATTCCTCAAACCGTCAATCTAATTTACGAACCCAATCAACAAATGTACTTAAATTCAACAGTAAAAACAACACAAATAGATTCACATACTCATCCACAATCAAATTATTTTCTAATTCCCTAAACCCGCAATCTAATTTATGAACCCAATCAACAAGTGTACTTGAATTCAGTAGTAAAAACAACACAATACATTCACATACTCATCCACAATCAAATTATTTTCTAATTCCCTAAACCCACAATCTAATTTATGAACCTAATCAACAAATGTACTCGAATTCAGTAGTAAAAACAACAAAATACATTCACATACTCATCCACTATCAACTTTTTTTCTAATTCCCTAAACTTGCAATCTAATTTATGAACCTAATCAACAAATTTACTCAAATTCAACAGTAAAAACAGCAAAATACATTCACATACTCATCCACTATCAATTTTTTTTCTAATTCCCTAAACCCACAATCTAATTTATGAACCTAATCAACAAATTTACTCGAATTTAGCAGTAAAAACAACAAAATACATTCACATACTCATCCACTATCAACTTTTTTTCTAATTCCCTAAACTCGCAATCTAATTTATGAACCTAATCAACAAATTTACTCAAATTCAGCAGTAAAAACAACAAAATACATTCACATACTCATCCACTATCAATTTTTTTTCTAATTCCCTAAACCCACAATTTAATTTATGAACCTAATCAACAAATTTATTCGAATTCAGTAGTAAAAATAGCAAAATACATTCACATACTCATCCACTATCAATTTTTTTTCTAATTACCTAAACCCGCAATCTAATTTATGAACCTATTCAACAAATTTACTCAAATTCAGCAGTAAAAACAACAAAGTACATTCATATACCCATCCACTATCAAATTTTTTTCTAATTCCCTAAACCCGCAACCTAATTTATGAACCTAATCAACAAATTTACTCGAATTCAACAGTAAAAAGAGCACAAATACATCCACATACTCATCCACAATGAAATTATTTTTTAATTCCCTAAACATTTGGCCTTAAAAAACCTGAAAATGCGTAGAAACTCTACATACCCGAAGAAGATTGTAGGTGCACAATAGTGTCTTGAGCAACAACGTGGTGAAGCAGCAGCCTTGTGACCAGCTATGTGGGATTGATTAAGGTGCAAAGAGGGTTTGATCGGTGGTTGTTGGGGCTAGGGATCGGCAACGGCTTGGCTCAAGCCTAAACCGTTTGGCTTAGCCGGCTTGAAAACAGCTTAGCGGCTTAGCGGCTCGGCTCGGCTCGGTTTAGGCTTGAACTTGCCTTAACGGTTTGAGCTCGGCTCGGCTTGGCTTGAGCCTCGCCAAACCGGCTCAAGCCGGCTAAGCCGTTTAAGCCGTTTATAAACTTTAGAGAGGGGGAGAGAGACAACAGACAAGGGGAAAGAGAGAGAGAGAGAGTGAGGGAGGGAGAACTACATAGATGAGGAGAGAGAGACAGAGGGAGGGAGACAACATATAAGGAGAGAGAGAGAGAGAGAGAGACTACACAAACGAGGAGAGAGAGAGAGAGGGAGGGAGACAACATATAAGGAGAGAGAGACTACACAGAGGGGAGAGAGAGAGAGAGAGAGAGAGGAACTACATAGAGGGGAGAGAGAGAGAGATAGAGAGACTACACAGAGAGGAGAGAGAGAGAGAGAGAGAGACTACACAGAGAGGAGAGAGAGAGAGAGAGAGAGACTACACAGAGGGAGAGAGAGAGAGAGAGGAACTACATAGAGGGGAGAGAGAGAGAGAGAGAGAGGGAGGGAGAGTCGAGACCATAGACGTGACAGAGAGAGAGAGAGAGAGGAACTACATAGAGGGGAGAGAGAGAGAGAGAGGGAGGGAGAGTCGAGACCATAGACATGAGAGAGAGAGAGAGGAACTACATAGAGGGGAGAGAGAGGGAGAGGGAGAGAGAGTCGAGACCACAGATGTGAGAGAGAGTGGGAGGGAGAGCTTGTACAATGTATAGTATATAGTATATAGTATATAGTTGATCATTTGAGAGAGAGGGAGAGAGGGAGAGAGGGAGAGAGAGGGAGGTTTCTAAACCGGTTTCCAAGCCGGTTTAGAAACCGGTTTACAAGCCGTTTACCAAACCGGTTCACAAACTGGTTTAGCCTAAACCGGTTTGTGAACCGGCTCGGCTCGGCTCGGCTCGGCTCAGGTTTGAGATCCTGTAAACGGTTTAGGCTTAGCCGGTTTGGCTTGGATCAAGCCAAACCGGCTAAGCCTAAACCGAACTGTTGCCGATCCCTAGTTGGGGCTACGCTTACTCAAATGTGCATAGAAAAGAAAATTTGGGGGGAAAATTTTTTGTGTATAAAAAGCCCTAAGTGTGCGGCTCGGTTAAGTGCGCACCTTTTCCTTCATATCAAAGTGCGCACTTAACCGAATGTTTATTGTACTTATAACCCTCCACTCTTCTTAGCCCACCACCACTTATTGTGTACCATTCAACTGCCTACCATTACCCCCTTCTTCTCTCTCCCATCACTAACTCTTATTTCTCCTCTCTCCCTCTCCCTCTTCCACCTCCCCCACCTTATATAAAGCTACACCCATCTTGTAAAAGACCTTTGCACTGATGAGCTCATTCTTGAGCGAAACTAGTTTGCTACATAAGGTCTTTCTGTTCTTTCTAATGATATTTTCTTGAGTGTCTCTCTCTCTCTCTCTCTCTCCCTCTCTCTCTCTCTCTCTCTCCTTGGTGCTCACAATCTATTTTCTTCCTATTATATTATCTACCCTATTGCTAAGTCGCTTGCACTCCTTGTAATGACCCAACGGTTGACAATAAAAGTCATGAAGGAAAAGTGATGCAAGGTAACAAATGTTTCAAATTTATGCTCTCGGATGCTATGATTGGCAATAGATTTCAAAAACAAAAAGAAATCGATTCTCCTCAATATCTCATACTTCTACATCCGCAAAAGAGAGTAACTTTGCTTCCTCACTAAATGATTTATGCTTAGACAAGATAGAATATGACCACAAAAGAGACAAACTTTGGTCCTTTCTCTCATAATCTATGCTTGTTGAGATGGAATATATTATTTTAAAAAAATGTGTTCCCCCATTTCGAACTTAAACCAAAATTCAAATAGTTTAAGCAACTAAACCATCGTGTTGTGTTTCAATTTTAGCTCTATCCCAAATCATTGCTCATTGCTACTACTTCAAAACCATACATATCCCTAGGAGTCAGCAATGGCTCAGTTTAAGCCTAAACAAAGCCTTTAAAATAGTTTGGTGGTTCAATTTAGCTCAATCTTGGCTTGAGCTTTGTTAACCGTTTTGAGCTTGATTTGGTACGGATCAAGCTGAACCAAACCAGATTGGATCAAACTAGTTTACAAATTGGTTAATGCTAACAGTTTAGGCTTGAGCTTGGTTTTGTAAGGCTCAAGTTGAACCAAACCGGCTTGGGTCAAACCGGTTTGGTTCAAGTTTTAAACTTCCAAACCAATTTAGTTGAAACAAACCATTGCTGATTCCTAGATATCACATAATAATAAGAACAAACATTAATGTGAAGTCAAGCTAGCATGGGGAAAGCTGGTGCAAACAGGGCTCCACTCTATAGATGATTGGCGAAGCGCGGTGGCTTTAGGAGGAGCCAAGGAGGTCCCATTCCCTCCCCTCAAGGGAGCCATGAAAATGCGGAGATTGAGAACTGAGGCAGTTGATAGGGTTCCGATGGGGGAGATGAGAGAAGATGCTTGGTTCAGTCTCTTTGATGAGGCTGGAAGGGTTAAGTTGTTGAAGGGCGTGAGCAGATCGGGAAGAGATACAATTTTTTGGGAGAGTCAGAGTAGGGGCTCTTGGCACCCTATCTGCATGGTGGCGCATGTTGGTAACACCTGGAAGATAGACCCGGATGTTGCTAATGTGGAACCCCATTGGAAGTTATGTGTATATGGTTGTCGGCCCCTCGTCGAACTAGAATGGGATCTAGGGGATTTTAGGTGGAAACATGATGGCAGATTTCGCCATTTCTTCAAGTACAACACTAAACTGGGCTGAACTTTTCAACTGCAGCTAAACGACCCCTTACGCAATGGCTGGCGTACATTGGGCATCCCTGATGAGGTGCTCATTACCTTTTGGAAGGATCTTTGGTGTCTCCACATGCTGGAAAAGATAAAGTTTTTTTGGTGGCAAATCGATCATAATGTGGTTCCCGTTGGCGAATGGCTAGGTAAACGTAGTGGCCCGTTAGGCTGCCCACTTTGCCATTCACCGATTGAGACTCTGAGGCATTGTCTGTGGGATTTCCCTCAAGCTCAAAAGGTATGGGATAGAGCGGCTCGCCTCCTTGCGGCATGTGAAGTGGAAGGAACAACATCGTGGAGTGTTGCGGCATGGCTTGATCACTCTGTTGATAGGTGGACGGACGCCCTCAATGCAGATAGTTGGTGCTACGTATGCATGAGAGGCAAAATTGCCAAAATTCGATTTGAGAGAGGCTTGAAGTCCGCATCCCCTAGGTTCCAGGACATTTAGATGCTGATCGCAGGCTTCACCCTATGGTATGTATGGAAAGCGCGTTGCCTAAAGGTCTTTTAGGATCTGATGCGGCCCCCGAAGGAAATGATTATGGACATATGGTTTGTGCTTATCAGCTGCCTATGAGGGCAATTGGACGAGGTTTGCAGCCATTCCAATGACGTGGTTACTGCCCGTTTGCACTTTTGGTAGAAATGGCAGAACACGCCTATGGTGACACAAGGAGGAAGTGGCCTGAGGTGGAACTACCAACCCCCACGTTGGTTGTTTCCAACTCACTTACCACCCTCCCTTCGCTGTTGACCCCAAGAGAGGTGTCTCGTACTAGACATCACTGAAGGGCACCGTTTTTAGCTATAGGTACTTACATTAAGTAGTTAGTCCGAAAGGCGATGTAACTAGTCTCATTTTCTTGAACCTAATCGGATGGAGATTCCCCGATCTATGTATAAGCCTCCTTGTAGAGTCTCTTTGTAATAATCCTTCCTAACTAATGGGAAAGTAGCTTCATTTTGGAAAAAAAAAATCACCATTATATATTCAATTGACTCAAATGCCCATTCATTGGTTGATGCAGAACATTGTACGCTTATATTACTTCATTATAGCCAACTGTCTTGACCTATTTCAACAAGTGATTGGATGAGAAGTTGGCATATTATCATGGCGTTGTCTTATCTCTTTGTATCTTGACATGTTTGATTGAGTTGGATACTTTCTTTAGCATGTTCTCCTACATGCATGTCAAGGCGTTGCATAATGTGTGTGAGAAATTGGTAGTTGTGTTATTTAGCATTGTAACTTAAGACAAAATGTATATATGGGTATTGTACAAATAACCATCGATATATAAATTTATAGAGAAGTTATCGCATGTAAATGATTATTCTTTGAGTTTTTTAACATGTAGGGATTATCCAGTACATGGGTCTATATGAATTGTCCATAATTGGTTTTATGTTAAAGTCTACTGCAAACAAATCGCTTTTCTTGTCATGAATCTATCACATCACCATATGATCAATACAAGCATACAGTGTATGGCAACGGTTATATGTAGTGGTAAGAATAATCAATTTATTCAGGCTAAAAATTGCATATAATCAAATTCAATGTATTAAGGTGTAAGGACTCTCATTGGATTATTATTGATGAGTGGAGTGTTCAATTTCTCCAACTTCCCCAACCTACCAAAGATAGGTCAATTAAATGATTTGGTGAACGTTTCATAAATTACCTTGAGTAGTAACTATATCTTCTTGTATAATCATAAACTTAATTGTTTGTTCATGTATAATCCTTCTTTAATCTCAACCACTATCTATTTCATGCATTTCAATGGTGAGTACCATTAGATGATGTGTGCATCCATGTCTATTATGGGCCATGGCTTTGTATGATCATCATTTCGACGTGGAGATTGGAATGATATTATGTATATGTTGAGAATCAAGCTCAACTTGGTCTAGTGTGTGAACTCACCTTGAGAGTGAAGAGACACTCCAACGGTCAAGAGTCACCATTATGTCACCACTTTGTATTCTAGCATTTAGTATGAGTCATAGAATCATATTCTATGACACATAACTTATGAGCTTTCACATTCCCCATGCTCCATGAGTCTTGTAGTTAATGAAGAGAGAGGGTGACTACATAAAGCACCCTCCTCCCACCTTGTATTGTGTTGAGTCTTTCTCCTTTGTCAATATACTTTTACCTTGCGTATTCTCTCTCTCTCTCTCTCTCTCTCTCTCTCTCTCTCTCTCTCTTACACACACACATAACTCACATCTCTTCTGCTTCACAAGAATCCATCTCTTGATTCTTTACATGGTATCAGAGCGAGGTTGGTAGCTCGATCTAGCCCATTCGCCTCATCGTGATCGTGTGTTGTCCTCTACGCCAACGACCAAGAACCGGCTCATAGTTATCGTAGCTTCGCTACATAACTCACATTCGAAGAGAGAAGAAGAAGAAGAAGAATCGACATGATGAATACTCAAATGGGGAGCGCTCTCCCTACCGAGAAGTTGGATCGAAACAACTTCGCATCTTGGGAGTACAAGATGCACCAATACCTTGTCGGACAAGGCTATTGGAGCTACATCAAAGGAGCGCATGAAGTCTGACCCGCCGAAGTGGCTCCCGAATACGCGACATGGGAGCAAGCCGCAAGTTGCGTGATGTATTGTTTGGCGACATGTGTTCACGACCACATGCTCGGTTACATTCGAGAAGCCAAGACACCGAAGGAAGAGTGGGAAAATCTACGAAAGATTTTCGCCGCCAACACGACCACAAGGAAGCTTCAACTCCGCCAAGAGTTGAACAACATTCAACAAAGGGACATGTCCATCATGACATACAACTTGAAGATCAAGGAGCTTTGCGACTCGCTCGGCTCAATAAGCGTAAGTATAGATGATGATGAGATGGTGCAAATATGCCTCGGCGGCCTTGCACCACGGTTCGGCGCAATGCGAACCGCCGTTCTAGCATGGGAGAAATCTCCCTCCTTCGAGCTCCAATCAATGCTATTGGTCGAAGAAAACCACGTGCGTACAAGGAGCAATGAGTCAGAAGGCCACATGCTCTACATGCACTCTAATAGAGGAAGAGGACGCGGACGAGTGAGAGGCCGATTCGGCCAAGGACAAGGCGGACGAGGTCCGACCTACGACAAAAACTCCCAATTTCGGCCGCAAAACGGAGGCCAACGATGAACCTTCGCAAGAAGGGGGAGCTTCCACTCTGGCCCGAGCCGTCAACACGCAACCGAATACGGATATTACGGAAAGCTCGGCCACCACGAAGAAGAGGGCCGAAAGAAGATGCGTGAATCGGCTTCCACAAGCCGACAACTCACGAATTACGCACACAACTCCGACTTCGAAGATCGTGGCGGAATGTATGCGCACAACTCCGACCGTGGCGGAATGTTCATGATGAAACATAGAGCAAACTCTATGTCCGCTGCTACCTCAACTAGTGCCTCCGGTCCGGAAGACATATGGTTCGTCGATTCTGGTGCCTCGAACCATATGACATCGCATCAAGAATGGTTCCGAGAACTTCGAGAGCCGGACCGACCCGGCTATGTCGAAACCGGAGACGACACTACGCACCCGATTTGGCACATTGGCGATGTTCCGTTCGGAAAAGAAGGTAAGCAAAATTACATTAAAAATGCCTTGCATGTACCGACCATTACGAAGAATTTGGTCTCCGTCAGCCAAATTGTAGAGCAAGGGATGCAAGTTTGGTTTAATCAAGGGTAGGGCCGGATGTTCATTCTCGATTCACGCGAAATGAAATCTGCCATGTTCGCGAAAAACACGAAAGCCGACTCTGACATAGAGCTATGGCACAAACGAATCGGCCACATCAATCTCAACAAACTCAAAGCAATGAAATCAAAAGGAGTCGTCATCGGACTCCCGACATTCAATGAGAAGGAGATTGAAGGTGTATGCGAAGCGTGCCAATTCGGTAAGCAACACCGACACCCATTCCCGAAAGAGCGAAACGTGAGCAAAGGTCTACTCGACGTAGTCCATTCCGATGTATGGGGACCGGCGCAGACAGCTACATTCGGTAGATGCCAATATTACGTGCTCTTCATCGACGACTTCTCTAGGTACACTTGGATCTACCCGATGCGGCAAAAGAGCGAAGTGTTCGGACACTTCCAAAATAGCGTACCAATCGGAGCTAAGAAAGCCCTCACCTCTACAAATGAAAAGCTCCGCCGATCCACTCGTGAAAAGAACCCCGTAAGCCGATTCGGCTACAACGATTATATGGCGTACCATTACGTCTTTATGATGAAGGTAGCGATAGTATGGCAGCCGGAAACTTTTTCAGAAGCTGCGAAGGACCCGCGATGGATCGAAGCAATGAACGAGGAGATGCAGGCACTACGGAAGAACGAGACGTGGGATCTCGTTCCCACCTCACCACACAAAAAGGCGATCGGATGCAGATGGATCTACAAGGTGAAGTATAATGTTGATGGCTTCGTAAACTGCTACAAAGCTCAACTCGTAGCGAAAGGATACGCTCAGACGCATGGCGTCGACTACGAAGAGACCTTTGCCCCGATGGCAAAGATGACGACGGTATGGACCGTAATTGCGATTGCCGTGGCGAAAGGGTGGCACCTCCATCAAATGGACGTCAAGAACGCCTTTCTACAAGGAGAATTAGAAGAGGAGGTGTACATGATCCAACCACCCGGCTTCAACTCGAGCACCCATCCGAAAGCGATTTGCCGACTCAAGAAGCCACTCTACGGCCTCAAGCAAGCACCGCGTGCTTGGCATTCGAAAATAACGCAATATCTTCATCAAATCGGCTTCCGTATGTCAAAATCGGACAACTCCCTCTACATACAAAGCGATTCCGCAAGTCCGATCGTCATCATTTTATATGTGTATGACCTAGTCATTGGAGGTGACCATCTCGTCGAAATCAATAAAGTCAAATCCTTCCTTTCCGACAAGTTCGAGATGACGAACATGAAGGAGCTCCACTACTTCCTCGACATCGAGGTAATTCGGACTCTAGCCGGAATCATGATCTCTCAACGGCACTACATCCTCAACTTGTTATACAAGTTCGGGATGGCTGAGTGCAAATCCGTGGCAACCCTGCTCGATCGCAATCTCAAACTAGATGCGAACTCCGACACCAAAGCGTGTGAGCCAACTCAGTATCGGCAACTCATCGGGAGTCTCATCTACCTCACGATCACTCGATCCGATCTCAGTTATCCGGTCGGTCTCCTTAGCCAATTCATGCAAACACTGCGTGATACTCACTTGGATTGCGCTAAGCGAGTTCTATGATACGTGAGCGGCACAATGGATTGGGGCATCCTCTACAAGACCGTGATGCCAATATGCCTCGAGGGGTACACAGACGCCGATTGGGCCGGCTACAAAGCCGATAGAAGATCAACCTCTAGATTTGTTTTCTCCCTCGGCAGCGGAGCAATATCTTGGAGTAGCAAGAAGCAACCTACCATCGCTCTTTCGAGTACGGAGGCGGAATACAGGGGCGCAGCCATAGCTGCGTGTGAAGCCATATGGCTCAAGAAGATTTTGAAGGATCTGGGCGTACCCATCAAGGATCCAACTTCCCTTTACTGCGACAACATGAGCAGTATCTATCTGGCTAGGAACCCGGTGTTCCACGCGCGGACAAAGCACATCGAAGTGCACTATCACTTCATCCAAGAGCGCGTTCAAGCTTGCGATGTCGACCTACAACACATTAGCACAAATCTTCAAACGGCCCACATCTTCACTAAAGCCTTAGGAGCCGGCAAGCTATGGCAATTCATGACCGATCTCGGATTGACGATCCCTGACCTGCCAAGCTTGAGGGGGAGTACTGAAGACACTACGCAATAACACATAGATTCCGCAACCGCGCACTACGCAATAACGCACGGATTCCGCAACCCCACAACGACGCAGCGAAGAGCCGATCTACCGTGCAAAGCCATGAAGAAAGACCCAAGCCGAAGCACAGACTTCGCAACTACGCATGCAAGCCGAAGCACAGACTTCGTAACTACGCACAACGCAAGCTGGAGCATAGATTCCGCAACTCCGCATAAATGTGAGTCGACGCGGACTCCAGAACGCGAGTTGAAGCGGATTTCAGATATCGTCTGAAACCAACCCGACTTGAGCTTGAGGGGGCGTGTTGAGAATCAAGCTCAACTTGGTCTAGTGTGTGAACTCACCTTGAGAGTGACGAGACACTCCAACGGTCAAGAGTCACCATTATGTCACCACTTTGTATTCTAGCATTTAGTATGAGTCATAGAATCATATTCTATGACACATAACTTATGAGCTTTCACATTCCCCATGCTCCATGAGTCTTGTAGTTAATGAAGAGAGAGGGTGACTACATAAAGCACCCTCCTCCCACCTTGTATTGTGTTGAGTCTTTCTCCTTTGTCAATATACTTTTACCTTGCGTATTCTCTGTGTTCCTCTCTCTCTCTCTCTCTCTCTCTCTCTCTCTCTCTCTCTCTCTTACACACACACATAACTCACATCTCTTCCGCTTCACAAGAATCCATCTCTTGATTCTTTACAATATACATATTTGGATGTGTGATGGACAAGACTCATCGCATGTTGTCTATTGTAAAAAAACGCATATTTTCGGAGTCAAATATTTTCCTTACATAGGGTGGTGTTACATATTGCAATAATGATAAAATGGGTTAAAAAGCTTTGTTTGACTAACCATCGGCAAGGTTCGATTTGGTTCGGTTTGAGAGGGTCAAAACCGAACATTTTTTGTGATTGTAGGGCTGAGGCATGCTTTGGAGAAGCTGAATAATCAAAATGAGCAGTCATTCATTGTCCTTCAGCGGGCATTATGTGAGATATAGAATGACATATGACGCTATCAAATTGCATCAAAATAGAAGGAATGTTGAGCAATATATGTGGCACAGACTCGAGTGATAAAGACCAAAAATCCATATTCAGCTTGTAAAAAGATGAGGTTTTTTGAACCCAATGTTGTTGAGACTGTTGAAGCTACACGAGTGTTCAATAGTTTTCTAGGTAATTATGTTCCAATTTTCTTTGTAATAGTGGACTATTTTGTATATTGCATTGGGCCACTTTATGTCAATACCAATGGAGGATATTTTTATGGGTAGAGGATCAAAACCGAACTGTTTAAATTTTTTGAAACCTGACTGAACCAAACCACGAAACCGTTAAACATTTTTCAAACCGTTAAACCATAAAAAATGTTAAAACCGCGGTTTCATGGTTCGGTTTTGGTCTTCAACTTAGGTCAAAATTTTTAAAATTTTAAAATTTAAAATTTAAAGATGTTCCTAAAATGTGAGAATTAAGGTCTAAAAATGAAAAGTTTGTTTAAAAACAAATTTTTACAATTTTTTAAAAAGTAAAAATAAAATAAAAATAAAAAACCGTTGAAACTGTTAAGCTGTGGTTTCACGGTTCGGTTCGGTTCAAACCGAACCATTTATGATTGTTATGTTTGACGGCCTTTCATCATACTATTTTGCTTTTAATTTCGCTCAAACATTACAAAGAAACATGTGCGTGTAATTGTTCACATGCACATCATGTGACCCATGGATATATGTAAACATCAATTAATGCATGCTATATATAAATAGATGTGTGCGTTTGTAATGGGTGTAATGGGTCTCAACTTTCATAATGCACAACAAGAATTAGAAATAACAAAAACATGAGGCAAACCAACATAGGTTTTGCGTGGTCATTATGCACACATTTTAAAACCACTAAAAGTATAACTGAAATGATAAACGACCTAACCACATTAATAAGTCCATCGGGTTCTATTGTGGATTCTCTATTTAACTGAGGATAACCTAATTCTTTAGTAGGCCTCTTACATAATCAACAAATAATAACTTTAAAACATGTTCTTTTATATGTTATGCAATATAATAAGAGTTAGATAATGACCAAAATCTAGTTTCTAGTCGGATACATTTCGCACAATACATTGTGATAATGTCATATTAAAATAGATGAGAATCTTTGGGTGGCATTGGTTATATCTAAACGCCTTGTTCTATGTGCACATGTATATGTTTTGTCTACTTAGGTTACACCACCTTATATTTATGTGTTCTGATGCCTAAAAGCTTCGATTCACGAACAAAGCTAAAATGTTCAGTTAACGTGATGTTATTGACTTTTATAAAGAAATGCCCTCTCCTATAAGAAGTGCCAAATTAGAGTAGCCCAACTCCACTAGTTTATCTATCCACACATCCACATCAATATCACTTCGAATATTTCATCACAAAAGTTTCTCTTGTCAACCGAAGTGTTCATATTCTTGTAATTGTTATCTTATAACTTATTTAATCAAACAAATTCACATTGAGCGTAACCGTTCATTGGGCACATTCATAGATCTTCTTCATATACAAGCCGTATCATCCACTGTCTTATGGACGGCAAAACGCCAATATCAGTCCACCTGAATGAATAGAGCACGTTTCCAAGATTTGGTATGTATGGACCTCTCCTCGACATGGTCGAGTTTTCGAAACTATATGCATGCCTAATGGGCAGGTCCTAGATGAGGGGTTTGGCCGAGGTCGAGCCTCTAGCCCAAAGGATCCAAGAAGGACAACTTACACTCTTGATCTTGATCATTCCCCGGACACTCTTGATCTCGACCAATCCCCCGAGGATCCATGGCCTTCAATATTGATCAAGGATTCATGGCCTTCGATCCACCGATGGATGCCATCGAGTATCCATGGCCTTCGATCTCAATCCATCTGCCAAGTATCCATGGCCTTCGATCTCGATCGCTCCACCAAGGATCCACGGCCTTCCATATCCATCGATCCACCAAGGATCCATGGCCTTCCGTCTCGATCGATCCGATCCACCGAGTATCCATGGCCATCCATCTAGATTGATCCACAGAGGATCCATGGCCTTCCATCTCGATCGATCCACCGAGGATCCATGGCCTTCCGTCTCGATCGATCCATCGAGGATCCATGGCCCCACCTCTCGGCTTCTTGGATGCTCTCAGAGCCACTGAAGAGCTCTGCAGAATGTCTCACTGCCATTTGAAGAGCCCTGCAGAATGTCCTACTGCCATAGAAGAGCTCCACAGAATGTCTTTGTGCCAGAAAACAGAAGGCGCATCCAAGACCTTTTGTGATTTTTCCGGGCAGAGCTTCCATAGCCACATGCTTCTTCATCTCCTTTCTTTTGATTCGTCTTCTTCTTCTTCTTCTTCATTTTCTTCTTCCTTTCTTGTTTTTTGAGGTACATATGGTCTAGACTCTCCATTTCTTGACTTACCCATTTCAAGGATTATTGACTTGACTCTAGTTGGGAAGACCCAAACTCTGGTAGTAGCATTGACTGTAGTCGGCTTCACCATGTGTTCCTTGCCACACCGGAACTTACTATAACATTGCCTGGTCAACGGCTAATGTTCGGTGGCTTGTCAACAACGAATGGTTTTCGAGCTTAATGTCTTGATTCATCCATCCATATGCATTCAATCATATTTTATTGATCCATATATCGTAATTCATCCATTGGGGTCCATGTGTGTTCAGCCGATCGCCAATGTTTACTAGTCTAGATGTTGTGATTCAACCATTGGCATCCATATGTGTCAAATCGATCATCAATGTTTTCATCCATCAAGGTCCATATGTATCAAATTGATCGCGAATGTTTTCCGATCTAGATTCATGATTCATCCATTGGCATCCATATGTGTCAAATTGATCACCAATGTTTTCCGATCTAGATGTCACGATTCATCCATTGGCATCCATATGTGTCGAATCAATCGCCAATGTTTTTCGATCTAGATGTTGTGATTCATCCATTGCAACTGTATGGGAATCTTCTTGGCGTCCACTTCAATCATTGGGCGAAGTGCATGTTATATGGATCAATATTATGTGCATTGTGAACGATGCAAAGTTGTATAGTGAGTGTATAACCATCCTTCTCATTCTAAAAGCTTGCTCTACAAGCTCCATAATTTATTAGTCCAACATGAGTTAATTAAACAATCTGAATGATATTGTGCACATGAGTTCTCTTCATTTTTTTAACGAGATTGGAAATATCCTTATTGAACCAAACTTCATTGCGATTTCTACACCTACACTTGAAATTATTCATATCAATTACACATAATGTAATGTACCAATGCAACATTGTGCCCGAGTGTGTGTTTTAAAAAGAGCACAATGTGAACATTCAACGTAAATAAAGTCACAAAATAGCATCATGATACATAATATGTATGTAGTACTCTCGGTCACTCCGATGCCTCGAGTAACACTGGCCTGTACATTTACCAAGGCCAATGTTTTCTCATGTTTTTGCAAGTTGTAAGAAATCAAATTGTTTTATTTGCATCAATGTTGTATTTTTCCATAGCAAAAGTAACAACAATGTTTATCCGAGGTGGGGTTGGTATCAAAAAAAGTAACAAAAAAGTTGAGTTTTTTTATAAAGAGCCACGAAGTACTTTTAAGATATGGTTGAAGAATGTTGTAATGCAAAAAGTGTCCTTGAGATATTTGACTTTATGTAGGATAGGAATGCCAATTTTTAGGTTCAATTTCAGCAAATCTTAGATCCCATGGAAATCTTAGTTTATAACAGGTCTCCTTTTTACCTTCCACAAAATTGAGATAAACAAAGCTACACTCGAGTCATTGTTAACGTGCGCAAGCATCGAGGTTTGTGCAAGAGTCAATAATGGTGAAAAACACATGCCTTCCTACAAAAAACAATAGGCTGCTAAGGCATCACGATTTTTCACAAGAGGGCATGAAAACATGATCTGGATCACACTTAGCAAAGAAGCACATAGATTGCACAAGCATGGTTGAAACTCTGGCATGGAAGAACTAGGACATAGTTGACCCTCTCTAAAACACACACAAGGGTTGTTGTCCACCCATCCTTTGTAGCCGAATTTGGTCGCTAGCTAGCATTCTCTTCTTCGACGAAACGAAGAGCATTATTTGGGGTCCACCTAGACTGATGACAAAAGAGGTAAAAAGGGCAGTAACCATAACTGAACATCACGGAGATACCCAACATATTTTTTGGCAGAAAGAGATGTATTGCTCAACCAAGCGTGACGACACAAAACACAACAGAAAGAAGAGGATCGGGGGTCATTTTTGAGACGAAAAGGTGATCAATAGAATAGAATGAAGGAGCCCCACCAAGCTTAGACATTTCATTACCAAACCTACACATGATCGTGAGCTTGTCAGTTCATTCCCAAGCCAGCAAACTGTGCCTCATGGCCGAACCTGAGACAAAGGGGGAGGGGGGGGGGTTTGGGCCGGACCTTTCAGAAAAGATCCCAAGCCATGTGGCTAAGAACAAGCCGTATATGTATCCCAAACCGTGGGGCAAGTTATTTATTGATGTTCCACGGCTCCACGGCTCCACGGCTCCACACAGAAAAGAGAGAGGAAAAAAACGACACAAACCGAAAAACAAAAAAGTCAGTCTGGGCGCCGAGGCTCGGGATCCGAGGCAAAGGAGCCGAATCCCGAGCCGGAGCTTCGGCTTTGCCTCGGGATGAGGCCCGGTCGGATGACGTGACAGCCGACGTGGCAGTCTACGTGGCAGGAGACGCGGGCCCACGGAAGCGATGGACGGCGGAGATGTGCGGAGAGGCGCGTGCCCCAGATCTCAGCCGTCCGATTGCTGGTCCGAAGAAAGCAAAGATCTCTCTCTTCTCTCTTTCTGTCTCTCTCTTCTCTGTCTCTGTCTCTCTCTCTTCTCTTTCTCTGTGTCTCTCTCTTCTCTCTCTCTCTATCCGCCATAGCCAGATAAGCTCCCATCTTGCCCTTTCCTCTGTCTCTCTTTGTCTCTGTCTCTGTGAATCTTACCTCTCGTGAAGCTTCTTCTCAGCAGGAGCAGCAGAAGAAGAAGCAGCTCCTCTCCCAACCTTCTTTTTTCCTTGTATTAATTCCTTCCTTCTCCTCCCTTCTTGTTTGCTACTTTCTCTCTCTCTCTCTCTCTCTCTCTCTCTCTCTCTCTCTCTCTCTCTCCAGATTCACCTCCTGGTCTTCTTGTCCATTGGGGAATTTGGAGTTAGGGTTAGGGTTTCCTTTTCCTTCATGGACCGCAACAGAGACGTTCGGCGAGGTGGAGGTGCGATGGGAATGAAGGATATTGTATCAGGTAGGTTTCACTCATTCCTTTTCCGCTTCCCCTCCTTCTTCCTGCTCGTTTCATTCCTCTGCTCCAATCCTTCTTCCTGCCAAGGATCTCCATGGCTTCTCCTGATTTGCTTCCAATACAAAGATCTCTTCTCTTCTCAGTCAAGTTTCGCACAATGACATTACACCGATCCTTCTTCTTTCCTCATTTGGATACAACTCTTTCTCCTTTCTTCTTTTGTAATTGATTTTTTTCGCAATATTTTCTGCAGATGACGAAGAAGAAAGGACAGAAGAAGAGGATTCCACAGAAAGAAGGACTTGGGAAAGATCTAAGAAAGAAAAAGCGAATAGCGCTCATGTTGGACCTCCTTCTTCCAAATCGCAACACAAAAGGAAACATTCTCGTCCTAATCCAATACAAAGGCCACACCATTCTTCTAAGGTCACAGAAGAAGCAGTAGCAGGAGCTGTAGAAGAAGATAGCACCATAGAAGAAACCAAAATTCTGGCTTTAGAGAATGGCGAATCTCGGCCCCAACTCCTGCTTCAAAGGCTTGGAAAGGGCAGAGTTCAAATGAAGAAGGTATGTATAATTTTAAGCAGAACAATGGTCTGATACCTCAACATGGATTTCACATGAGTGTATTGATGCCTGACATGGAGTTCATATGAAGGGAAAAACACACACAAAAGCACAAGCGTGGACTGCCTAGAATGTAGACTGATGATAGAAATCTTAGACATTTTTTTTCACTAATGTTTCTGCTTCTTTTTTTGTTTTGTTTTGTTTTGCAGAGCCAGACCTAACAAATACAGTTTTTGCATTACATTTCCGGCCATTTTTTGTTGAATCGAAACTAGCAAGAACACTTTTCGTTATTCCTGCCCATTTTGCGGGCTCAGACCGTACATTATGAGCTCCTGTAGCATATGGCAGAACCTGCCTAGTTAGTTATGTGAAGCCTCACCTTGAGAATCTCACAATATATTAAGTACTCTCTGCGAAGCAGCTAGATAAGCAGAGCCTTGCCTCCAAAAGCACATAATGTTGAACACTGTTGGGGGAAATAAATATGAGGTAAATTAGGCGCAGTCAATCCCCATGGTGAAATTTCCTGAAATTTCTCAGTTAGATATGTGGAGCCTTGTCTGCTGAAGCTCGTATGTATGCTGACCAATGTGAGGACACAGAAATGAGTGCACACTCTTCTATTACATCCAAGCAAAGCTGGAGTTGACGTATGGGACTGTTGATTACTTTAGGGAATCATGAGGAAAAGTGGGATTACTGCAGTCTAAACCTTCTTGTGCTTCTGTTTTTGCGCATGTCTGGCTAGAAAATTTTGAGTGCTTATTCATTCTGGGGTCTCATAATGTTGTGGTTTGCAGGGAGATGAGTTTGTGATGGATATACCCTATATACCGCGAAAAGCAAGATCTTCAATGTCCTCGAGTTCCAGATTTACGAGTAATAATCATTCTTTTCTGTCATTATGGTAGTAATTTTTGTGCTACTTTTTAGGAAACAGTTACATGGGTTGTTTTTGGCAGCCATTTCAAGGAGAGATGAAGAATTTCTTCTAACAGACAACCCTCGCCGACGAAAGTCTCCTCTTACTGTTCAATCATCCCAGAATGGAGGTGGGTCCTCTCCCAATCTCCGCCAGGAACCTGGAAGAAGGCCAGGGGTAAGCGTGCTTCTTTAACTGATTGTTTTGTAATGAGAAGTACTTAATATCTGAATATACAAATGAATAAAGTACACCGACCAACAGAGATGACTAATCTCTTCAAGACTTTCACATAAATGGCTATGATTTAAGACTCAGTTTCGTGATGGGTAGTCATTGTCTATATTGCCTGTTTGCAGGTTTGTGGGTCTTTAACAATATCAGATCAGGAAGCAGAAGTTGCAGAGGCACTTTTTGTCCTTGCCAGTGGTATGGCGTCACAATTAGAGGCAATGGGGCCGAAGGCAAAGGCACAAGCGAGGGGAGATTCTTCTCCTTCTAAGCCATCTTCTACAGTTGTTTCAGCAACTATTCATAATTCAGGCAAACATAGTACTGCAGATTATAGCTCTCCCCATGCAAAGGAGGCTGCTGGTCCTATTGCTGAAGGTATACTTCTATGTACTAATGATTGTGACTAACAAATTAGTCTTCAATGTTTTTCCTTCTATGTACTGATAATTGTGACTAACAAATTAGTCTTCAACTATGGGTGTTGTCTTTACTCCAGCACTTAAAAGGAAGCGGCTGAGAGCTGCAAAGCAAGAAGAGAAAAGAGGTTATGAACCCATCCAATCGACATCCACTTTTGATAATCCTTCTCAGTTAAGAAATACTTCAGTGGGAGGCATTGAACCAGATTCTGTAGTAGAGAAGACACATGATTTATCTGCTGACTCTGCCACAAATCGATCCAAGACTATTAAAAGCATTGCTGAGTCTTATTTAGAGACACATAGCAATGAAGAGCTGAGAATACAAAGTCTACGAAAGCAAGGAGAAGCCAAAATACCAAAACTGGAAAACTGCAGGGATCAACAGTTTGAAAATCAACTATCTGATTCATCAATGATGAAGTCGATGGAAGCAAACAACTTTATGAAACAAGAGCTATTGAGCAAGTATGGAGGAATGTCAATCTTGTTAATGCAAGCATGCAAAGGTTTAACCATATGGATTCTAAACTAATGATTGCTTTTTCTTTTCTGTGCGTAGGGCATCTGGCATGGTTCATAATCATGAAAGCATTGTTGAGTGTAAGATTGTGGTAAGCAAACTCTTATTGCAACATATGAATGACATATTCACATGAGCGCAATGAGTCTTGACAGGAATATACTCTTATTGCCAGGTCCCTTCAGGGAAACTCTTTCCAGCTGAAGAAAATGCACCTGTTTCAGAAAAACAGTCTACTGATGTTCCTGTGAGTACAAATTGTGGCATGTGGTTATGAACACATATTCGTAGCACAAGTAAGGTTATTTTGTAGGACCGATGTTTAAATTAATAGTCAACTGGAGACAGAAGGTGAGAGGTGGGGGGGCTGCCAGCCAGCATTCAAGCATAGTCAATGACATTACATATAATCTGTAATAAGAAGTGGCCCATTACTTATTCCCCGAGTCTATACATTATGCTAATGGTGTTAGAGAACCTAACTGCCAGGGTACACGTAGATAACTCTTTGTTTTTTTCATGTTCCTCATATTTGATTATTAGAAAGAAATATCAAGGAATATCATTTTGTATTAGAGGGCATCAAGCTTGCATTATGTCTCAATCACGTGGAAGTCATAATCTTCTCTTGATGTTGCAGGTCAAATCAAGTTGCACAGAAGAAACCTCAGCTAAACAGGAGGCTTTGAAGGGTGCTGTTTCTGATGGTGGGTTAACTAAACTGGAGGAAAAGGCTGATAGATGCATGCAAGAGCAGAAACAGGAGGCCACGACTCAGATGCATGAACGTTTTAGAAATGAGAAACTTGGTTCTTCAAGAGTAAGAGAAAGAGAAGGGGACGAGGGAAAGGAGAAAGAGAAGGAGAAGGAGAAGGATATGATAAAGGAGAAGGAAAAGAAATCTATAAAAAACGTCTCCAACTTTCAGAATTGTGAAACTGGTTAGTCAGCAGCATTGTTGTCTTTAAAATTGA
This sequence comes from Azolla caroliniana, assembly GCF_043228905.1. Classification (NCBI taxonomy): domain Eukaryota; kingdom Viridiplantae; phylum Streptophyta; class Polypodiopsida; order Salviniales; family Salviniaceae; genus Azolla; species Azolla caroliniana. The sequence continues at coordinate 19,339,041 of NW_028230443.1, forward strand.
ATGTGTAATATTTAGTTTTTAAATAAAAAAAATTAATTGAAAAGGAAATTGCCTTGAATTAAAAGTTTTAAGACTGACATTCCTGCTTTCTGTGCCAACAGCTGTGAGCTCAAATGTTCCTGTATCATCACATGGAGACTCGATGAGTGGGTTGCCATATATGGAGTATGTTTAATACTCAATTTTTTTAATTTTGTGGTTGCCCATGATAAAGCCATGAAATTTAGCATATAAACAATCCTAAAATGTTTTGGTTATGCCTTTTAGATACTATAAATCAGGAGCGATGCTTTGGGCTGGTGGTGTGTTGCTTCCAAATCCTAATTTAGATCTTAAAACAACACATCCAACCATGCAGGTAGCTTCTTGTTTTAATGCAGTTGAATTGAGGTTGCATTCTCATTTTGCTTTGGTATTTCAGTCCTTGAGCTTCCACATTTTCATCTATCTTTCAGTCTTGATGTGAATTGTTCGGAAGTGTATGGACTTGGTTTAACCTGTGTTTGTGAAAACCCCTGGGATTATAAATGCTTGCTTTATTACAAAGTTTGGGTTTAGTTCCTAGGATTTGCAATTTCATGTTTGAGAATGCAGATATTCTATGTGGGTTTAATGGACTAGGTTACTCCTTGATTTACAGGGAGAGATAAAATGTTTTATATGAGACAATGGCTGCAGTTTTAGTAATTATCATAGTCTCTCTTCTTTCTTGCTTTCTTACCCTTCAACAGTTATTGGGTTTATTCCAAATATCTCCTTATTCATATGTTTTCATCTTTGTTGCTCTTCCTATTTTCTGTACTTCTCCATGCTGCTAGTACATGCTTCTTTCATCTTCATGCTAACAGGATGGATGTGCATGGCTGTCTTACTTAGGTTAGATACTAGCATACCACGATATGGTTTTGTATAATATCAGGTCATTCTACTTCTTGATCTAACAATGATGTCTGTTATTCATCCTCGGTTCCTCATTCAGTGGTCTTATCCTTGGTTCCCCAGGTGAAACGATGTGCAACACATGTATATTTGGCCCATTATATACATCGGGAACAACAGATATCTAGGCATTCTCTATGGTCGGCAGCATTCTGCAGATCTACTCCTTACAATCTGAATATGTCCCATGTAAGCATGTTTGATAGTGAAAAACTTGGGGGAGCTTATGTTGATATCATGGCCAAGGCTCCAAAACAACAGGTATATTTAGTTTTTGATTTTTCTCATCCTATCTCAGGAACATTTTGCTTACCTTTGTTTATTTTCAGTGTGAACCTTCATATGGCTACACTCTTGATCAAGATGCTCCATCTGAAGTAGTGAGTGCTAGCACTGCTGGCATCAGCACATTAATTGGAAATGCCACAAATGGTCATGCCCAGTACATGCAGGCTATGATGCAGACAAATGGCTTTGCTTCCTTCCCATTTCCATTCAATGGTGTACCTGGTCAGGTAAACTTCTGCGATAATAGCTGGTCTGTTGTAATGAGAATAAGTGTAATAAATGTTTGAATTATCAACCAATTCTACAGGCAGCTCAGTTTTTCAACGCTCCTTTCTTCCCACCACATCTGATGCCCCCTATTTCACAGCTTCCCCCTTTGCCTCAACAAGGTACCAATGCATCCCCAACTCAGAAGCAACAAACGGGGAGCAATCTAGCACACTCAATTTCATCTCAAATTTTAATGCCACAACATCAGGTTCATCGTACTCCTAACTCGCCATCACAATCACAGCAGCCACAAATTCTCGTAGGAAGCTCTAGTCATCATGTTGGAGCTCACTCAGAGAAGGACAGCAACACAGTTTGTGTTGAAAGCGTTTCAACAGCAGAAAGCAGGCTGCAAAAAAATGTCTCTTCTAATTTGCCGAACCTTAATGCATGTCTGACATCATCAATACTGGCATCCGATGTACCTGACATGCTCTCCCATGATCAAGGTGTATCTCTAAAGGCAAGTTCAATGCAAAATCAGGCTGGGAAATCTCAATATCTGTTTGACGGTCACAATCCTGCATTATCATCAGGTTCAATGCAACAGAAGCACTTTGCTTCACAGAACATCAAACAAGTGTCTTTGGGGATAACCTCTCTAACAGGGTCTCCTGAAATTTCTAGATTTCATTTACAAGAGCAGCATGCTTATGGAGGCTCTAGCCAGCAATATCAAAGGAATTTATCTAAGAATTCATCAGTCAATGATCAGTCGTACTCATTGAAAGGACGTGACTCCTGTGTAGACAAGACAAAACAAGTGGGCCGTTCTACACACCTTTCTAGACCAGACAGGGAAGCTGCTTCAATTTCTATACAAGGTTTTCCGAACAGACTTGGGGGTGCATTGAGTGTCAGAGTTCCAGCTAAAGAGGAACTAAGTTCTAATTCAGGAACTTGTCTGGAAATTGGACAAGGCTCCTTATTGCAGAATCAACCATCGAAGCAAGATGCAGATTGTGCAAAAGGTGTTCAGGGAGCAGCTATTTTCACAAGGCCAAATGCACATATCATACTTGAACGAAACCTTCTATTTTCTGGACCTACAACACCTACTTCAAACCAAGGTGTAAAACATAGTAATTCAACTGCTGCAAAAGGTATGCAGAAAATACCCCCTGGGAAAGCTGTTCAGCCACCAGTTTCAGTAAGTTCAACATTGTCTAAAAGAGAAGTGCAGCTACCACACATAAATCTAGGTGGTGTTTCGTCCACACCTTTGAGAGGTGTTACACAGTCATCTGTAAATATTTCCATGATCAATAAGCAGTTGTCACCTATTTCAAAATCTGGAATAAGCACCACTTCATCAAAAAGCCCCGCAACTGGAAAAGGGAATGCATCCTCGACAATTTCAGCGCCTAGTCTTGCAGGTATGTCTTTGCCGGTAAATAATGGGCAAGGTATGCCAGTTAAAGCTCCTGTGGAGCAGAAAAAGCAGAGTACTTTGCAAATGAATAGTGGGCTTGCCATGTCTGTTAAAGCTTCTGTGGAGCAGAGAAGGCAGAGTACATTGCAGCTTCAACAAGAGTCAGGCAATGAAGTTCAGTCACCACAGATTGGAAGTAAGAATCGGGTCTATACTCACCAGCAACAACAGCAAATTGTGTACAAACTGCCATTCCAGCAACAAGAGTCACCACAAAAATCACAATCTTTCCGTCAGCAGCATTCACAACAGAATTCTCCATTACCGGTAGTGCACCATTATCAGCCAAGTTCTCAAGGTTCTCATGGTTATGCTCATTACTCTGTTTTGAATCCACCTGCTTCCTTAGATAAGAATGGCATGGTCTTCAATGCTCGGAACTGGAGTGCTGTGTCAGGTTTAAGTGTTAGTGCTGAAATAGCAGACCAATGTAAAGGATCTGGTCCACAGTCTTCATGTTCTGAAAATCGAATGGCTGATATGCTAGGAACAGCCGCGACCCTTCCAGTAGTATCAGGTCAAGTAAAGAGTGGCTCCCACAGTACATCACATTTCGTGCAACTAGCTTCCAAAGCAATGGGTAAGCTTTTGCAATAGTATTGTGATGAGGGAATTATTTAATGGGCGTCTCATTGCTGACCAATTTGAGTCTTATATTATAATACCTTTACTTGTTAAATTGTAACAGGTGATGCAAACAAAGAGTTGAACAATGTAAGGTATCTTTCTTCTTCCTCGCCTCCACAGCCTGCAATTCTTGCGAATTCAGCCCCTTCATGATTGATATATGCAGCAGCTATCAAGCTACACAAAAACTAGACTTATTAGTGAGATATTTTGGTGGATGAAATCATTCATCATCATCCTCAGGGTCACAACATGCAACCTGGTTGGAGAGTCTCAGTTTCAATTTTCGAAGGATTGGATTGCGGCGATCAATGATGGATACTGATGTTTGGAGTGACCTTGTATAATAAGTAGTTGGCTTTCAAGCAGTCCTCTGTAATTTGATGCTGGACTTAAAAAATTTAGCTGATGTATGTGTTGGATCAAGAAAGCATTCAGGAAGGATTGCAATACTTGCATGTGATGTATGGCCCGATTGTACATTTTTGCACAATTCTAATGAGGTGTGCAGAGATGAAGTGGTCAACCTTGTAAACGACAGCTCATTGCAGCTTGCTTTAGCTTGAAAATCTGTATAACTTGTGTCCATTGCCATTGCCATTGGATTCCGGACTTGATACCTCTTCAAGAAGTGTAATTATCTTGGTGTGGAGTTCAGAGTCCAGATCATACGTATACATGATTATAGTGAATATTTGTAGTTATGTTACTACTTTGTGAGACAGTTCTTACGAATATAAGAGCCTTTTGAACACAATTTACAAAGAAACGTTTACTAAATACAAGATAACCATATCATTGGACTTGTGGAAAACCATGGAAAGTTCATTTTCTTGTTATTATACTGCTATTATGATTTGTCCAATTACATCTTCTGCAAAATGTCATTCGGCTCTTTTAATTGCAAATACCTAAACATATGTTTTCCATGTGTAGTTCAATCACACTTAAGGTTAGTATTTGTATATGATAAACCATTAACTAAATTAGCATTTGCTATGTTTAATGCTGAGGGAAAAGTGTTTTGTTTATATTTGACAAGGAGATCAAGTAACTGATGATTTGAATGCCATTAGTAATCGTAGACTGTTTTATCTCTGATTATATATATACATACTTGGAAGAATTAAGAAAAACATATATATATGAAAATGATTCAAATGAAATCGACCCAGTTTGTGTTCATGCCAAGAGTTTTAGGACACTTCTCATGAGTAATGAGTTTATATTGATAAGGTCACAACATGTACGGTGAGGGAGAGCATAAAAGTTTTGAATAGAGAAGACCAAGAAAACATTTACTTAATGGTAGAAAGACCTTCATGTACCCATGACTGCCTTTTGACAAACTACCATGTGCAACTTTTGAATTTGATATGAAAGTGTGTATGCTTCCAAGTACATTTTCACAAGAAAAAAGTGGAGTGGTTGGAATTGAATGGTAAGCAATTATTGTTCAATACAAATTCATAAAAGAAAATAACTTTCACACTTTTCCCATTTCTTCAAAAAACTTCTAAGAAAATGTTCCATGCATGGAGTTTTGTATATTTGCTTACTTAATGCTAATTATGAGTGTGGGTTTTGTAAGCAAAATTCATATTGCCTCTCAACATGATAAGTTCAAGACAATTTAAAAGTGTCATGCAACTGAAATCACTTAATCCACGAATATAGGCATGAAAAATAGAAGAAGTCGATGATCATCATGGCTTTTTGCATATTTGTGTCAATGATCTCAAACTAAAATGATGAAATAGGTTTGTAATGTGTGTATGTGTATTCGTTGTTACCCTTAGCAAGTCATTTGTCAATGTAATGTAATGCATTAACAAATGGTATGTTTAATACATGGAACATGATGCTTAGCTAAAGCACATCAAAATATAAAATGTTCTTGATATAACCCAATGGACTTACATAGCCTAGACTAAACATAAACTTGGGTCTGGAGGAAAAATTACAAATGCAATTTATTTTCTCTATCAGAATAGCGAGTCATCATGCATATATGACATAGAGAATTAATAATCCATGGTTAGTAGGTAAGTTGGTACCTTGGAGTTGCCCACTAAGCGCTTTATATTGTTTACTATTAGTATTGTATCATTACTGGAATAGATCTTGTTAGTTTGCACTTATCAGGATCGAGAGGCCAAACAACCTACTATTGGCACTAAATGAATGAGGGAGGGTGTATATCAATCTTGAGGAACATGCCATCTTCCTAACCTCAATCTTGCATTAAAATTAAACAATGTTGGATGTTATTTTCCTTGTTAATATAGTTTTCTTGTTTTCTGTCTATCTGTGTCATCTCTCTCTCTCACTCATGCACACGCACACGCACACACCCCTTCCGTTGCACAGAATCACACTCGATTCTTTACAAGTATGAGCATATGCACTACGTTTTATGTGAATGTAAGGAACATAGTAGGTAAGTTGAACACATTGGTAGCCAAAGTGAAGTGGGCAAATGCGTTTTCTTTGTGTTTTGATTGTATGATTTTCATTTCATTTATTTTCTTAAGTGTAAACTAGAGGTGGTTGTAGCTTGAGTGATGTGGCAAGTTCAACGTTGGGTGATGTCAGCTAACATTGTTACGAATAGTTTAAGTGGAACCACTAGGGACTTGAACCAGAGAGGATTTGTTGTGGGTTGCGAACTTGAATTGTTGTCTTGAGAAGATTTATCTTAGTGCTTTTGACTATGTATTCATACATAAGATTTATATACGAGAAATTAAATACTCAATAATAGCTACCTTGGTAAATATAACATTACACCTCTCTATAGGTGTAAGATTTGAATCTCACTTTACATGATTACATTTAGGTGGCACATTAGGCCTACACACATGGAATCTTTGAGGTGGAGGATGAGGAGAATCTTTGAGGTGGAGAATGTTGGAAGAGAATTCTTGAGGAGAAGGTTGGAGGAGGAGAATGTTTTAGGTAGAGAACATCAGATGTGGAGAATGTTAAATGAGGAAAACGTTTGAGGTGGAGAATGTCATATGTGGAGAATCTTGGACATGGAGAATGCTTTGATGAGGAGAATGTTTGAGATGGAGAATGCTTGAGGAGGAGAATGTTGAAGGTGGAAAATCCTTTGAGGAGGAGAATGTTCAATCTTCTCACCTCGTGATTGGAATAGTGTTCTGGAAGATCCAACAAGAGCCTTGTAATGAACTCTTCCTGTCAACAATTTGAGTTTCTTGATGCAGTAAATTGAGGACTTGTCTTTTCACGAATCTTGCTTCAAATCAGCATAAGTTTGCACTTGAAACTCATTCACAAATTGAAAATTCCAACATGATCCTTGACTATTGAGAATAATACTATGTGGTGGATTTCCAAAATTTATTTGATATGAAAACCAGAAAAAAACCAATTACTTCGAAGATTAAAAAATCAGTTTAAATACAAATGACATAATTCTCGACTCCATTACATGGAGTGGATTGAAAGGTAAGAATATAAGAAGATAGAGATGTAGGAATTGTGGTTCATGTTTTGGAGGGCTATTCTCGAGTTTTTATTTAGATTGATTGGCAAAATGACTTTGTTGCCTCTTGTCGTTTGTGATCCCTAATGCTCTCATGATTCACTACTCCAAACTCATTTGAGATTTCGACAACGCTTCCGTCTTAATACAAAATTTGACCCCAAACAATTAGCTTTCCTTTCCCTTTTATAGGTTTTAAGAGGGCCCTTACCAAAATAATAAGTTTCTTTTTGTAGCACTTGACCTTGAGACTAAACTATGCAAAATTTTTACGCCCATTTTACATCAAAAGGTTACACTAGGAGCACAATTTCATAGGGTTGAATATCATATTGGACAATGAAAGGAGACAAGTGTTCTATAATAAGCAACAATACATCTTAATACAATGTTAGAGCCCATCCAACGTTTGCCATTCGAACCACTGCTTCCATGCAACTTAGCTCACATGCATTGCAATGTTAGACGGGGCATTGGAGCACAAGTGATGAGTGTGGTCGACGATGCACACTTTGCCCTAAACAAGTTCGAGAGTCTAAGTATCATACTTTGATACAATGCTCTACCTTTGATCATATTCGACCATGCTTTCCACACATCTTCACATGCTACTCACTTTCACATGTGTCACATGAAATGTAATATTTTTGGTCTCATAGGTCATATTTGACCTTTGAAGACAATAATAGAATCTATCTATCTTATGTGAATCCCCTCTTATATAATTTGTGCTCAAAATACCAAGGCAAGGAGAAGGCTCCAACAAGGCAAAAGCTCAAGGAGGTGAATGTTCCAAGGGAGCAAATATTCGGCTTCTACGACCTTCCTTCACTTTTCTCCTCACGCACAACAACTCGACGTAGAGTAGAAATGATAAAGAAGATAAAGGAACGTGAGCTACACTGCCTAGAAGCTATGGTTGGGGTACCTCTTACATTGGGACCACATGCCACATCCACATTGAAACCCTTTGACCTCCCGCTTCTTTTCGAGGGACTTGGATGGAAATGAAACTAGGCCCAGTATAAAACCATTTCCTTATAGAACATGTTTTTTTAATAGAACCATCTAGCTTAAGCTCTATTTTATTTTGTTTTTTTTTTTTTTTTTCCGATGAATGGGTAAATACCCCATTTTTGTTGTAAACCAATTGTCTAATGGGCCAAATTTGGTCTCTCTCTCTCTCTCTCTCTCTCTCTCTCCCTCTCTCTCTCTCTTTTCTAATTAGCTAACCTTGTGGTAAGTCGTTACACTACAAGCACTACATCTTGGGTTCGAAACCTAATTTTCGCACTTCTCTATTACATACTTCATACATGGCTCTTAATTCACTAGATGCCATTGTAGAATGTAGGGGTTGAAACCATGGCATCATGGCTTCTCTCTCTCTCTCTCTCTCTCTCTCTCTCTCTCTTCCATGAAAGCACTTAATAATGGACAATCACGAGGTTAACATTAATACACTTTTATTTATATAATGTACACTAGATTAAGACCAAAATTGCAAATAATTACACAAGAAATTACCCTTAATACATGTTAGTGTTTACAAAACTATCACAATGATTATGATGGTTTTTACAAAACGATATTTACACTTAAACTAGAATGAAAGATAGGTAGTGGTCAAGTTTTCGGTGAAGATTTGAGTTTAGTTGTGTCACCGAGGCTTCGACTACCTTCGACTATGATGCCTCTTTGCCGAAGCAATGTCCTTGGGCCACTTGATACTCCCTTCTACGACCAATGGGTGAATGAACCAAACCCTTTCCTTCGAAAGCCTTTTAGCATAAAAAATGCAAAAAAGAATATTTCCTCTATATGCAAGGGTAGAGATGCAAACGCTCCACCCCTTGTAAATAATTAATGGCATTAACCATTAAGCCATTTACATTTTGCTATTATGTTTATATGTTCACATATACATATTCACACTTTGTAGTTGTCCTCCTTTTTGTGTTTTTCCACATATTCTATCTTCAAATACGCCACATCATAAAATCAATGGTCAACGGTGGAAGGTGGCGAGCAACGACAAACATGAGCTAACAACTACACATGATGGCGAAGAATAATGGGTGACGACGACAAAGAAGGGTCGACAAGAACGAAGGTGATGGAGCAACTTGGAATCGAGGGTGCAACCCTTGATTCTAAGGTTGGATATTATAACATTGATGCGTTTTTTATCCTTCATTGGGCATCTTTCAGTAGACACGATGCCGGCCATGAGTTGAGTGTGTTTGATAAGAGTGTACATGTTCAACCCCATGTACAATGGTTAGCATCGTAATTATGGCATATTCTCACATCATAAAATGTTACATGCAAGCTTGAACATGAAAGAAAGAAGAAAAAAACATAATACAAACTCGTCTTTGACCAAAAGTTAACACATCATACTAAAGGAAAGGAAAAGAGAATGAAAAATATTGGGTTTTGAGTTTGACAACATCTAGTGTTCCCTCTATTCATCCATTAACACTAGTCCCTTGATAACATTTGTGAATATACCCTTCACTTATGTTTTGTAATTGTTAATGACCTAGCCTCACCTACGTTATGCATACATAACACTATCTCAGGTAGAGGCAACATGTAGCCAAGTGCCAAATAACAATTGAAGTTCATAAAAAAGGGCGCTATGGATGCAAATGTACTAAGCAAGATGTGTGCTTGGGATTCACAGATGAGTGGTTTCTTTTAATGATATGAGACCACTACATGCTTGATATGGGGACACGACAGAGAGAATGTTTTAATGTGTTTAGCATTGGCATTCTAGGATAGATAGATAGATTCTATTATCATCTTTGGAGGTCAAATATGACCTGACCTATGAGACCAAAAATATTACATTTCACGTGATACATGTGAAATTGAGTAGCAACTCTCCAATGAATGTTGCAATCGAGAGTGCGCATTATGGTTTTAAGAGAGAGGGGGAGAGAGATTAATGTCTTCTAAGACTAAAATTGGCCCATGAGACAATTTGTTTACAACAAAATGGGGTGTTTGGGGTTTGGGGTTTAGGATTAGAACTTAAGCTCAAAGAGTTCTAGTATTGTACAAAATGTGTTATATCGTAACATATTCTATAAAAGAAATGGCTTTGTACTAGGCCTAGTTTCATTTCCATCTAAGTTTCTCGAAAAGAAGCGGGAGGTCAAAGGGTTTCGATGTGGGTGTGGCATGTGGTCCCAATGTAGAAGGTACCCCCAACCATAGCTTCTAGGCGGTGTAACTCATGTTCTCTTATCTACTGAATTGGTTCTACACCACGTCAAATTGCTTTGAAGCCCGACATATGAGGGTGTTTGGTTTTTCTTTGGTTTGTGGTGTAGGTGTGTCCACATTCATCATCTCCCTGTGACTGAAAGATTCCATTGGTGACATGTTGGTATTTATCTCTAATGTTGTATCTTATAGTTTGGAGAGAGAGAGAGAGAGAAAGAGAGAGAGAGTTTCCCTAATGGAGACTAGGAGGTCATGGGTTCAACCCCTACATTCCACAATGGCATCTAGTGAATTAAGTGATATGTATGGAGTATGAGGTGAGAAAATCAGGTCTTGAACCTAAGATGTAGTGCTTGTGTGGAATAACTTACCACTAAGGTAAACTATGTAATTAAGAGATAAACAATCATATTGATATTTTTTAACTATTAAAATGTTTATAAAAACACAGTGAAATTCTAGCTTGTGGCTTACATGCAACATCATGAAATTCTATGATTTGAATATAGGACACATAACTAGTAACTATAAAATATAAACTATGTTTCATGATCATCACTTTCCAAACCACCAAAACTGCTTTAAATTTATCCTCCAAAGTTCTTTTTCAAGTAACCAATCTTTTTAAAGTGTGGCCCACTCAACTATTCCTTTGATTGGTTCCAACCAGAATTTTACATTACGCCGATCATTTGAAAACGATAACAATAAAAAACGAATTGAGAATAGGAGAATAATAGAAGATGCTTAAAAGTTGTTAATTATTGTAGGAAAAATTTGGTAGGCTATACATATATCAACTATAGTTTCAATCTAATCTGTCACCAAGTGTCGACATGTGATGCTTATCTAGAATAGACATATAAACTCTTGATTTTCCAGATTCCACACTCTTTAAAGAAGTAGAATAGCTTTAAATGGTATCACATGATAGCTTTAAATGGCATTGCGTGGCTAGAGCGATTTATACTTATCACTTATTCCCAAATAATAACTTCGAATGAATCGTCAACAAAGACATATGACATTGATGAAAGTTGTGAAAGTTCAAGCTTTTGGCATTTTCAAAATATGCATATATACAAGCAAGATCGAGCCATAGTTTTTCAAGAGAACAAAATACATGTAAAAGCAAAAGATTATCCTATCCCACCATGGCTTTTTTTAAGAAAAGCTCTCATTTTCTCTAGTTATATGCTTGGCCACAAACTAGAATGTACATACATTGCAAGTGGAATCAAAATAGATTAGAAAAAAAATGGAAGGGTGAATAGTGGAAAGGAAAGGCAGATTCTTTCACAAAAGATCGATTTTCTATCGAAAGTTAAGGGATTCACTAATATTGGGCTGCGAGTGAAGGCTATGTGGGCTTACATAATTTATAAGAATCATCTACTCAGAAGACTACAATTATCTAATTTGAAAAGAAACATTCCAGGAAAAGGAAACCTAAACAAATATCGTGGATTCGAGAGGTCATGCCACGTATCCGGGGATCATCTTTACTCAAAAATACTTAGATGGGCATTTTGAATAGAAATCTTAACTATGGATAACACCACATAAAAATAAAAGGATTGCCAGTTGAAAACAAAAGGATTGCCAGTTGCATGCATTGGATCAAAGTGTTGGGCCACAAGACAAAGTTGGCAAGATAATGTCTTTTTGGTGGCAAGTGGTGGCAATTGGAGGGCCCCATTGGATCAATTAATTTTACCCTGTTTCTGGTTGAGGAATTTTTGTATATAAACACCATTGGATCTCTCTCTCTCTCTCTACCAGAATTGCAATCAATCCATCAGATCAAATTGATCCATTGCATCATAAGCCATTTAACAACAAATAGCCTTTCTTATGAGGGAGATCAAATTGATCCAAAACACCAGAGAGAACCCACTGCAATCAATTCATCAGATCAAATTGATCCATTGCATCATAAGCCATTAACAACAAATAGCCTTTCTTATGAGGGAGATTCCTATCCAAAATACTACAAATGCTTTCCTTTGAGGAATCGGTTTTGTTTGCTGTTGGATTCTTTGCATTTCCATTAACATTTGATATCATAACACATTTTAATTTTGTTTGCTATTGAATTCTTTGAATTTCCATTGACATTTGATATCACAAGAATTTTTAATTTCATCTATGATATAGCCATGAATTGATTCGATCCATGTCTTGTTTCGAATCAACATAAACTTCTTTGCATTGTTTTTACTTTCCGATTCCTTTCTTCAACATCACCCAAACCCTTCGATATTCAGCCGCACATTTTTTGTAGCCCATCTCTATCCCTGTTTTTCAGAAGAAACAGGCAAAAAGATTCTGTGCATAGTGACTTTCGCTGTACATTCTCCTCTTTGCTAATTTATCCTAGATCAATCATCAATCATTGATCACTCATATTTTCCCATTGATTGTTCATTTATCAAGAAATCCCTCATCGATTGTTGTATCCATCCATCAAACATACCTTGATCATCGAGCCATCAATTAATCCAACAATAAACAATCAGTCTTCAATCATCTGTTTGTTTGCAATAATTGATCCAATAATAAACCATCTGCCTTCAATAATTCAATTGCAAATAATCAAGTCAGAAAACATGGCGACCTGTCTCTGCTCTCCAACATCTCACGCAGGCTCCTTCCGATGCCGTTTACATAGAAACAATGGCAACTATAGCCATGTGAGGGAAGCTATGTCAGAAACCTCCGGCGTATCTAAGAATAACAACAAGAAGAAAAAGCTGAAGCCAAACCATCCTGGGAAGGACAAAGAAAGAGCTTTCGAAGGCCCCATCATCATCCCCGTAGGCGGCTTCGATCCGTACTTCTCCAACGCTAATCATAGCTCGAGTAAAGGGAGCGGTTCTGCAGCGATGGTGAAGAGATTCAAGCAGAGAGTGTTTGGAGCGTCGAGAGGCCATCGGGGCCGCCATCTCCTTGAAGGTAGAGATCGGAGGATAGGGAAGAGCAGGCTAGCTCAAATGGCTTCTTCGCGAGAAGAGGAAGAAGCAGAGTCTGTCAAACCCTAGAAATCTCCTCTCCTCTGCAGGCACTGCAGAAACCCTAGAAAGGATTTTAGGGTTTCACACACTTGGGCAGGCAAATAGAAGGAAATAGATTTCGTTTCACACTTGGGCGGACAAATCGAAGGAATTTTTGGTTTCACACTTGACCGGACAAATCGAAGGATTTTAGGCTTTCCATACTTTTGGGCGGACAGAAAGGGAAGGAAGGGGGATTCTCGCTATTCTTGTCAAGGAGGACCTGAAGCGTGGGTGGGCAAAATAGAAGGATTTTCCATCTCTTGGGCGAGCAAAATAGAAGGATTTTTCGTCTCTTGGGCGGACAAATAGAAGGATTTCCCGATTTCACACTTAAGCGGACGAATCAAAGGATTTTAGGCTTTCCACACTTGGGCGGACAAAAAGGGAAGGAAGGGGATTCTAGTTATTCTAGTCAAGGAGGACTTGAAGTGTGCTTAGTTTTCACGCATCCAAGGCACTATCACGAGGACAGGTTATATTCTGGTTATAACTCTCTGGAATAAGTAGTTGGGTCTCTATCTCTGTCTCTGTCTCTCCATACCTGTTTGCCACACACCCACTAGCTATGCATACTTGTCAACCTCAGACTTTATCACTAGCTTACGAGCAAAATCAAAACCAAAAAAAGGAAAGAGAGTACGTTGTGCATGCATGTATGTGCATATGCACATACTTCTCGTCGGCCTCCGACTCTAGCACTAGTTTACAAGCAAAATCAAAGCCCCCTAAAAAAGGAAAGTGAACACATTGTGCGCACATGTATGTGTGAATATATGCTCGACATTCTGACATGTACGTGTGGGTGTGGTTTATGCTCTCGACTGACTGTCATGAGATTTGTTCGACAACTTTATCTCTCGTCTCCCTTTTTGTCTCTCTTTATCTACACCCTTTCTCTTATCCGCTTTGCGGGGTAAAGTTGGACGGCCAAATGGAGGAGTTTTGGTGGCTGCACCGACACCTATCATGGGGACTCTCTCATGACATTCTTTTTCTAGGTTCTATCGGTTGTGTTTCTGGCTTCACGAAGTTGTTGGCGTAGCATCGCCACCCTTGCCTCTGTCATGATGTTTGTATATAAAATTTCGTTGAGTAGTTTGGCTTTTCTTTTCTGTTTTCGATCCCATGCAAAATGTGATATACTAATTAGTGGTCATATAGAAATATCCATTTGCATTTCGAATTTAACTAACAAGTTAGAGCACAATGTTTCCATGGTGACATGCCACTTAGAGATTAATGTCGACATATCCACTTGCACTTCAAATTTCACTGACAATTTAGAGCACAATGTTTCGATCGTGAAGTGCCAATTAGAGATTTAACATTGAAATATCCATTTTGTGCTTCAAATCAATGAGCAATTTTTGAAGTGCGACAATTAAACGTACACAGTCTCTTGCACTTCGAATTTAGCTAGCAATTTAAAGGACAATGTTTCCATGGCAAAATGCCAGTTAGAGATAATATTGAAATATCCATTTGCGCTTCGAATTAATGAGCGATTTGAAGTGTGACAATTAAATTTACAACATAAATGGGCATGTTATGTCAATCCTATTTTAGTGTATAATCTATTTGAGATGGCCTTCACATTTCAATAGAAACATAATTATGCTATTTTCATAGTCTTGTAATTTTCTCGTACCATACAAAGTGTACGCAGATTTGGCTTCATGTTTTTATCTCTAGTAACATTTAAACTATAAAATACAAGCCAATCATGTTTTTTTTGGGCCTCTCAATAATACCATGCTTTTTCCTACTCCTTTTCCTTTTAACTTTTTTCTTTTTGAGGGATGTTGGACGGAGTATCTATCAATAATACAAGTTTTGGAAGCTAGTCCATTAAGTGCAATTTGGCGAAAGCGATACTTTAGAGATTTTTCCCTTGTCCATGTTCAAAATTGTTTAGTTCTTGTTTATGACTCCTTTCTTGCTACTTTCCTAGTCCATTTCCAACCTTGTTTTGGATTGTGCTCCTCATCTTTGCTTGTTCCTAGTGTTACCCATGTTCATGTCTCTAGTCAAAGCTTCATGTCCTCAATTTGTTGCATGTTTCTAGACATGCCTTTTGTAACTCTTGCAATTGAAACATTTTCCATCTTTTGGACATCACTCAATGGGTAATTTGCATGCACTAATTAGACTATTTAGAGCTGGTATTGACATCCCATCAATTATCAATATGTTGATTAGCTACCCTCAATGCTCTACGCTCAAAATTTAATTTCTTTGTTCCTTTTGCACTCTTCCTTGATCATCCTTTGTTATCCCCATTCAACAAATCCTAGTTCTGAGACTTGGCTTAAGAAGCTTCACATGCTCTACCATGATCTTCAACAACACCTTCCCTAGGCTCAAGCAATTATCTTCATCATAATGAACATGATCCCTAAGAACCCCCACCTTTTGTGGTTAATGACGCTATTTTGCTTTTGTGCTAGGATTGGTTGATAACTTGTCCTTGTAACAAGCTTGACTAGCACGTGGGACCTTACAGATCATTGATCAAGTTGTCCATGTCACTTTTCATTTGGAGTTTCCACCACAAATTCATCTTCACACAATGTTGCATGTTAGAGTATCTATTGTATGCTTCACTGGCATCTCTAAATGAGGCAACAAAGTAATGGGAGAGAAATAATGGAGAATATGTCCAAAGTTCAAACTAGGATAGTCACAATGACACATAAATATGAGGTGAGTACAACTCTCAACTTTTTGGTTCTTTCCATTTATTCACTTTCCCTATATAAGACTTGGGTACACATGCGCGCGCACACACTTACACACACACACACACACACACACACTCTCTCTCTCTCTCTCTCTCTCTCTCTTGGTGAAAACACACAATTATATTAATAAATGTGTGTAAAAAACACTACTTACAATGGGTGTGAGACTGTGTGACAATGGAGTATGGTCACCCACTAACTACACTACATGGGTAGTGGAACATGTTGAATTGCCAATAGGCAGGACGAACACTCCCCTGAGGAAAGAATTTTCACTTACTCCAATAAAGAAAATTGCCACATTAGTAATCCCTTTAACTTTCGTAGATATGCACCATCGAATACAAAAGCGTTGCACATGTTCCAATTATGATGCAATTCCCAATATCATAGAAATAGAAAAACGATCTCCATCTCTGATTTTGGGTCTCTCTCTCTCTCTCTCTCTCTCTCTCTCTCTCTCTCTTTGTAAATAATAGCTTTCATTACAAAAGGCAAAATACCACCATGGCTAACAATGGAATTTAGATCTACACCTCCAAGACTAACTTACAACAAAATTTGGTCCTTGGATTTGTTTTACAAAGAAGTGATTGCCAACCAACATAAGAATCCAATGACAAGCATAATGACATGCTACCTAACATACATCACTCTTCATGTGATATATTCCTCAAATTTTCTAAGAATGAAAATTGCCACAAAGAAATCCTTTTAACCTTGTTACATATTTCTTTGCCCCAACTTACAAATCCAAAGTAAAGGCATTTTTCATGCTCCAATTGAACCATAACCCCCAATAACTTAAGTATTCCCAAAACCGTTGAAATGGGGTATCAATCCCCTAAATTCCATATGCAAAAAACCAATTGAATGGAGATCTTACTACTCTTAGTTAGAGACATCCATAACACATTGATTACCTTCCATTCTTGCTATTGAACAATAAACAAATCAATGATTGCTATTATCCACTTCAATTGAGCAAAAGAATAGCAATCCCCGAAGGCAAAGCAAGGACCATAATCTCAAATGAATAACTGTTGTCAATATTAATCAAGTTTGCTAATCCATGACAATCACATGATGCCACCAACATATAGGTTCTTGGAATCCCCATACATTTATAACTTTTTCACTATCCACAATGTAAGGCATTTCCCAAAGGCAAGGCCCCACCATAATCCTCCAAATTAATAAATCTCAATGTTAATTGAGATTACTAACCCACCTCAATCACATTATGCCAACACAATATACGCTCTTGGAATCCCCAAACTTTTGTAACTCTTTCATCCATCCATATTTGTCTCCCAATTATTTGGTCATAAACATCATTTGTAGATATTCTAACAATACTCCTATCCTAACAAATCCAAGTCTTGAACAAGAAGTTTGATTGCAAAATAGGCCAACGTTCGAATGGGAGCTCATGTATGATAGATATGCAATGTTGCATAGAGAGGAGATCAACACCATAGAAAAAGAGATAAACCTTTGGTCCATCCATCTACTCTATGAGACAAAATCAAAAGCTATGATGCTTGAAATAAAAACCGTAATAGAAGAAAGGTGTAAAGAAGGTGAGACGTAGGTGGTGTTATGCGACGGAAGCGAACTCTGTGTATTTGAGTACACTTGAGGCAAGAGAGAGAGAGAGAGAGAGAGAGAGAGAGAGAGAGAGAGAGAGAGAAGACACGAGACTCTATTAAGAAAATAATAGTTCTATGTAATACTTTGTACATCGTATGTGTTCAGTGAACACTTTTATACAAGTCCATACGGACTGATAGAAGTACGATGTACTTCAATGCTCACACAAGCATCTAACACTAACTATGAGACATTAACTACCTAGTAGTCTAGGCTGCTACTAGGCTTCCAGTTACTGATGGATCCGGCTAACCGGCTCCCCAGCTCACCGACTCACCGATCCGGCTCATCCTTCCGGATGCCGATCCGGCTTAGGCTTATTCAGCCGATCCGGATCCGGTTGAGCTTGCCACTCAACACTCCCCGTCAAGCTCAACTTGAGGTCGGATTGTAGTGTTAGTCTCCATGGCAGCCAAACCTTCCACCCGGCTCCTTCTGGAGTCACTCCGCCTTGTTCGCACTCCTCGTCCGGTCCGGTCCCGTTTGCCACGACCCCTCTGGTTCTGCGCGCCTCGACCTCCCGGTCGGCTTGTTTGCTCAACAGGCCCAATTCAGCTACCTCGCTGCTGTGACTCCGGCGCTTGTTGACCCACCGGTTCCTCCGTGTTGGCGTCGACGTCCGCTGCATTCTCGTTCGCTTGACCTCCAGTTGATCCGGTTCTTTCAAATTTGTCTGTTGAGCCGAATCGGTTGTCTCCGACTCGTTCCAGCTCTTGTCCGAATCGGTAGCTCCCAATTCGTCTTCTGGTTTCAAGCCCTTCACCACATCGGACCAGGTTCGGGTCTTGGCCTTCTTCTTCTGGTCAGCTCTGTCCTTCTTGACTCTGCTGCCGCTGCCGCTTGCTCCAACTTGTTCGGATGTGTCAACTTCCTTTGTCGACTCAGCTCCTTTCTTCTTCTTTCTCTCCCTTTGTCGGTTCTTCCCTCACTGGCGCAATCGACAGTTTCTTTGCCTTTGCCCGTTCTAGCGTTCTCCCCCTCAAGTGTGGCACGTCGAGATGCTGAACACCAAGCATTTTGGTGAAGTGCTGCAACTTGTCCGTTCCAAGCGGTTTGGTGAAGATGTCAGCAACTTGTCGATCCGTATGAACATACCGAAGTTCGACTTCACCGCTCAGGACACACTCATGCACGAAGTGGTAGTGCACTTCTATATGCTTTGTGTGAGCATGGAATACGGGGTTCTTGGCGAGCTGCATGCTGCTTATGTTGTTGTAGTAGAGCAGGATCGGGGTCGGCACCTCAATCCGTAGGTCTTGTAGTAGTCGCCGAAGCCAAATGGCTTCACAGGTGGCAATGGTAGCGCCCCGGTATTCAGCCTCAGTTCTCGAAAGGGCCACTGTTGGCTGCTTTTTGCTGCTCCACGCAACAACCGCGCTACCAAGGGAAAACATATAGCTGAAGGTGGATCGGCGATTCGATGCATCGTCGGCCCAGTCGGCATCGGTGTAGCCGACTAGCTCTTCAGTTATACCATGCCGGTATAACAGTCCCCGTTCCTTTGTGCCACTCACATATCACAAAATTCGATGTGCGCACAGAAGGTGCTCCACGGTCGGCTTCTGCATACATTGGTTGATCACGCCAACCGGATAATTGATGTCGGGTCGGGCGATTGTCAAATATATAAGGCTTCCGACGATTTGTCGGAACCGCTTCTTATCGCAGGCCGGTCCGGAGTCGGGACAAAGCATCTGGTTCCGATCCAGGGGTGTGGAGATCAGTCGGCATTCCGTCATGCCGAACTTGTACAACATAGTCAAGACATAGTGTCTTTGTGAGAGCAGTATGCCGTCAGGGGTTCGAATCACCTCGATCCCAAGGAAATAGTGAAGGTCCCCCAGGTCCTTCATCTCAAATGCGTCCGATAGATGGGACTTGACTTGGCTGATTTCATCTAGTCCGGGTCCGGTGATGACTAGATCATCAACATACAACAAGATGCAAACCGAACCGTCCGGACCTTGTCGGATGAACAACGAAGAGTCAGACTTGGAGGCCGCAAACCCCATCTTACGCAACCGGTGCCTGATCTTCGCATTCCAAGGTTGGGGGGATTGCTTCAGGCCATAAAGTGACTTCTTCAGTCGGCATACCGCCGACTTGTTCATCCCCGACTGGAAACCGGGGGGTTGGGTCATAAAGACCTCTTCTTCAAGATCGCCTTGAAGAAATGCATTCTTCACAATCCATCTGGTGAAGATGTCACCCCCTTGCCGCAACAACCGCCAACACCACATGAACCGTCGTCATCTTCGCTACCGGAGCGAAGGTCTCGTCGTAGTCGATTCCGTGGGTCTGCGTGTATCCCTTTGCCACTAACCGGGCCTTGCACCGGTTAACCGAACCGTTGGCATTGTATTTTACCTTGTACACCCACTTACATCCGATTGGTTTACAATGTCGAGGAGGGTCAACTAGGTCCCATGTGTTGTTGGCATCAAGTGCCCGCATCTCTTCCTCCATAACGGCACACCAATTTGTGTCCTTTGCCGCTTCTGTGTAGCTCTCCGGCTCACACACTTCCGCCACCTTGGTCATGTACGCATAGTGATGCGCCATGTACTCATTGTACCCGTACCGCGTCACGGGGTTCTTCAGGTGGGAAGACTGGTGTAACTTGGTATTACCTGGTTTGGGGCTCTTCTTGGCCGGGTCGGACTTCATTCCCGAAGATCTGCCTTCATCCTTCCCGGAGTCGGAATCGCTTCGATCCGACTCAACGTTGCAAGTTTTATATTCCGGCATTTTCTTCTTCCCCTTCTCTTTGTGCGTGAACCGTCTCCTCAGTTCCTTGCGCGGGTAGAGCACGACAGAGTCTCCATTACTCGCCGGTTCCTCATCCGACTGGTCATCCCGACTCAGCTGCTCACTCAGTCCACTTAACCGAAATGAGATTGGACTCTCTTCTAGAGTGCCCAGGTCTTCATCTTCTATCTGGACCGGTTCAGGCTCACTAGCCTCATCCTCCGATATCAGGTCGGGGTTGGAAGTCGGAGCCGGTAAGACATACCATGATGCTGTCTCATCAAACTCAACATCTCGGCTAACTCGGACCTGCTTCGTCCGAGGGTTATAACACTTATACCCCTTTTGCTCATGCGAGTAACCGAACAAGATGCATTTCTCCGACTTTGCATCCAACTTCCTCCGCTTCTCATCCGGCACATGCACATATGCAATGCTACCGAATATCCGAAGGCGTCTCAAATTCGGCTTGTGTCCGAAATACAGCTCATGTGCGGACACCTTGTCACCGATCCGGTTTTGGATGTAGACGGTCGTCCGGACCGCCTCCGCCCAGTAGAAATGGGGCATGCTCTTCTCCTCTAGCATTGCCCTTGCCGCGTCGATAATCGACCGGTTCTTCCTTTTGGCCACACCGTTTTGCTTCGGTGTGTATTTGCAGCTGAACTCTCTCCGAATTCCTTTTTGCTACAGATAATTGTTGAATTGGCCGGAAAAATATTCTTTTCCGCCATCCGACCGCAAGCACCTGATCTTCCTCTTTGTTTCCCGTTCAACCAACCTTTGATGGTTCCGGAAACACTCGAAGACTTCACTCTTCCGCTCAATGACGTAGATCCATGTGTGCCGGTTGTAGTCGTCGATGAAGGAGACGAAACACCAACTCCCACCAAGACTAACGTTCTATGCCGGTCCCCATACATCCGAATGAATAGGGTCGAGCTTGTTACGGCTACGATTTCATTCGGTGGGGAATGGAAGCCGGTGTTGCCTCCCGAGTTGGCAGGCTTCACATATTTGGGCCTTCCGGCCATTGAACTTCAACAAACCGAAAACAACTTGTTTCGTTTGCAGGTCTTGAAGCCTCCGGTAATTGACGTGGCCGATCCGCTTGTGCTAGAAATCAATATCCGATTCAATCTTCTGTCCTTTGGCGAACAAAGCGGTGCCGACGTCATTGGTGTCGAGGATGAACATCCTCCCTTCTCTGCGCCCTTGCACAATAATCTGGTCCTCTTCTTCGATGAACCACCCAAGGTGCGTAAACCGCACGTGCATCCCCTGGTCAACAATCTGATTGACTGACACTAGGTTCTTCGTGATAGTCGGAATGTGTAATACGTTCATCAACTTCCCCCTCCTGTTCGACGTGGCTCAAAGGGACTTCTCTGATATGCATGATTGGGTGAGGAGTGTCGTCTCCGGTTTCGATGACTCCCGGTTGTTCCGGTTTATCCACAAAGGAGAACCACTCTTTGTGGCTCGTCATGTGATTCAACGCACCGGAATCAACGTACCCCGACTTCCTCCGATTTGGAAGTGGTCTTCTTCATTGAGTTAGCCTCGTGTTTCATCACCAAGGCTGGCCATTTACCGACTTTTCCGGTTTTGGATCCTCCCGATCCTTCTGCGTAGTGTGAGTATTGTCAGTTCTCTCTGCTGGCCTTGTCGGATTCGGATCTGTCTGAATCGGCGTGCTTCTTCCAACACTCGCTTTCTTTGTGGCCCTTTTTACCACAGTTCCAGCATTCTGCGTTGGCCTTTGCTTGCCGGCCTCTAGCGCCGCCTTGACTCCCCCTGCTTGTGGAGGGTCCGGAACTGCTGTCGGCACGTTCTCTGTGCCTTCGGTCCTCCTCTTGCCGGCTGCTACCATTGCGAGCCGAGCCGCCTCGTCCACCATGCCCATGGGGCCGATCAGCCTCCATGTACAGCATCCGGATGTCGGTGGGTGCACCTGTTGATGCACCGGTGTGGTTCTCCTCTACAAGGAGCATCGACTGTAAGTAGAAAAATGACGACGTATTTTCCCTTGTACACACAACAATTCGGAATGCTCCGAACTTTGACGCCAAACCTCCGAGACAGATTTGCACCATATCGACTTCTTTGATATTCACATCGATGGAGGCCAGAGAGTCGCAAATGTCCTTGATTTTGGAGTTGTAGTCTGCCACCGACAAGTTGCATTGTTGTAGGTTGCTCAGCTCTTGTCGAAGTTGAAGCTTCCTAGCTGTAGTGCTTGTGGCGAAAATCTTCTTCAGATTTCCCCAAGCATCTTTCGGCGTTTTTGCATCCCGAATGTAGCTTAGGAGTTGTTCGCCCACACAAGACGCGAAGCAGTACAATACTCTGCTCGCCGACTGTTCCCACACTGGGAAATTTCTGTGTGTCGATTCGGGTGTTGTGTCATTTGATCCATCGACATAGCTCCAGTAGCTATGCCCAAGCGGGTACTGGTGCATCTTGTAGGACCAAGACGCGTAGTTGTTTCTGTCGAGCTTCTCCGTCAGAAGCGAGCTAGCCATGGCTCTATCCATCGGTTTTACCTGTTCTTCTTGGTTGGTTTTCCTTTCAAGCTATGTCGGCTGTAGAGGTTCTCAACCCTCTCGCTCTGATACCATGTAAAGAATAGCGTGTGGAAGCAAGTAGGAAACTGAAGACAGAAAAATACGTAGGTTTAATGGAGAGCTTGAATATACGCAGTACGCGGGAGAGAGAGAGAGAGAGAGAGAGAGAGAGAGAGAGAGAGAGAGAGAGAGAGAGAGAGAGAGAAGACACAAGACTCTATTCAGAAAATAATAGTTCTCTGTAATACTCTGTACATCGTATGTGTTCAGTGAACACTTTTATACAAGTCTATTGAGAATCAAGCTCACCTTGAGAGTGAATAGACACTCCAACGGTTAAGAGTCACCATTAAGTCACCTCTTTGTATTCTAGCATTTAGTATGAGTCATAAAATCATATTCTATGACACATAACTTATGAGCTTTCACATTCCCCATGCTCCATGAGCCTTGTAGTTAATGAAGAGAGAGGGTGACTATATAAAGCACCCTCCTCCCACCTTGTATTTGGTTGAGTCTTTCTCCTTTGTTAAGATACTTTTAACCTTGCGTATACTCTGTGTGTGTGTGTGTCTCTCTCTATCTCACACACACACAGTTCACACCTATTCCGCTTCACAAGAATCCATCTCTTGATTCTTTTCATGGTATCAGAGCGATTTGGTAGCTCGATCTAGCCCATTCGCCTCATCGTGATCGTGTGTTGTGCTCCACGCCGACGACCAAGAACCGGCTCATCGCTATCGTAGCTTCGCTACATAGCACACATTCGAAGACAGAAGAAGAAGAAGAAGAACCAACATAATGAATACTCAAATGGGAGCGCTCTCCCTACCGAGAAGTTGGATCGAAACAACTTCGCATCTTGGGAGTACAAGATGCACCAATACCTTGTCGGACAAGGCTATTGGAGCTACATCAAAGGAGCGCATGAAGACCGACCCGCCGAAGCGGCTCCCGGATACGCGACATGGGAGCAAGCCGCAAGCCGCGTGATGTATTGTTTGGCGACATGTGTTCATGACCACATGCTCGGTTACATTCGAGAAGCCAAGACACCGAAGGAAGCATGGGAAAATCTATGAAAGATTTTTGCCGCCAACACGACCGCGAGGAAGCTTCAAGTCTGCCAAGAGTTGAACAACATTCAACAAAGGGACATGTCCATCACGACATACACCTCAAAGATCAAGGAGCTTTGCGATTCTCTCGGCTCAATAAGCGTAAATATCGATGATGATGAGATGGTTCAAATATGCCTCAGCGGCCTCGCACCACGGTTCGGCGCGATGTGAACCGCTGTTCTAGCACGGGAGAAATCTCCCTCCTTCTTCGAGCTCCAATCAACGCTATTGGTCGAAGAAAACCATGTGCGTACAATGAGCAATGAGTCGGAAGGCCACATGCTCTATATGCAATCGAACGGAGGAAGAGGACGCGGACGAGCGAGAGGCCGATTAGGCCAAGGACAAGGCGGACGAGGTTCGACCTACGACAACAACTCCCAATTTCGGCCGCAAAATGGAAGCCAACGAGGAACCTTCGCAAGAAGGGGGAGCTTCCACTCTGGCCCGAGCCGTCAAAACGTAACCGAATGTGGATATTGCGGAAAGCTTGGCCACCACGAAGAAGAGTGCCAAAAGGAGATGCGTGAATCGCTTTCCACAAGCCGACAACTCACGAATTACGCGCACAATTCCGACTACGAAGAGTATAGCGGGATGTACGGGCACAACTCTGACTACGAAGATCGTGGTGGAATGTATGCACACAACTCCGACCGTGGCGGAATGTTCATGATGAAACATGGAGCAAACTCTATAACATGTTCGCGTTCACAAGTGGAAGAATCGCGCATAAATGGAAGGATAAGGGAAATTTTAGGGGTTTTTCAGTGATTTTACAAAACACATTGATACCAGTATCATACATGTTCAAACATACTATGAAAAAGGTTAAAAATCCACAAACTTTACAACCAATGTTATTTTACACAACTAAAAAAAGACGAATTTCAAAAAGATACATTCTCAATTTATATCACAAACTTTACAACCAATGTTATTTTATAAGAAACGATTTTTTAGAAATCATAAGAATTCAAAACACATGATTTTATATTACTCGATTTGTTACAAGCGGAATGTAGTTACACTTAATAGCCAAATATACATTCATGATCACTCCTCTACGGAGAATCACTACTATAACTAATATACAATGACGATTCCTCCTCATCATCCTCGGATGTACCAATCAGTGCATTATCTTCGTCATAAACCAAATGGTTTGACTCTAGATTATATGTAGCAGATCTCGTTTGCCTTTGACTCGAGCCACCTTGTAGACCTGGTAATTTTTCTTTTATTATATCTATTGTTGACTTCCTTAATCGTCCGGCTTTTGTAAGTGTGAAGTCGTACACAATGATATCCACATCAGAGATATCAAGGGTCGAGGTGTTACGAATGTTTCGCTTCCTCTTCCTACCTCCCCTTCTTGTTTGGCATTCAATCATCTCCAATGTATACTTACCTGTAAAAGCATTTGCACTTCTAGTGTTGTACCAATGAACATTTATAGACTTGATCGTGTTTTCTATTTCATGCATTAGCACTTCTAGAATTTTACCAACCCAAAATTGGTGGCCATGTGAGTTCTCATCAGCCGGCGTTGCAATCAACATCCCCGCGGTGAGCTCTTGCAAATTTCCTTGCCATCTAGCTTCGGCTGCTTTGGTCATCCTTGGTCCCACATAAATATCTCTATGTTGTGGATGGACCAAGCTGTCATTAATCACATTTACTAGTTGCTCTGGACTTCTATTTACGCGATCATGTTGCAGCGACCATGTGAATGGCGTTTCCAAATTCCAATTATCAACAGATACACAATTGTCTATAATTTCTTTCTGATCACTATAAAATACATCCCACCATGACGTGTCTTGTTGTGCGGCATATTTCTTGGCGGCCTCAATATGCTTTCTTTTTTCTTCTAAGGCTTGGAGCCATGACCGTTTTTGTTCTGATACCAAGTCGCTCTGCAACTGTCCTTTCTTCTCAATTGGCATTTGCTTAGCTCCATGGACAATTGTACTCGGCATACAAAGTAATAACTGGCAACCACCTTCAGGTTCCCATGTTGTAGAAGATGAATATTGTTTAGCATACAAAAGTGTAGAACCACTTATTCCATTTTTCTTTATCATAAAAATGTGATTGAAACTTATATTGTTTAACTGAGCAAGCACTTTAACATTCCCACCACCCCCATCTAATATATATCTCTTAAAGTCATATACCTCCTTCAAGTGTAACACTTTTGGGCGTGGTGTATAAGCATCACAAATGACATCAAATAGTTTAGGTAAAGTGAAAGCATCATGCCGAGACAACTGTCTGGAGAATGTGCTAAACATCTGATCTATATGGTCATGTGTGTGGCCAACCAAAAGGAAATTGACTTTCACTTTCCTAAACAATTCTAGGTTGACCAACATACTTAGATAGCCAAATACAGTTGAATTTTTGTTCTCTCTAGCAGTATTGTCCAATTGAATGTATAGAACAGGGGGGAAAGGTTGTCCCCAAGACATCAAAACTCGGTGAATCATTGTAACTGTTAGGTTAGGGTCATTGTGAACATTGGGGTAAGTAATGAAGACGTGAGGTCGAACAAACCTATTATAAGCCAAGCATCCCACCAAGTGCATTTGAACAAGGCACTCATCATTGACATCTTTGGGGAGCCTCCGCATATGCGGCAAGCATGTCTTCTTCTGGTCCATGCCATCTATCATTAAGCACATGTATTGTTCGGGCCTCTTCAAACACTTCTCTCTATGATGCATCACCTTCCTTCGTATCCTTTTCCATTGATGTCTTTGCACCTTTAGCCAAACTTTTAAGATTTGCACAAATGGAGCAATACCCCATACGTACTTTACGAGGAATAATAACATTTGAAAACCGAGCTCTCCATAATCTTGTGAATTGGCTATAGGTGATAGACTTATTACGTGAGCCCAGCATATCAGATCGATAGACATCATAAACTTCCCGACGTGTATAATTATCAGAAAGATGCATCCTACCTGTAGTGGGCATTATTTCACAATTTAACTGAAAGTAAGTTTTCATCCAGCCAATAGCATGTCTTCCAATTGCACCTTTCATACTTGGAACCTCTTTACAATTGAGCATCTGATCCCCGCTAAGTAGACGTTGTTGTACTCTATGTAGCCGCATGTTACTAACACATAACGCAATTTTGAATGCAACTCTACATATCTGTTGCGCATGGAAGATATAATACTCGAATGATACTTTGATCCCCGTACATTTGTCAGATACTAGTTGCATATGTGACCCGAGGTAAGTGTCTTGCTCATCACCGGTCATCGAAAAATAGTATCGCCTTAATTCTCACAACTTTGATTTTCCAATCATAGACATACAACCATGGGCACAACATATTTTTTTGACATCAAATCCAATTTGTTTATCTGATGTCACCAAGCTAAATCTAGCCAGACGAATTCTTCGTGGGATTCTTCTAATATGCATAGGGCTCCCAGATTTATCTTCATGCATAGAGGTTGGTGTAACCTTGTTACAGTCTAATTCTCTGTTGTGACCATCGCCAATGTTATTCAATGTTTCTGTTGTATGTATGGCTGGACTAGCCGCAACACAGGTGTCTATCCGACACTTCTCCAAAGGGGTGGTAGGGATAGGATGTTAATACACGCGTATGATAATTACACTTAAGCACAGACGAAGACAAGATCAATAAACATAAGCAAGACTATATTAATTCTTCGTAACTTCATTACAAAACATCGGATCCTTTTATAGGCATCCGGCCAGATTACAATCGGTGCTCTTAGGCAACCGTTAACCGAAACCGAATCGGTTCGGATCCGGATCGGTTACAACTACCGGATCCGTCCCTCCTAATAATTCTATTCCTATTTCTATATTTATCCGATCCGACCTTGCTTTCCCATTTGCCTTCTCTGATCGGCCAACACATGGCACGCCCGTGGGAAAGTGCATTGCACTTCGAACCCACAGCCGGCTTCAGTCTTCCTCCAAAATATCCAGCAAACTCCGCTCAGAGGTTTCAAGTGTTGTCTTGCCTGTGCCGTCTCCGACTTCCGACTGGATTGGCTGCCTTTTCGCATCTTGCTGCTCCGCCTCTGCTTGTACCGGTGGTACCGGTGTTTCTTCTGTATCCTGTCCGGGTCTGTCCTGCTCTACCTCCGTTCCGTTCCCGGTATCGCTCTCTCCGGTTTCCACTGGTTGTGTCCTTTCCTCCCCGGATTCGGTACTTTCCTGTCTCCACTCTGCATCATCCCCGGCATCAACCTGTTCTTGCTCCGGAAGTTCTTCCTCGGGTAATTCTTGCCGGGGTGCATTGTCGGTTGGGTCCTCTTCAGCCGGTCGCTCGCCCTCACTGATGGAGATCGGCGTTGTGTGTCCCTCGGCTTCCTGTCGCAGTCGGTCCTTCTCGTACCCTTCCAATTCTAGTTGGGTTTCGAGCTGCCCGTCATCCAACCTCTCTACTAACCCTCGGATTTCCTTGAGATGCTCTTCTGCTAGAGCATAGAAATCCTCCGACAGTTCTTCCCGGATGTTGACGATACTTTCTTCGTCCATTTTATAGAACCCATCTCCGGTTTTCTTCCGATTTTCTGCATCAGCTCGGAGTGTCTGCAGTTCAGCTGCCTGTTGTGCCCATTCCCTCCAGAGCTTCTCCGTGCTTTCATTTATGCTAGCCTGAGCTCGGGTACTCCAACTTGACATGATGAACTTAATTCGGCCAACCCCTGCTTTAGCCTATTCCGAAGCTGCTTGTTTTTCCTTCCTTATCCGTTTGATGATGTCGGCCAGTAACTGAGCTTGAGCTTCATAGTCGGCTTTTTGCTTGTCACAGGTACTCCGCCATTTGCTAATTTCGAAAGTCGACTTCACTTTTTCCTCGTTCCTGCTCTTTGTCAGCTCCCCTACTTCCTGCCGAAGTACTTCCATCTCCTTTCTTTGTTCCGACGTCAAGGTCTTCTCCGCCGATACTTCCTCCCTTGCTTTGGACAATTCCAAGCGGTTTTCCTTGAGCTGCTCTTTCAGCTTCTCTATCTGTCGGTCGTACGTTGCTGCCTGATTCTTGATGTCCGACGTGGCCTGTTTATAATCCTTACATAGTCGGTCGAATTCCTCCGTCTTCTGTTTTAGGCGTCGGTTCGCCTGAGCTCGCAACCGATCATCTCGGTCCTTTTGTTGTCGGAGTTCCTCTCGCAACCGCTCGATTTCCTGCTCCATTCGTCGGCGCAGCCTATCTTTTTCCTTTTGCAGCTTCCCGTTTTCTTCTTGTAGTCGGTCATTGGTGGCTTTGCTTCGGCGAAGGCCTTCCTCCATTTGCCGTCTGTCGTCTTCTACCAACTTCCGCTGCTCCCTTTCGTTGTCTCTCAATGCCTCCTGAGCCTGTAATTCTTCTTTCAAAGTTGCTATTAACTTCTCGGTCTCAGGGCCGGTTTGCAAGGCCTTCTCCTTCTCCGTTTCTGGTTCGGCTTGCTTTTCTGATGTCCCGACCGCCTCGGTGCCATCTTGTGCTTGTCGGCTGCCTTCTTTTGCCTGTGCTAGCTCTTCTTGCAGCTCATGTAATTGTGCCCGGAGCATGACCATATCCTTAGTCGTCGTCCTAGTCACTTGTTCCCTTTGCTCCTCCTCTTTCTCCATCTGGTCTGCCACTCCCGACAACTGCCCTGACAACCACCTTAGCCATTGTGCCTTTGTTCTGCCCTCGTCGGTGTGAGCAGGCGTACCTAGCTCCGGCTGTTTTTCCGGCTGTTTCTCCGGCCTCTTCTTTTGCTCCGGCGCTTGTTCCTTTTCTTGTTCTTCGAACTCCGCCGCCGTCGGTTCCGGTACTGCCGTCTTTGGTGCAGACAGACTTTCATCCTGTGTCGCTTCTGTTCCGGTTACTGGAGGCGGTTCTTTCGCCCGTTGCTGAGTTCCGTCCGCTGTTGGGGTCGGTCTTGTCGCCTGTTTCTCCTTTCCTTGCCTGGGTGGTAGTATTAACATCGGTTCGGATGAGTCTTCCTCTGTTTCAGCGTCCTCCGTCGGTGCGACTATCGGTTCCTTTACTGGTACCGGTTCCGATTCGAGCGTTACTGGTTCGGTGTCGGTTTGCCTCTTGCTGGTCTTCTTCGCCAGCTTCTCCTTGCCTTTTTCCGCCTTTTTCTTCGTCATGGCCGGTTGCTGTGGCTGTTTCTTTGGCTGCCGTGATGGGCCTTCTTCCCGCGGTTGTCGAGATGATCCTTCTTCCCGCGGTTGTCGGGATGATCCTTCTTCCCGTGGTTGTCGGGATGATCCTTCTTCCCGTGGCGCTTCTTCTTCCTGTGTCCATCCTGGAGTGTGTTTCTCTAGGATTCGTCGGCGCTTCATGGTTGGCTTCGGCGTAGTCTCCTGCCGACTTCTTTTCTTGTGCTTGATGGGGGACGCCGGTGGGACCAACACGGTTAACCATTGGGATATTCCGGCCCATGGCTTCTTCCCTTCCACCAAGTGCTTGATCGCCTCTTTCAGTCCTTCGGTAATGAAGTGGAGCCAGTCCACCTGCAGGCCTTCGAATGTCGCGATGACGATTGCTGCTCGGTATTTGGCTATGGCTGGCGGATGAGGGTTCACGAACCCATACTCTATCAGGGCGCGGGCCACCTCTCCGAACAACAGGTTCTCTCCACCCTGTGTGTGATACGCCTTGCTGCTGAGGGAATATTCGCCGAAATATTCGAAGAATATTTGGCTCGAGGGTAGCTCTATTGTCTGAAGTCCGCCCTCCGCAATCCCGGTGAGCGCTTGTACCGCTCCTTCGGTGACTTCTGCCAGGTCCACTGCTGTTGCCGCTTGCTCTGGTTCCTTGTGTGGCGGAGCGTCGGCGACCCGCAGCAGCCCTCCTAATCCGTTCTCCATCAGCCATTGTCGCGCTCCTTCCGACAGTGCCATCGCTTCTTCTTCCTCTGCTGCTGCCTGTGGTCTGAGGTCGTGGTGTGGGTGTTCTGCGCGTCGGATCTCGCTGTCTTGAGCCTGCGTTTGCTTGTGGGAAAATTCGTAAAAAGTGAACCCTTCTCCGGTTCTTCCTTTATATAGTGGCGTTTCCCTCGAGCCGCCTTTTCCTGTTTTTCGCGCGTGCGTATCTTCTGCCATAATTAGCATGTCACTCTTTAATTTTGGCGTCTGCACGTCCTCTGCCTCGCATAGCATGTCCTATTTTTGGCGCTTGCGCATGCTCTGTCATGAATAGCATGTCTGTCCTTTGTTGCCGCGTGTCATGCTTGCGCTTCTTTGCCGCGTGTGTCGAATCTCCTACGTGTCTGTCATTAAGACTCCTTGATTGCCGCGCATGTTAAATCTTGTACATCGGCCCCCCACGTTCTGTGCTTTAAATAGCTCGTGCACCCGTGTGACGGTTGTAACTACCTCCTTCATCATTACCATGATTTTCTTGATCCTCTCTTTTTTGATCTCTTCTTGTCTTGAATTTTCTAACCGTAGCATCACGTCATTTTTTTTTTTTTTTTTTTTTTTTTTTTTTTTTCCACCCATGTGCCGCATCATTGTTCGGTTCCCCCCGATGTGTTCGGGTCGGTGCGCACTGTTGTCGGTTCCTCGTTGTTACGCGTCGGTGTCGGCTCCTCGGTCCTCCGGATCTGTGTCGGTTCCTCGCCATTCAGGATGTTCGGGTCTTGCTTGAAGGGGTTAGCTGGCATGTGCCCCTTATACGGTTTTAGGCGAAACCCATTTGCCCATTTGCCCACAACTTCTCCTGACAACGTCCCGAGCTGGTAAGACCCATTGTACTCCTTTGTGATCCAGAATGGTCCGGTCCACCGAAATCGCAATTTCCCTGGCATGCTCCCCATCCTTGTCTGGAACAGTAATACAGGTTTCCCGACCTCGAATTCCTTTTCGTTACCGCGCCGGTGTCGGTCTACAAAGGCTTTCCTCCTCCTTTGCTCTAGTTCTAGCTGTAGCAGGCTGGTCATTCGGTTTTCCTCCAGTTCCAACAGCATCTCCATCCGGATTCGTTCAGATTCCTTCTCGCTTAACCGCTCCTTAACCTGTATTCTTAAGCTAGGAATTTGGAATTCTACTGGCATGACTGCTTCCAAGCCGAATGCCAGTCGGAACGGGGTCGTCCGGATGCTAGTCTTGTACGCCGTTCGGTACGCCCACAGCACGCTCTGCAACTTCGTGTCCCAGTCGGTCCGGTTCTCATTGACGATTTTTCTAAGGATGTTCTGTAGCGTTTTGTTTGTTGATTCCGCTAATCCGTTGGCTTGAGGGTAGTAGGGAGTGCTTCGTTTGTGTACTACCGCATAGAATGATGTCAAACTTTCCACCACCTGCCCGAGGAAATGTCCTCCCTGGTCACTGATCAGCTCGATCGGGCATCCGTACCGACACCATATGCATTCGTATAAGAATTTGGCCGTGGACGCCGTCGTGTTGTCCCGTAGTGCCTTTGCTTCTACCCATTTGGTGCAGTAGTCGGTAGCCACTATTATATACCGATTTCCGGTCCGCATTGCCGGTGGCTTGAAGGGACCGACAAAGTCCAAGCCCCACTTTTGGAATGGTTCTAATGGCAAGACCGGGTGATGTGGCATCCGGGCCTGCTCCGTGGGTTGGCCCAGTCGTTGGCACAGGTCGCATTCCCTGCTATACTTAACGGCATCTCTCATGGTAGTCGGCCACCATAGTCCGCTCTGCCATATCTTCCGGGCTGTTGTTTCGCCGGCATAATGCCCGCCTGCAATTCCACAGTGGGCTTCCCTCAGGATCAGATCCTTTTCATCGCTCCGCATTGCTCGCCTCCATACGCCATCTGCCCCCTTGTGATAGAGGGTGTCTCCTACCAAGCAGAAATGTCTGCTCCGTACTGCCATCCTTTTCCGTTCGTCTCGGTCCAGGTTTTCCGGGCGGACTCCGGTGCTCAGGAACTGATGCATTTCGGTTAACCATTTGTCTTCGTCCGCTACTGTGGCCTCCGTTGCCGGTGCCGTCGTGACCCTAAACAGCTCGGCGTCGGGAAATTCGTCCTGTACGCCGTCCCCTGATTCTCCGGATTCTAGTCTGCTCAGGTAGTCTGCTACCGCATGCTGCACCCCGGGTCGGTGGAAAATGTCGAATTCGAATTCCTGTAATAGCAGCGTCCATCGTGCGAGTTTTCCTGTCAGGGCTGCCTTTGAGACCAGGTAGAGTAGTGCCGAGTGGTCAACGTGGAAGGAGAACTTTCGTCCGAGCAGATAGTGCCTGTACTTTGTGACACTGTACACCATTCCTAATGCCTCTCGTTCCGTTGTAGAGTAGTTCCGTTCGGCTTTCGAGAGTTTCCTGCTTGCGTAGTACACTGGCCGATACCATTTCGGTTCCGTGAGTTGCATCAAAACGCTGCCGATTGCTACGTCCGACGCGTCGACGAAGACGTGAAAGCTTTTACTCCAGTCCGGCGGCTGCACCACCGGAGCTTGTGACAGCATGACCTTCAACGCTTGGTAGGCTTTCTCCTCCGTTTCTGTCCATTGGAAAGGTACTCTATGTACAGCAGCGTGTAATGGTGTAGCAAAGTCGGCAAGGTGCCGTATCATCCGACTATGCCACCTTATTTGACCAAGGAATCGGCTTAAAGCCTTTGCGTTATTCGGTGCCGGTGCGTCGAGAATTGCTTTTACTTTATCCGGATCTACCGCGATTCCTTCCCGACTCACCACGTGCCCTAATAGGTTGCCGCTTGCGACTCCAAAGACGCACTTAGCCGGGTTCAGACTTAATCGGTACTCGCGACACTTTTCTAAGCATAGTCGTAGGTGATCGAGATGTTCTCCGTGTCGGCTGTAGACGGCGAAATCGTCTAGGAACACCTGCATAAAACCGGGAATAAAATCCCCGAAGATTTCCATAATTATCCTTTGAAATGTTGCAGGGGCTGTCTTTAATCCGAACATCATCACGACCACGACGAACACTCCCCATTCCGTCACGAACGTTGTTTTCTCTTGGTCGGCCGGGTTCATTCGGATTTGGTTGTAGCCGCTGAATCCATCCAGGAAGCTGTAAACTTCGTGGCCGGCCACCGCATCTAGCACCCCGTCCGTGAATGGTAGTGGAAAAGCGTCGGTCACCGTCGCGGCATTTAGTTTCCTGTAGTCCACACATACCCGGATTTTGCCGTTCTTTTTCGGGACCACCACTATCGGGCTTAGCCAGGTTGCCTGCTTGACTGGTCGGATAAATCCGACCCGGAGAAGCTTGTCAATTTCCTCCTTCACCTTTGCCGCATAGTTTGGATTCATCCAGTACCGACGTTGAGCGATGGGTTTCGCGTCAGTACTTAGATGAATTTGGTGCTGGTAGAGCT
Organism: Azolla caroliniana; assembly: GCF_043228905.1. Classification (NCBI taxonomy): domain Eukaryota; kingdom Viridiplantae; phylum Streptophyta; class Polypodiopsida; order Salviniales; family Salviniaceae; genus Azolla; species Azolla caroliniana. The sequence continues at coordinate 19,373,531 of NW_028230443.1, forward strand.
GGGGGTCCAACCCTCGCATGTCTTCGTATGACCATGCGAACACGTCCTTGAAATCCGTTAATAGTGCTACCATTGCCTGTTTTTCCTCCTTCGGCAATTCCTTCGCGACTTTTACTGGTCGAGGTTGTTCTGTTGTGCCGAGGTCCACCTCTTCCAGCTGGGATGCTTTCACCCTTTGGGATATCGTCATTTCTCTTTCTAGGGCCTCCTGTGCTTGGCGTAGTTCCCGGATCGCCGCTTTGTCCGGCTCGTCCGGCATTGTGATGTACGGCTCTACTGCTGCCGTGATATCCACCTCAAAAAGTGGGACGATCTGTGGGTGTTCCTCGAGGTACCGATCAACTTCCTCATCCGGTAAGCCCTCCAACATGTTGATGCTTTCGGCATATAAAGGGGTTGCCTCTTTGCTAGTGAGTACCTGTGGTTGCGTGGCTACCCGTACCTTTGTTTTCCCTCGTCGGAACGTGATCATATTCTTTTGCCAGTTTTGCTTGATATGCGCCATTCGCAGCCATAGTCGTCCTAACAGTAGGGGATATGCGCCTTGTACATTCAGCTCTAGTACCACGGCCGATATCCGGAATACGTGGCCCCCTATCGTTACTTCCAATTCCCGGATAAGACCGGTTGGTCGGACTGAGCTTGTATCCGCCATGCGTAACCAGAAGGGGCATGGTTCCCACTCCTGGATGCCTAGGTCGTCGCATGTTTGTCGGCTGATGACGTTCACCCCGGAGCCTCCGTCAATAATTGTTCCTGGAATCTCCTTTCCTTTGACGATTGTCGTGATTGCTGGGCTACTGGTATCGACCACCGCTGGGCCTTCCTCTGGGTTGGAGAAAAATGCCGGTGCTGGCGTCGACGTCGGTTTGCTCACGGCGGCTTGTAAGTCTGCTGTAAACCGCGGCACCAACTGCAGTAACCGTGCCGACGGCAGCACGATCTGACAATCTTGTAGTGCTTGCCATGTCGGGTTTTCTCCTGGCTGTACGATTTCCTCATCCTTTGGCATATTTTGGTCTCTTACTTGCGCCGCACCTTGTTCGTTGGCTTCTTTGATCCATTGTGCCGCTTGTTTTCTGATTGCTTCCTGGGCTTCCCATTCGGCGGCCTTCCCCTTCGACCGCGTGGTAACCTGCTGTACTTCGGCTGTCACCATGTTGACTGCCGGCTGCTTGTCGGTTGTTTTGCTTGGGCATTGATTACTGTAATGCCCCTCTTTTCGGCAGTAATAACAGTACACCCTGTGCGTGTTGCTGGATTCTCCTTTTTCCCCTGTTTGGGGAAGGGGCATTCCCCGGCGGTTGTCCTCGGTTTGTCGGTTCTCCGGTGCCGCTACTGGTTTGTCATTCCTTGCTGCCTCCCGACGCTCCTCTCTACGGAAGAATCCACGCCTTTGGTTCCGTCGGAAATTCCGGTTCCCTGGCCGCCTTTCTTCTCTGCGTCGCTCGTATTCCGGGGATTCGTCTCGGTCGTACCGGTCCCGGGGGTAGCTATCCCTGCGGTTCTCCTCTCGGTCATAGCTGTCGCGTCTTCTATCGGGGTATCTGTCGCCGCGTTCTCGTCGGTAGCGGTCGTCCCTCCGGAATCGATCCTCTTCCGGGTCCCGGTTGCGCGGTTCTATGTGTCGGACTGGTGCCGCTTGTCGAGTTAACAGGTTATACTCGCATCGGTTCGTTGTGTGGGCGCGAGAATTGCATATCATGCACTGTGCACGCAGGGTGCAGTCGACGGTCGAGTGCCCCGAATTTAGGCATGTTGTGCATTGTAGGGCTTGTCGGAACCGGAGGTCCTCCTCCTTCGGAAGCGCCTGGTGTAACGCCCCCATCGGCAAGAAGGGGCTCGTCTTGTCCATTTCCAGGACCCGATCAATGACTTGGTCCATTGTGCTAGTGCTGAAATCGAGGATTCCACACATCGCTCGAAGTGGCTCTTTCAACGCAGCCAAAAAGACTGCTTTGGCCTCCTCTTCGGGTGGTGCTCTTGCTAATTGACTGTGCAAGGTCTGGAACCGAATGATAAATTGTGGGACCGTCTCGTTTTCTCCCTGCCGGGTGGCGTAAAAACTGGGTTTTCAATGCCTCGAACGTGGCGAAGCTGCCTGGTAAGTGCTTTGCGTGCCACCGGGCCGCCGGTCCTTCTAATGTCATGCCGAATTCGGCGACTTTGGATCGGTCGGCCTCGGGCTCCGTCAGTCTCTGGGACACGTGGTTGGCTTCCCATGTTCGCAGGAATGCATACACATGTGCCTCTCCGTCGGGCTCATCCCGATACTTTGGGTACGGATACGGCATCGTGTCGTCCCATTGATTCTCCTGCGCTGGTTCCTCCGAAGTCGGTATCCGCTCCTGCGGTTCCTCCGCGGGTGGTGTTGGTATCCGCTCCTGCGGTTCCTCCGCGGGTGGTGTTGATAACCGCTCCTGCGGTTCCTCCGCGGGTGGTGTTGGTATCCGCTCCTCCCTCCTCGGCGATTGCCGGTCACCGAACTCCAGAGTTATTTCCTCCTCTGGCTCCGATGTTGCTGAGTAATCCGACTCAAAGGGGTTGTTCTCGTGGCTGCTTTTATAACGGGATCCCACGCTTTCCCCGCTATCCGAATCCGCCTCTAATGTTGCAAATGCCGTTGCGTCCCCGCCGCCGCCGGTGAGAGTCTGTAGTAGTGTCTCCGCTTCTTGGAGGCTGGTTATGCTACTGCCTTCGTCGGAAGCTTGTAGAACCTGGAACTGCAGTGCTTCTTCTGCGATTTGCCGAAGCGTTTTGGAGAATGACCGATCGCGCCGGATCTCGTCGACGGCTTGCTGCAGGGCTTCCCGTCGTCGCTGCCGTTCGGCGTGGCGTCTCCCTCTTTTGGTGATGTGGTCGTTATTTTGTCTAGACATCCATCCCCCGGTTGTCCTCTGCACTCTGCAGGAATCGTGGTCGCCAAAATAGTGTTGTATGTATGGCTGGACTAGCCGCAACACAGGTGTCTATCCGACACTTCTCCAAAGGGGTGGTAGGGATAGGATGTTAATACACGCGTATGATAATTACACTTAAGCACAGACGAAGACAAGATCAATAAACATAAGCAAGACTATATTAATTCTTCGTAACTTCATTACAAAACATCGGATCCTTTTATAGGCATCCGGCCATATTACAATCGGTGCTCTTAGGCAACCGTTAACCGAAACCGAATCGGTTCGGATCCGGATCGGTTACAACTACCGGATTCGTCCCTCCTAATAATTCTATTCCTATTTCTATATTTATCCGATCCGACCTTGCTTTCCCATTTGCCTTCTCTGACCGGCCAACAGTTTCCTGGGCACTTCCTTCATTCTCGGTATCTTTATTAATATCGTATTCTTCAATAGAGAACTCTTCACATGTGTCATTATTTACATTCCCTGTAGATGAGCTCAGACAATATTCTTCGATAGAATATGGTGAGTCGGTCGACAGACAATATTCTTCAATCGAATATGGTGACTCTGTCGACAAACAATACTCTTCAGTAGAAAACGATGGGTCTGATGACAAACAATATTCTTCAATCGAGAACGGTGAATCTTCACTCATGGCATAAGGTCTAGATAGGGCTCTCTAAGTTATGTGCTTAAGGTAAGGAAAAAAACTAATAAGCTCCTCTCTAAACATATACTCCTCTCTAAACATAAACTTCTCTCTAAACAAAAGCCAAATCAATAGAATGTCTATATTATGTAATATTCTATTAATACAATACATCAGAAAATTATTTTTAATAAAGTAATTGTACTTAAAATATCAATTATTATATAAACTACATCTATATGAAGTTAAATCAAGTAAAATATAAAACTAATCATTAACAAGCCATGAATATGTTGGATTAATGTTAAAATCATTGGCTAATTAATGGCACCCATTTTAATATAGAACGTCTCACTCATTGGTTCTTTAATGCTCACCATTTTAAATATTAGACTTATCAATCATTGGTTAATTCATGCCAACATCTTTAATACATAGTATTTGAGAGTCATAAAAATGGTTGCTTTTAGTAATCAATCATTGGTACATTCATGAACCTCTATCATTGTCTCCTTTATAACCTTTGAAGTCATTGTAGGTTGTTATGACTATAAAAGATTGATCAATATGTTAGTTTGACTTTGTAATCATTAATATAATTCATAAGTTACTCTAGTTAATGTGACTATGGTTACCAACTAACTATCCTCAAAGTTACCAACCTTGGTTAAGGTGACTATGGTTACTTTAACCAATGTTGTCAATCCCTATAAATAGGAAGACCTCGTCATATTTCACTCACAAGAGCGTACAGAGCGTACAGAGCACACAGAACGTAGAGAGCACACAAAGCACACAGAGCACACAGAGCACAAAGCACGAAAGCGCGATCTCCGCCTCCACTTCCACACGATCAACCATGTCTTCAAAGAGAATCGAGCGCGAGGACTCTAGGTAGGCCTCTGACCCTGTGGACATTTTTGTAAATATGTTTCGTTGCTCAAGAACTCGATACGCCATATTGAGTTCATGTATACAATACAAACTTTATACATGAACTCGATACGGCGTATCGAGTTCATAATTTGTTTTGCTTTTTAAACGGGAACTCGATACGGCGTATCGAGTTCCTGTTTAAAACCTAAACATTAAACACGAACTCGTTACGCCGTATCGAGTTCGTGTTTAAAGTGTAGGTTTTAAACGGGAACTCGATACGGCGTATCGAGTTCCTGTTTAAAGTTTAGGTTTTAAACACGAACTCGATACACCGTATCGAGTTCCCGTTTAAAAAGCAAAGAAAGCAGAGGAACTCGATACGGCGTATCGAGTTCCCGTTTAAAGTTTAGGAATTAAACAGGAACTCGATACGCCGTATCGAGTTCTTGTATAAAAGAAGGCTCTGAGAGAGAAAACTTGTGTTTTTGGGGTAACAAATAATTATGGGGTGGAAAAGATATCAAATTGTCTGGCAAAATCAGTCTTTTTTATGTTGACTTTCCTTACTTTTAAAAAAAAACATGCTCTAATTATAGGTGTTTTATGACCTACTTTAGCTTAAAATAGTAGAAAATGATCCACAAATTGCCTTTACGATAGCAAATTCTCCTCAATACAGGTTTGGAATCTATATAAGTCATACCTACTATTTAAAAGAATATATAACCCTGTTTACTTATTACGATAAATATTTTCTTCACATGAATAGCCCTGCCTATAATAGATTTTTGAATATAGGATTGGTAGTGGGAACTGTTCTTCATGTTAATATACAACCTTAATCTACGTGACTACCTAACTTATGTTTTTGCATATACTTTCTTAAATAGGTCGTTTGAGAACCTGTCGGACCGGCCCGTGAAGAAAATAAAGCTTCGCATACAAGGTTCTCCAATCGAAGCCCAGACCAAGGTAGCTCCAGAGACCATGAAGAGAGGAAAAAAGCTTCTCTTTAACGAAGAGACAAAATCTCAGCCACATAGTGATGTTAGACAAAAGAAACTTGTCGCCGCTACTGGAGGTGAAGACCTTCCTGACCGAGATCTAACGGACAAGGAATGGTGTATGCAATATGTCGACTCAAAGAAAAAAGTCGTATTGTATACAGCAAAGAAGAAGGGTGAGGGGCAGCTTGGAAAGGAAACCCCATTTATGTATGGCCGTATTCTACGATTTGACTACGAAGATGTAGATTCGGCCAACATACTGGTAATGATAGAGTGCTCCAAGGGGGTACGTAAAGTGTTCCTTTCAGAAGACCTTTTAGTAAAGGAATCTTGTGGGCCAGAAGCGTTCAAAAAAGCACTTGATAGCTCACAAAACCTTATTGTTACCTTGAGGCCTTATATACAAGGCCATGTAACTCTAAGAGATGAAGTGCCCTCCCCATTGAAGGCCACAAAAAGGGTATCCAAAGTCCAGTCAAGACCACCAAAGAAGAAGACCACCAAAATGTCGGATACGTATTCAACAAGTGAAAACGAAGAGGAAGATAATAAGGGGACGCCAGGAGCTGAGCTGGCCTCGGGTGTTTTGTCATCCGAGCAGAATAAGATAAGGAGAGAGTTAATGCAACGGAAACTGGTCAGGAAAGGGCAAGTGTTTAATTTGCCTATAACACACATCCATTGGCCCCCTATTGATGAAAAAACAGGTCGACGACCACTTGAGATTAGAGAGCCACACCGCATGCATGTTCAAAATCTCAAGAAAAAAATGAAAATTAATCCTCATGCCACTGTGGTGCCTTTTATTGTTATGGTAGATCTTGAAGAATGTGAAACCATTGAAGATTTTGATATTAGAAAGCATGATCAATATAATTATTTTGTCATTGGTGGATCGCATTCAGTAGAGGCACGTCGGCAACTTGTGAGAGAACATCCAACAACTTTCTTCTTCAAGTATGCCGAGTGAAAAATTTATGTTGGGCTCACAACCGAAGAGGCTAAGTTGTTGGCATGGGACCATAATAATGATAATGACTATAGGCAGAAAATGTCGTCCATTGAGCGTATCCGGTTCTTCCACCACGAGTATTTAGACGTGAAACAAAAGTTTGGTGTGAAGTTACATCCAGGCCTTCGACGTCAATGTTTGCATGAAGTCAGCATTGTGGTAGATGATAATGTTAGGTCCGATGGTCTTCGAAAGTATGAGTCTTGGTTTCAATTGGCGTTTAGAGATGGAGAAGTATGGGACCTACAAGATCAAATCTTCTCAATGTGGGAGAATAAGGAGGTAAAGGGTCAACGACAAAAGAAATGTAGGGTTGACCCTCAACTAGAGTTAAAGTCACAAGCCGCCAAGAAAATTGACTTGACAATTGAAGAAGCGGCAGACGACATGAAGCTGTCTCTATGGAAAGCAATGCAAGGTATTAAGGACGAGCAGCTTCTTGTGTCGGTTTTGTCAAGGGTTGTGGCGAAAGATTTAAGCCTTGAAGAAATGGTCACTGAGTTCAATAAGTAAGTCTTTCAAATACTGAAATTGTAGTCTGTCTGGTGTAATTCAAAGTTCTAATCTTGATTTCTAATTTTACAATCATAAGGTGTACATGAAGATCCAAGAAGTTATGATGAAACAACTTGGATGTATAACTTGGGAACAAGTGACCGAGGATTATCCTCTAACGTCTTCGTATAAGGCGTTATCAGAGTATTTTATTGCATTCAAGGATTGGGTTAGTATTCATGGTTTTTCATTACCCTTTCATCATATGTAGAGCTTGTATAATAATACCTGATGTCCTATTGCTTCTATTAGAAACCGTGTCGAGGCAAGAAACAAGGAGAAGTTAAGGATATACACGATTTCCCTACATCCTTCCTTGCACATCTCGAGCGACCCAGAAAAGAAAAGGATCGTCGCTTAGTCAAGGCGTACGAAATGGAGGAAGATGGCTCCTTTAAAAAATTTAGCCACAAAAAAGATATTACGAGAGATCTTTACTACAATGTGGTTTGCGGTGATGTCATCGACTTGATCCAGAAGGTGCCAAAGAAGGAATATACGCTAATTATTGCGGATATTCCTTACGGATTTCGTATGGCTGGGTCATCATACGACGATGAACCGTTTAGGTTTAAACAATTGGAGAAGATGGTCAAGGATTTCGCTGAGCTAACGACCGCATCCTTGTGGCGAATAGTTGTCTTTCATAGTATGGATCAAGGGTACTCGGTAGCTCAAGCTTTGAGATCTCGTTGCCATGGCATCGAGAACCTTGCATGGTAAGGATTATTTATAGGTGTCTTTCACTATATTGCATTTCTTAAGGTTGTTGAATCTATTCTTAACTCGATGAATTATTTTTTATAGGATCAAGACCAATGTAAATAGAGGGCCAACTTTTCGGTTCGTTAATGCCATTGAATACATAACGGTTGGCTACTTCGATGAAATTAAGAAACAGAGAATCAAAGAGCATTCTAATGAAGTGGGAGGTTCAAATCTGTTGGTATATCCAGCAGTGACACGGAAATTGCGACATGTCACCACGACAAAACGGGGACTTGTCAACCCATACCAAAAACCTCAACGACTTATGATGCGCTTGATCGAGATGTTTTCTGTCGAAGGAGACTGGATATTAGATCTCTTTTCTGGCACAGGTATTCCTCGAACTAGGGTAACGATCTTGAGATAACCAATCCCTTTTTTTTCGTTTGACAACTAAATCTTATTGTTACTTACATCACAAGAACTACATCTGCATGTGCATTGAAGCTGTTTAGAAATACAGTTGCATTGGAGAAGGACGAGGACCAAGTTATATTTATTAATATGCAGATTAAGGCTTTGTGGGAGTGCCTAGACCAGCATGAGGAGGTCGGTGCAAAGAACCTCGCCAATACAGAAAGGTTTCAACCTGCTTCGCGAGAGCCTATTCCTCCGTTAGCCGGCGAACCGGGGGAGCTAATAGAGCTTGATGATGAGCTTATAGAAGATATTTCGTTGGCTCGGCTAACAGGGGAAACCAATGCACGTATAGCCGAAGACAGTTCTACACAAGATGATGAAGAAAATGACGTTGATGAATTGATTGCTATGTAATAGAGTCTATGAAGAATATGACACTGACGATTTGTTAAGATTTCACATTATTAATACAAATTTTGGGTTTTACCTAGTGGATTCTATTCTTTATAATCTTCTATATGTTTCAATTTTATTTTTATATACTTGATTAGTAGATTTATGACATTGGTTTCACCGCGTGCATAGCTAACTACCAAACTTATGGAGAAACATGAACTAGTTTAAATGGAGGCTGATTTTGGTCCAAGCTAACCTTAACAGAACATGGCCCTATAATTGTTGCCATGACTGTCCATGTTGTTATTATGGATCTTTGTCTTCTATTGTTAAAACTATTATGTTTCTATTCCATTGCTGCTTAGATTGTGTAGTGTGTTGATAATGGTTCCAGTTGCGTTATCGTTCGGAGTTTGATCTTGTGTGAATCACCTAAGCAATAGAGTAGATCAATTTTAAATACAGGTATGAAAGCCTAATAGGTTTGTTATTTCCACGACATTATCCTAAAGTTCACTGCCTTACATTGTCCACAATTATAAACATATGGTTTGATCCCATATGAACAAACTGAGGAATAGATTAGATCAATTTTAAATACAAGTATTGAATACTTTAATAAGTTAGTTATTCCAATCACTTATCCTAATGTGCACTATCCTACATTTTCCACAATTACATACATGCATGTATGGGTCAAAGTATAAATTATATCTCATTTTATTAGTATGGATACAAGTACACCTGATATTTTTGTAAAACTTACCTAATTAATATAAGTCTTTAAGTTAGTGTTTCCCTTGTTGCACAGTAGTGACATATTGAGCCATAGTTGAACTTTATTATGCCTACATTAACTTATCAACATGTTTAAACTTGCATGATTTCTAATGATCTCCACTCGTAGATCTATCATGTATTTTTATATTTGCAAATTCTCATCAAGTTGAGGAACATGTGATACTAGTGCATCCAATTTTTGTAGAGAGGGTGTATTTGCTTCATTTTAAGAAGATTCTACAAGTGGAATGCGCAATCCTTCCACTTGTGAACGCGAACGTGTTCTATGTCGGACGCTACCTCAACTAGTGCCTCCAGTCCGGAAGATGTATGGTTCGTCGATTCCAGTGCCTCGAACCATGTGACATCACATCAAGAATGGTTCTGAGAACTTTGAGAGCCGGACCGACCTGGCTATGTCGAAACCGGAGACGACACTACGCACCCAATTCGGCACATCGGCAATGTTCCGTTCGGAAAAGAATGTAAGCAAAATTACATTAAAAATGTCTCGCATGTACCGACCATTACGAAGAATTTGGTCTCCGTCAGCCAAATTGTAGAGCAAGGGATGCAAGTTCGATTTAATCAAGGCGGTTGCTTCATCGAAAAAGAAGGACGACTCATCGCATGCAGACGAAGAGAGGGCCGGATGTTCATTCTCGATTCACGCGAGATGAAATCTACCATGTTCGCGAAAAGCACAAAAGCTGACTCTGACATAGAGCTATGGCACAAGCGAATCGGCCACATCAATCTCAACAAACTCAAAGCAATGAAATCGAAAGGAGTTGTCATCGGACTCCCGACATTCAAAGAGAAGGAGATTGAAGGTGTATGCGAAGCATGCCAATTCGGCAAGCAACACCGACACCCATTCCCGAAAGAGCGGAACGTGAGCAAAGGTCTACTCGACGTAGTCCATTTCGATGTATGGGGACCGACGCAGATGGATACATTCGGTGGATGCCGATATTACGTGCTCTTCATCGACGACTCCTCTAGGCACACTTGGATCTACCTAATGCAGCAAAAGTGCAGAGTGTTCGGAGACTTCCAAAATTTCAAGAATGAAGTTGAGAAAGCCACAGGCCGACATGTACGATGCCTTCGATCGGATGGCGGCAAGGAGTACTTCTCGGACGATTTCACGGCGTACCTCCGAAAGGAAGGAATTCGGTGAGAATTCACTTGCCGACACACTCCGCAACAAAACGGAGTAGCCGAGTGCAAAAATCGGCACATCCTCGAAGTAGCGAGGGCCATGATGAACGAGAAGCATATGCCCAAGTCATATTGGGCCGAAGCTGCAAATACGGCCGTCTACCTAATGAACCAGTGCACAACATCCGGCGTGCACGAGGTCACTCCACACGAAAAATACTTCGGAAGGAAGCCGGATTTATCGCACATCCGGATATTCGGCGCGATAGCGTACGTGCACATCACCGACGAGAAGCGTCAAAAGCTTGACCCAAAGGGGTACAAGTGCTACAACCCCTCAACTCAAAAATCTCGAGTAAGTCGAGACGTCATTTTTGACAAGTCTGCATCCTGGTACACACCATAGACAACTTCGCCTCCGCTCGACCCAGAATTTGCCGAACAAGAGATCGAGGATGAAGATCGCCCTACGCGCATGATCGAAGGAAGTCCGATCACGACCCGACTGAGCGGACCACAAGAGCCTTTGAGCGATCAAAGCACATCACGGCCTAGCCAGAAGATGGACAAAGGCAAGGCTAAAATGGCGGAATATGAAGACGATCGCTTCGACGACGATGAATCGACTCACTCACTCAACAGTGAGTTCGGCGGCTTCGATGTACCAATCGGAGCTAAGAAAGCCCTCACCTCTACAAATGAAAAGCTCCGCCGATCCACTCGTGAAAAGAACCCCGTAAGCCGATTCGGCTACAACGAGTATATGGCGTACCATTACGCCTTTATGATGAAGGTAGCGACAGTACGGGATCCGGAAACCTTTTCAGAAGCCGCGAAGGACCCACGATGGATCGAAGAAATGAACGAGGAGATGCAGGCACTACGGAAGAACGAGACGTGGGATCTCGTTCCCACCTCACCACACAAAAAGGCGATCGGATGTAGATGGATCTACAAGGTGAAGTATAACGTTGATGGCTCCGTAAACCGCTACAAAGCTTGACTCGTAGCTAAAGGATACGCTCAGACGCATGGTGTCGACTACGAAGAGACCTTTGCCCCGGTGGCAAAGATGACGACGGTGTAGACCGTAATTGCGATTGCCGCGGCGAAAGGGTGGCACCTCCATCAAATGGATGTCAAGAACGCCTTTCTACAAGGCGAATTAGAAGAGGAGGTGTACATGATCCAACCACCCGGTTTCAACTCAAGCACCCATCCGAAAGCTGTTTGTCGACTCAAGAAGCCACTCTACGGCCTCAAGCAAGCACCGCGTGCTTGACATTCGAAGATAACGCAATATCTTCATCAAATCGGCTTCCGTATGTCAAAATCGGACAACTCCCTCTACATACGAAGCGATTCCGCAAGTCCTATCGTCATCATTTTATATGTGGATGACCTAGTCATTGGAGGTGAGCATCTCGTCGAAATCACTAAGGTCAAATACCTCCTTTCCGACAAGTTCGAGATGACGGACATGAAGGAGCTCCACTACTTCCTCGGCATTGAGGTAATTCGGACTCCAGCCGGAATCATGATCTCTCAATGGCACTACATCCTCAACTTGTTATACAAGTTCAGGATGGCTGAGTGCAAATCCGTGGCAACCCCGCTCGATCGTAATCTCAAACTAGATGCGATCTCCGGCACCAAAGTGTGTGAGCTGACTCAGTATCGGCAACTCATCGGGAGTCTCATCTACCTCACGATCACTCGACCTGATCTCAGTTATCCGATCGGTCTCCTTAGCCAATTCATGCAAACACCGCGTGATACTCACTTGGATTGTGCTAAGCAAATTCTATGATACATGAGCAACACAATGGATTGCGGCATCCTCTACAAGACCGTGATGCCAATACGACTCGAGGGGTACACAAATGCCGATTGGGCCGGCTACAAAGCCGATAGAAGATCAACCTCCGGATTTGTTTTCTCCCTCGGCAGTGGAGCAATATCCTAAAGTAGCAAGAAGCAGCCTATCGTCGCTCTTTCGAGTACGGAGGCGGAATACAGGGGCGCAATCGTAGCTGCATGTGAAGCCGTCTTGCTCAATAGGATTTTGAAGGATCTAGGCGTACCCATCAAGGATCCGACTTCCCTTTACTGCGACAACATGAGCAGTATCTATCTGGCTCGGAACCCGGTGTTCCACGCGCGGACAAAGCACATCGAAGTGCACTATCACTTCATTCGAGAGCGCGTTCTGGCTGGCGATGTCGACCTACAACACATTAGCACCAATCTTCAAACGGTTGACATCTTCACCAAAGCCTTAGGAGCCGACAAGCTATGGCAATTTATGAACGATCTTGGATTGACGATCCTTGACCTGCCAAGCTTGAGGGGGAATACTGAAGACACTACGCAATAACGTGTGGATTCCGCAACCACGCAATGAAGCAGCGAAGAGCCGATCTACCGCGCAAAGCCGCGAAGAAAGACGCAAGCCGAAGCACAGACTTCGTAACTACGTACAACGCAAGTTGGAGCACAGATTCCGCAACTCCGCATAAAGTGAGCCGACGCGAGTCGACATGGACTCCGGAACGCGAGTCGAAGCGGATTTCGGATACCGTCTGAAACCGACCCGACTTGAGCTTGAGGGGGCGTGTTGAGAATCAAGCTCAACTTGGTCTAGTGTGTGAACTCACCTTGAGAGTGAATAGACACTCCAATGGTCAAGAGTCACCATTAAGTCACTTGTTTGTATTCTAGCATTTAGTATGAGTCATAAAATCATATTCTATGACACATAACTTATGAGCTTTCACATTCCCCATGCTCCATGAGCCTTGTAGTTAATGAAGAGAGAGGGTGACTATATAAAGCACCCTCCTCCCACCTTGTATTTGGTTGAGTCTTTCTCCTTTGTTAATATACTTTTAACCTTGCGTATACTTTGTGTGTATGTCTCTCTCTCTCTATCTCTCACACACACACACACAGTTCAGACCTATTCCGCTTCACAAGAATCCATCTCTTGATTCTTTTCAAAGTCCATACGGACTGACAGAAGTACGGTGTACTTCAATGCTCACACAAGCATCTGACACTAACTATGAGACATTAACTACCTAGTAGTCTAGGCTGCTACTAGGCTTCCGGTTACTGATGGATCCAGCTAACCGGCTCCCCAGCTCACCAACTCACCGATCTGGCTCATCCTTCCAGATGCAGATCCGGCTCAGGCTTATTCAGCCGATCCGGATCCAGTTGAGCTTGCCGCTCAACACTTAGCTAAGAGTCGTTCCTTGTAGCGATTTACCGAGTTGTCGACATTATATTTTACTTTGAAAATCCATCTACAATCGATTGCTTTCTTGCTTGAAGTATGGGGGATGAGATCCCATGTCTCGTTTTTGCTTAAAGCCTACATCTTTGTTGGGAATCCGGTCCCTCTGGATGAGAACCAAATTCCTTTCGGATCCATCTTGTCCGATTTGGTTCCGTCCTTCATCTCGTTTGATCGGCACGTCTGGTTCTCATCCTAATCCCATATGGAGGGACCGAATTCCCAACAAACTCCCCCTTCACTCCGGCACATAATGTCTTGCTAGTCCGATCCATCTCTGTCATGCATCCAACTTGTCGGTTGACAACACCTTGGTCAACATGTTCGATTCGTTCTCTTCCGTGTGGATCTTCAGTAGCACGAAGTCTTGGTCTTCTATTCTTTGCCAGAGCCATTGGTATCTGCGATGGATGTGTTTCATGCTAGAGTGGTACACCATGTTCTTTGCAAGGTGGATGACACTTTGACTGTCATAGTAGAGCTGGAATTCCTCCTGTCGGATCCCTAGCTCTTCAATGAAGTCCTTCATCTAGAGTACTTCCTTGCCGGCTTCCACGGTTGCCATGTACTCCGCCTCTGTTGTCGACAATGCAATGGACTTCTGTAGCCTTGACTGCAATGATACGGCTCCCCATGCATATGTCATGACGTATCCAGATGTAGACCGGATGATATCTACATCAGCCGACATGTTCGAATCCGTAAAGCCTTCCAGTAGGGGTTTACCGGAGCCGAATTGGAGGCACATGCTCAAGGTGCCTTTCAAGTATTGGACTATCCACTTGACAATGTCCTAGTGTTCTCTTCCTGGTTGACCACTTTGACTACATATTCGATATCCAACCGGGTACACACCATTGCGTACATCAAGCTTACGATGGTACATGCATATGGTACCTTTATCATCTCCGACTTCTCTACCTTTGTCTTCAGGCTCTGCTTTTTGGATAGTTTGTAGTTTGCCGGACGTGTTGACCTGACATGCACGGCCGTGACTTTGGATCCAATTTTTCTTTCTTGACCTTTGCTACATGCACGTAGGTGAGACAACCGAACACCTTCATATGCCGGTAAGACACGTCTTTACCGGTCCATACTCTCTAATATCTATGATGTGTCTCCGTTCAAGGGTGTTGAGGGTGATCTATTTTTTGCATACGTCGCTGTCATCAACGCCTCAACCCAAAATGTCTTGGATAACTTAGCATGAGCTAGCATGCTCCGGACTCTCTCCATCACCGTCCGGTTCATCCTTTCGGCCAATCCGTTCAGCTCCGGTGTCTTCGGCACGGTAAATTCGAGCCGGATTCCTTTTGACCGGTAGTACTCCTCGAACTGCCCTCGATATTCTCCTCCATTGTCCGCTCGAACCATCTTCAGCATCCAGCCGGTTTCCCTTTCCACTCTCGCGGGGAACTCCTTGATGACGGTCAGTACCCGATCCTTCGTCTTCAGTGGTGAGACCCACAATTTCCGGCTGTGGTCATCTATGATTGTCACGAAGTACTGTGATCCGGCATGGGAGTTCGTGTCCACTTGGCATACATCGGTATGCACAAGCTCCAACGGTTCTTTCCGTCTTGCCGGTGATCAGGTTCGGAAAGAGGTTCATTTTGCTTGCCGGCCAAACAGTCGGTGCACTTCTCAAACTGCACATCTTTCACCCCTTGAAGGAGGTTATCCTCGACAATTCTTCGCATCCCCCCAAATGAGGTCGTTGCCTCTAAGTCTCACATTGTTGTAACTTCCTCTCATAGTGATAGTTGGAGTCTGTGGGCTCCCGTGGTTTTTTCCCGATTAGGGTTTTCCATGTTAACATTCAGTGTCATCTCTGTTATCTGTGTAAATGCATTGCTACTTTCTGTTTTATTTCTTCCATTGTGAGTTTGAGACTCGGTGGTGGCCGAGCACTATTCCGCACAATCTCCTTGTTCATTGCTTCGATCCATCATGGATCCTTGGCTGCCTCGGAAAAGGTTTCCGGTTCTTGGACAGTCGCCACCTTCATCATAAAGGCATAGTGGTATGCCATATACTAATCGTAGCCGAATCGATTAATCGAGTTTTCTCTCAGGTGGAGCGACGAAGCTTCTCGTTTGTAGAGTCTAAGGCTTTCTTCGCTCCATTTGTCCAGATGGTTGGGATGTCTAGGTCTTCGAACTCATTGTCAAGGGAGGGAATCGAGTCGTTGTCAATTGGATCTTCATATTCTGACATATTGGCCTTCCCTTTGTCGAGTTTTGGACTCGGCCGAGATGTGCTTTGGTCACTCAGGGGCTCCTGTGGTCCACTAAGCCGTGTCGTAATCAGACTTTTCTTCAAACATGTGTCTGAGTCGAAATTCGTCTTCTATCTCTCGTTCGGTCGATTCCAGGTCAATTGGAGTTGAAATCGGAGTCATCTTTGGGTCGTACCAGGATGCCGACTCGTCGAAAATGACGTCTCGACTTACTTGAACTTTTCGGGTGCACCAGGATGCCAACTCGTCGAAAAATATGTCTCGACTTACTCGAACTTTTCGGGTAGAAGGATTGTAACATTTGTACCCCTTTTGTTTGAGTGAGTACCCTATAAGGATACTTTTCTCCGACTTCGGGTCAAGCTTTTGATCGAGCCGAATATCCAGATATGTGATAGATTCGGCTTCTTTCCGAAGATCTTTACCCCATAAGTTGTACATCTGTTCATGACATAGACAACTGTGTTAGCCGCTCCTACCTAGTAAGATTTCGGCAAGTTTTTCTCGTTTGTCATGGCCCTTGCTACCTCTTGTAGAGAATGTGACTCGAACCTCTAACCTATAACACACCCAATATGTAGTATTAGATAAACCATTTGGAAACCCTTAAGTTATATGTAAATTGTATAGGGTTAATATTGTATATTTGGAAACCTTTACATTATATGTACATTGTATATGGTTAATATTGTATAGCATATTGGAAACCTTTACGTTATATGATTCTGCCAACAACACGGCATACGACGGCACACCACAGTCTGGAGCAGAACGGAATTGCCGTGTGGATGAATTAGACAATTCAAGAAAGGATAGTTCCATGCTTCAACACTCTGGACTATCGGATGGCTTCTAGGCAGAGGCACCACTTACGACAATACACATAATCAATATGTTGCCTAGTAGGCCTCTAGGACTTCGGATACCTCAGGAACTATGGAACGGCAACAAGCCGAATTACGACAAGCTGGGTGCAAGGCATATACCGTCATATCGAAAGACGATCGCCGCACACTTGCACCAATGTCCAGGAAATGCATTTTCCCCGATTACGGACCAGATGGAGAAATCGACTATCGACTCTAGGACCTCGAGCACAGACAGATCATCCGAAGTTCGGACGTAGTGTTCAATGAGTCAGCCATGCATCAATCGGCCGAAAAGCCAATCGAAGTCCAAAGGGTAATTTTTTCGAATGTGCCAAACCTTCACAAAGGCCCAACACACAACACAAGATCGGGTTCACAGGTAGCCGAAACCTCTAGTACCAACTCGGTAGAATCTAACTTGGCACAGTCGAATGTTTCGGCTTCTGACCATCCGACTTGGACACCTGATGCGACTAGTCTAGTCATACCTCGAAGATCTGAGAGACTGTCGTAGCCCCTGGAGAGATACTCTCCTGAAATCTTCTTTACGGATGTCGGAGAACCGACTTCATATGAAGAAGCATATACATCTACTGATTCGGCCAATTGGCATCTGGCAATAGAGTTCGAGATGAACTACATTCGAGCAAACCAAACTTGGGACTTGGTCGAACTACCGAAAAATCAACGTACTCCTCCATGCAAATGGGTCTATAGAATTAATGAGATGTTCGAGTTGGCCATCGCAAAATTCAAGGCTTGACTAGTTGCGAAAGGGTTTCAACATGAATATGTGTTGATTTCGACGAAATATTTTCACCAGTGGCGAAAATGACGACCCTTAGACTCATGCTCAACTTCGTGGCAGCCGAGGACTTAGAGCTGGTTCAGTTAGATGCCAAAACTGCATTCCTCCATGGTGATCTAGAGGAGGAACTTTATATGGAACAACCGAAAGGCTTCGTCGCACCCGGCCAAGAATATCTAGTCTACCAACTCAAGAAGAGTCTTTACGGGCTGAAACAGGCACCGCGGCAGTGGTATAAGAAGTTCGATGACTTCATTCAGTCGGTCGGCTTCTCAAAGAGTGATGCGGACCACTATCTCTTCACGAAAACTACTCAAGATGGGTCACCCATCTTCCTCATCATCTATGTGGACGACACGCTAATCTCCAGTCGGCAAGTCGGAGAGTTTGCCAAACTCGTTTGGCAACTACGGCTAATGTTTTCCATGAAGGACCTTGGTCCAGCAAGACACATTCTCGGCATGAAGATTAGTCGAAATCAAAATCAAAATCGAAGACAATTGTTTCTGTCCCAATCCGACTATATTAGACGTGTCCTCGAACACTTCAACATGCAATCGGAAAAATCTGTTTCGACCCTGCCCCCCATTAGCCTTCGACTATCTCACCAAGACTGTCTAACATCTGATTCAAAGGGTGAAACTATGAAATCGGTACAATATGCACCGGTAGTCGGCTCCTTGATGTACGTGATGGTCGCTACACAGCTTGACATTGCTCACACCGTAGGATTCATCAGCAGATTCATGCACAACCCTAGCCGATCGCATGGGAATGCAGTAAAGCATGTGTTCAGATATCTGGTGGGCACAAAAGACCTTGGCATTCTATTCGGTCCGAATGACACTTCAAGCGTAGTCGGTTACACTGACTCGGACTTTGCCGGCTGTGTGGACAGTCGAAAATCGACAATTTGATACTGCTTTGAGTTCAGCAATGGAGCAATCTCGTGGAAATCAAAACTTCAGGAGTGCACATTTTGCTCTGTCGAAAAATCTGGTTCACCGCAACGCCTCGAAGCACATCGACTTTCGATATCACTTTGTTCGAGACTGCATAAGTTCAGGGAAAATCGGCCTCAAGAAGATATCTATAGCCTATAATGTTGCAGACGGGATGACCAGGTGTCTTTCAGTACATCGATTCTGATCCCTTTGGCACCAGATGGGTGTAACGAAGAATCAATCCGATTAAGTCGGACACTTAGGATGTTTTCGAACAGTCGACTTCGACAGTTCGAAGTTCGGCTTTAGTTTCCCCAACCTCGGCCAGTTCGACCTTTAGTTTTTCGAAGTTCATCGACTCGAACGGAATTTCGATTTGTTCGAAAACTTTGTATCAATCTTTATTGTACATTTATTTTGATTTACATAATTTCGATGTATATGCCCATTATGGGGGAGTGTTGAATGCGGGTCTCTAATGAAGTATTCACATTGTCTCCTTTTGTACACACTAGGTTTAGGCTATTTATGTAAATAGTAAGAAGGGTAGTTGCCCTAAGTCAGTCAGTACATAAACTGACTTTGTAACCTAGTTTTGTGGTTTATATAATTTAGTTCATCTTGTGCCCAACGTCTCTCTCTCTCTCTTGCGTTCTAAGTGGCTCATTGTCTCTGTTGCCATCAATGCTTGCATCCACTTATGATCCTCACCTTAGGAGAGTGTTGATTTGTTTCGCACTAGACGACCGCGTCTCCAACACCCCATTCTGTCGAACTCTCTAGGATTGTTCCTACCATCTTGCCATTGGTAGGAGTTGCATTCTCGTGTCATTGGTAGGAGTTGCACCATTTCATCATCATCGATGACGACGTTGATCGATCCAAGGGCGTCACACAACTCCTTAATCTTCAAGGTATAGCTAGTGATCGACATATCCCTCTGTTGCATGTTATTCAACTCCTGTCGAAGCTGGAGCTTTCGTGCAGCCGTATTGACCGCAAAAATCTTCTTGAGATTGCCCCAAGCTTCTTTCGGCATTTTTGACTCTCGATTATAGCCAAGCATGTGATCATGAACGCATGATGCAAGGCAATACAACGCACGACTTGTGACCTGCTCCCACGTTGGGTAGTCGGCATGTGTTGGGTTGAGTTGCGTTTCGTGAGCTCCTTCGATATAGTTCTAGTAACCTTGTCTGACAAGGTATTGACACATCTTGTATTCCCAAGATGCAAAGTTTGTCCTGTCGAGCTTCTTCGTAGGAAGAGTGCTTCCCATATGAGTATTCATGGTGTCGATTTCTTTCTTTGTTGCTTGAACTGGTTCTAACAATCGTCAGTGTTGTGTATTCCCAAGATGCAAAGTTTGTCCTGTCGAGCTTCTCCATAGGAAGAGAGCTTCCGATATGAGTATTCATGGTGTCGATTTCTTTCTTTGTTGCTTGAACTAGTTCTAACGATCGTCGGTGTTGTGTATTCCCAAGATGCAAAGTTTGTCTTGTTGAGCTTCTCCGTAGGAAGAGCGCTTCCCATATGAGTATTCATGGTGTCGATTTCTTTCTTTGTTGCTTGAACCGGTTCTGACGATTGTCGGCGTTGTGATCACAACACAGTTGAGCGAGTTTGATCAGATAACCACACACTATGATACCATGTAAAGAAGGTGAGACGTAGGTGGTGCTATGCAATGGAAGCGAACTCTGTGTGTGTGAGTACACGTAAGGCAAGATAGAGAGAGAGAGAGAGAGAGAGAGAGAGAGAGAGAGAGAGAGAGAGAGAGAGAGAGAGCTCGAACAAGAAGTTGTATGAGTAAAAATTGAATTACATCCAACTAATAAATAAGTTACAAAAGGTTGGTTTAAATACCAATTGATCTAGGGCAAGTGCCCTTTCTATTAATTACAAATCTAGCCTAGTATGATGTCCACTGGCTAGTGTGACATTGTCTCTATGGGGAAGTTGAGTTTGATTCTCAACAAAAGGAAAATATAACTACTTTGTAGCCATAGAATGTGAGTTTATAGGAGTAAACATCATACACATGGGATTCATTGCCATTTATACAAATTGGCTAGGTAGCATAGAACCCCCACCCTTGGGAAGAAATATCCCAACAACATAAGACATCCCAACAACCCCCCCTCCCCTTGGGAAAGGATAACATGTCGACCTTGGATGAGAATACAACACTCGCTTAAAGAGAAGGAGCTCCCAAGCCGAACATAAATTAGAAAACCCTAGTTTCCATGATGGAAAAAGGTAGTCCGGCTAGTATCCCAACACAAGTGAGAGTGGTAAGTCCACCCATATTAACAAATTGGTCCCGAAATTCAAAATATTTAGTGACACCTATGATCAAGTAGAGTGCTTCAAGAAAATCACTCAAGCATATGAGCCATCATAAACATAATGAGAGAAGTCCTACATGTTTTACCTAAGATTGAGAGGACTTTATTGCTAGTTTTGTCTTACAAGGGTTCAAGTGAAACATGATCAACCACTTGTGTTTGCTCAAACAAGAAGCAAATGCTATCATGTGTAATTAAATAAGATACCAAAAGTCTACACAACATGTGTAAACCAAGAGAACAATATGTTCTTTGATGGCAAAGTCATGAACCTAGTTTATTTTTGGTTTGTACAATCCTATCTTACATAAATTCCTAGTTGCAAAAGGCCCACATGGTGAGGGAAATTTTGAGCAAGTAGGAATATATAATTGTACTATTAACAAATAAACCCTAGGATTATATGAGCCCCTCACTATTAAACAAATACAACACATGTTTTAACAAAAAACGCCCACGACAATAATTTGGTTTTAACAAGATCCAGTTTGTGGGGTGCCTTGACGATAAAAACATGACTGCCATGAAACTACTCTTTGTCATTCCATCGAAGGTAGGTGTGAAAGTAGTTACTTGTGCTCAATGGATAGAGTGAAACCTATGTATCTTACCCCAACCCTTGTGCTAAAATCAATCCAATGAAAGAATATGATAACTTCATCCAAGAGGTGCAACAACAATGAATGAAGTAAGCAGCTTAGAGTTTGACCAATGTAGTGAAATACGGGATCATATAACTCACGAATGAGCATAATCATTAGTTTATTGTTATGTATGTTAAATTGTTTATCATTTTGCAGTGTGGGAGGGTTTACAATCACACTACGACTTCATGGTCAAGAGTGATCCCGTAAAATTATTTCAGCATGAACTTGCTAATATCTGCAATTCAATAGTTGTTACTTGATGGTCTAAAGGGATGGTAGTGTTTGTCTCTCCCTATCCATTAGGGGACTAGCGCATGTAGGTGATCCTTGGGGAGTAGCTCCATGTACAAGTGATGTGTTCTCACTTAAGGCTTGGGTGTTATTATTGTTTCCTCTTAAAGGTTGTAGGAAAGTTCCTTGTCTAAGTGCTCTCTCCTCTTCATCTTTTCGAGGCATGTGCATGTCATTATAATTAACCTATAACTGGTTGTATGTTGTTGTTAAGTTTCCTATGAGACATCCAACATTATCATACCCTTGCCAATGACCGTTTTATTTACTCTAACCTAGCTAGTAGGGGTATTCCATGCACTAGAGGTTCTCCCCTCTAGTGTTGGCCTTATTATATCTTGCAATATTTCCCTCGAAAGTGGTTCTTTGACTTTATACCATTATGCGAAGAATGTTGTGGAATTCACCAAGATTTTGGGCTTCCAATGGGGTGGGTAGAGGTGAAGTCCTCAAATTAGAAGACGTTAGCACAATAAATATATGTTTTCGGCATAATCTGCAACAGGCGAGCGAATCCATTCCAAATTATGGTTTCCATGCGAATGCGGTGCCAGAAACCGATGGCCAAAGTGTTTTTTCCGAACATGCAAGTCAATCTCATACTCTGGAGTGTGTATGTCCAAGGAGCACTAGCAGGTTGGATTAGGGTTAGGGTTAGGGTTAGGGTTAGGGTTAAAGGAAAAGGGAAGGAGGGGTAGTTTGGGAAATAAAGGAAAATACGGATGGATTTATTGGGAGAAATACGAATACATACGAGAAAAACACAGATACCGATACGGATATGGCGAGCAGGAAATACGAATACGAATACGAATACGAGATACGGCGTCGTGGCCCCGACCCCGCCCGATCTGTGCTGCTGGTGATCGATATGCAGGAGTACTTCAGAGAGATCGCCTCTCCTATCCTCCCTTCCCTGCAGAGCACCATCGCTATCTGCCGTGGAGCTTGTATCCCTGTTGTATATACTCGCCACTCCCACAAGGACCCCTCTGACCATGGCATGCTCGGAGAGTGGTGGCCGTCCCTCATCCACCATGACACCCCTGAAGCTCAGCTCCTTCCAGAGGTACGACTTCTACGACTTCAACCCTTCTTCTTTCTTATGCCTATGGATATGCTTCTTACCGTTTGCAGGTGTGTTTTATGCATGCCTGTATGTATGTGTAGCCGCATAGGACCATGTGTATGTGTGCATGCCTATATGTTGAGGGCCTATAATCATGTCTATGTATATGCCTATGTGTTGATGGCCTATGACCTTGTGTATGTGTATGTATGCATAGTCTTATTCATATGCATACATACTCCTATGTGTATGATGATGCCTATGCATATACATACTTTTATGTGTATATGCTTATTACCATGTATTTATGGATATGCGTATGTGTATGTTCATTACCATACCTATTCGTATGTCTATGGCTATGGGAATGCTTATATCTATGAAGATGCTTTAGCGATATGTATGTATGTATGCATGCAATTTTACCATGTATGTATGTTGATGGCCTATAACCATGTCTATGTATATGCCTATGTGTTGATGGCCTATGACCTTGTGTATTTGTATGTATACATAGGCTTATTCATATGCATACTCCTATGTGTATGATAATGCCAATGCACATACATACTTTTATGTGTATATACTTAATTTCCATGTATTTATGGATATGCGTATGTGTATGTTCATTACTGTACATATTTGTATGTCCATGGCTATGAAAATGCTTTGGCGATATGTATGTATGCATGCATGCAATATTACCATGCGTATCTCACCTAGACAGGTATGTGGACTCTTTCCAAACAATGGGAGAAAAATAGCAGTCTAATATTGTGATTTTTTAGAGAGACATCTAATTCAGGCTGCAAACTGAGTTGTTGTCATCCATATAATTTCAGTTGGCTGGAGATGCATTTCACATGGTAATCACTTATCGCCCCAATGAATGATATGGGAGAGTAGATATGATGATTGCTTATTACTAAAAGCGTGTAGATACAACTAAATCCCCATTTTAAACCATACAAGGAGGATTGAGGATGAGAGAAACAAGAAGAAATAAAAAAAACAAAAATACAATGGGAGTACCTCCACGTGGTCTCTATAGAGAGCCACAAAATTCTCTCCAAGAGATGTACAAAGGGAGCTATTTATGTAACTGCTTTGATGGCCCATTCTCTATTTCAAAAGCATGCAATCATACATGAAAATTAGCATTCTCTCTGATTGATTTGGGATGTTAGTAGTTACACAACTGTGTTGGTCTTGGGTCATGTGCGACACTCTTCTTATGTTGTTATTGTAATACTCTAGGACCAGCAGTGCAATTGTATAGGACTGGATTTCAGACCAAAAGAAAATGAACAAACCAAATCAATCACGAGGAGCAAATTGAGTTTTCAGATGTTCAAGATAGAGGTGGAGCAAAGAGATGTGGGGCAGATGATAGTGCAAGTATTTCTGCATCCAAATCTTTTTTGACCAGATTAAACAATCAAAATTTTATCGCAGAAACAAGACAACTTGAAATTTACCAGTTTCTAGATGACAAACATAGCCAAGTCTAGTCTAATGCTCATAGTATCACGGAAATATGTTGTGAAAAAAGGATATTAGAATGCCAGTATTATCTAATATCACATGAATTTGATGTAAACAACGTGATTAATATTCATGAAAACTCTTGGAAAGGCTAGAGTCGCCCTCAACACAACCAGAAATCCATACTATTCCAATCATGTCTACCTTACGACGGGGTTTTTGGGTGTCTGCAACGTGGGGCGAACCATACACTACTGTTCACAGGTAGTTTATCAGTAGTGTAGAGTTTTTTTCATAAGAATGTGAAAAGAGAACAAAGGGCACAAGGATAGGTAGTCCTACCTATTATAACAGTTAATCATAGGTCAATGTCCAGACTGTAACCATCCAGATTAGGCAAAGCCATCAAATAACGTAGTGGAACAAATGTAGTCTATTCTTAACTAGACTAAGGCGCAAGTGTAGTTACATGCATTCCTGACCATAACAATGAGGACAAGCTGTCAAAAGTCCATACATTTTCTGATGTCTTTCACAATGCATGGTGACCTATGATCCAGAGTGCTGATCTTGTTGGAGGAGTGCAATCAACTTACATGGGGAGGAAATAAGTTTTGATTGCATCTTGTTACCCACAATGGGACTTCTAAAGAATTATGAAAAAGGACCATTTATAGTTGGGTCATATCAAGGTATTTGGTATAATGATCAATCAAGCATGATTCCTTTTCATGCCTTTGTGCAGTTTTTTCCTTCAATTTCTTTCCTTATTGACTACAGCATATTTTGCAACCTAATGATTATCATCATCGTTGTGCATTTCAGGTTAACAGAACGAGCGATGATAAACTGGTTGAGAAGCACACTTATAGTGCTTTCTATGATACCGACCTAGAAAGCTTCTTGAAGAAATCAGAGAGAACAGAAGTAATCGTGACAGGAGTTATGACGAATCTATGCTGTGAGACCACTGCTAGGGATGCATTCATCAGGGGTTTCCGAGTCTTTTTCTCAACTGATGCAACAGCAACTTCCAATCATGATTTGCACTCTTCCACTTTGAAGAATTTAGCCTATGGTTTTGCATACCTCGTGGATTGTAAGAGGTTGAAATCATATCTTTCCTAGGTGTGTGTGACCAGAGAAAATACCATACATGCCTATGACTGGAAATCACTCTTCTTCATACTTCATTAGCTGTCCATAGAAAGAGCACTAACTATTATACATACCTAGCACTAGAAACACTTTTCTTTATGCATAAGTTGGGCATAATACTCTAGAAAACCTTTTCTTCATACATAAGCTGTGCATAATACTCTAGGTTTTGTTTATCGTTAATGAAGAGCTCCTAAGCAGTATGCTTTCCATTAGCATGACTAATGGGTGAAGGAGCTGCTCTTTATTGTGAATACTAGTTTTACACAGGATTCTTAGAAGAGTCTGAAATGGCTGCATATGAGACACTATGCAAGCTTCATCTAGCTATGGTGATTTAATTCTTGTAACAAAGATCTATCCTGTGAAGGAAATATTGAGTGTATTAACAGCGAAAAACAATGTGAAATATTGAGCTATGTATCTTTTGGTGATGATGTAAGTATCTCTACATCTTTGTAGACCACTAGACCATGTTTATGGACAAATAGAGAATGTAGATGTAGACACATTATGAGCTATGGCGACTAATTTCTTTGTTGATGTGATAGATATATTTGATTGTGTATATGGGGTATGGTTGTTTGTAATTGGTCGATAGATGATGAGATTTTGCTCTTGAATTCAAATTCAATACACAAACTCAGAAAAAATCGAATGGTTGCGTGGAAACTTTATCATATACTTGCATGAGTATAAAATAAAGTAGGTGCATAAGAGTAGCCAACAAAAGGAATGCAAGGAAGTTGATTTATAGGTCATGGCAGCACAACTAATAAAAGAAGTGGAGGATACTATACAAATGAAGGAGAAGCTAGATGTTGAATATGATTATGAATGTAATTGATGACTGTTTATATGGATTGCGAGAGAGATGATGACATATAATAGAATGAAAGAGTAGAAAGAATGATGGAATTAATACTTTACAAAAGGACGGGACATTTATTTCCCAACAATATTGATCCATTGGCATTTTGATTAATCAATGGCTTACACATGTTTGTAATAGTAGTGAAGTGATGGACGTTACGAACATACTTTCTATTGCTTTGATTCACACATTATGAAGCTGAATGTTTTATAACCATATGAATTAATTGGCATGAGATGACTTTGATGTTGATTGCCAAAAATTAACATGAAGGGTTCCATAGGTATAGATCAACACAATATGTATCTCATAAACATATGCTTGCATAAATGAACACCGGACAATGAAAAAAGTGGCTTTACAAAATCACTCTCTCTAGAATGTGAAGGGTTTGGGAAATTGTGCACTCGATCCATTCGTAAGGCAACAAAGTTAAGTATTAGCTGTAAACAAAAACATACATTCTCGTAAGACATTTTGAATGCATTGGATTCATTACAAATAATTGTGTACCTACACATATGTGAATGGCAACAAAACGTAATCTTGGTTGATTGCATAATCTTGACACTTCATCATTTAAGACCCACCATGACATACACTCGATGACGTTACGAATCCTTGTTATGGCTTCATTCGAACTTGTGAAGTCAATTATTGTTCATAAGAAAAAGCTATGGCAAATAGGTTGGATCCTAAGATAACTAAGAATAAAGCACAATATAAAAGAATCAAGTATTAAAGGAGGAAGGAACTTGAGAGGATAAAAAGTTAAGAGGCGTTTTTAGAAAAAAGCAGAAAAGAAAGCAAGAAAAAAAGCAAGACGTGGATATGAGGATTGAGGTAGAGAAAAAAGCTCATAACTTCTTCATCCGATATCCAATTTTGAAAAGGAAAGATGCGTAAGAAAGCTAACACGAAGAGTTTGCTAAAAATAGCTTGCACGTGAAATTTTAGATTACAAATACGAAATAGTGATAAAAATTAAAAAAACGTTTCACATAGACAAGCTTTTTTTAGAAAAAAGTAAGAATAAAGCAATAGAAAGCCTATTAATAAGAGGGTATTCTTAGCCATAAAAGAGGGGGAATAGAAAGTCTACAAGGGGGGAGAAGAGACTTGTTAGAAGAAGGAAGGAGAGAATGTTAAAAGAGGAAAGAAGGAAGAAGAAGAAAGTCTCTATAGGAAGTAGTGAGAAGTGCCCTAGGTAGGAGACAATAGGAAGAAAGGAAGTCTATTTGAGTTTAATGTCATAGAAAGAAAGAAATTTCTATGTAGTGGAGTTATATTAGTAAGAGTCCAAGAAACTTGTATTATTCTCTAATATTATGAAATAGCATTCCTTTCTCGTCCTCTTCTTTTCTCTATCTTTTCTTTGTACACGCTTTCATATTGGCGCTCTAGGGAGGGTTGATCTCTTCCGTATCTTGGGAAGCTTGGTTGTGTCGTAGTATTGCGTGAATATGGCTTCTCAATTGGCCTTTGTAGGTGATGGCTTTCAAGATGCAGGAGCTTTTTTGGTATCCTTCGAGCATCACACGGTTTCGATTGCGAAGGTGAATGACATAAAGAAACTTCCTTTGTTGGTGGCAACTTTCTACTCAAGAGCCCAAGAGTGGTATGAGTCACTACCGCCCAAACAACAAACCATCTACCAATTGCTCGTGCAACACAATTTTGAAGCAACTACATCTGAAGTCATAATGCGATGGAGGTGCAAGAGGAACTCTTCACATTGCATATGACAACATTGATGGAGTATTCTGAGTATGAGAGGGTGTTCAAAGAGCATTGGTCAACATGGATCCGTCTACGAGCGGGTGTAGAGGATGAGTGGTTCAAGATGGATCACTTCAAAGCGGGTTTGAATCCTTACTTGGTTATGTAATCAACTACCACCAAGATATACTCCTTCAAATTTGCCACCATTGCAAAGTAAGGATTCAAGCTCACTTTGACGCAATCCATCTTGAACCATTCATCCTCTACACCTCCTCGTAGACGGATTCATGTTGACAAAAGCTCTTTGAACACCCTCTCATACTCAAAATACTCCATCGATGTTGTCATACGCAACATGAAGAGTTCCTCTTGCACCTCCATCGCATTACGATGTCGGATGTAGTTGCTTCAAAATTGTTGCACGAGCAATTGGTAGATGGTTTGTTGGTTGGGCGGTAGTGACTCATACCACTCTCAGGCTCTTGAGTAGAAAGTTGTCACCAACAAAGGAAGTTTCTTTATGTCATTCACCTTCCCAATCGAAACCGTGTGATGCTCGAAGGATACCAAAAAAGCTCCTGCATCTTGAAAGCCATCACCTACAAAGGCCAATTGAAAAGCCATATTCACGCAATACTACGACACAACCAAGCTTCCCAAGATACGGAAGAGATCGACCCTCCCTAGAGCGCCAATATGAAAGCGTGTACAAAGAAAAGATAGAGAAAAGAAGAGGACGAGAAAGGAATGCTATTTCATAATATTAGAGAATAATACAAGTTTCTTGGACTCTTACTAATATAACTCCACTACATAGAACTTTCTTTCTTTCTATGACGTTAAACTCAAATAGACTTCCTTTCTTCCTATTGTCTCCTACCCAAGGCACTTCTCACTTCCTATAGACTTTCTTCTCCTTTGTGATCAGAAGAATTCGGAAAGAATATCACTGCGATCGCGCCTCATGTGTTAATTACAGTACTAACACTGTTATTATCCCCTCAAGTACTAATTACATCACTAATTACTATGTCGCAAAACGCTATTGGTGTGTATTACTTAAACTCAAATACAAAGCTTTTTATTTGTATTCTAATACCAATACACACATTTTATTTATATGTATGCGTATTATGTATACACATACATACAGACATACGGTCTATAGGATACGGTGTATATATACGCACCGTATGTATACATAGGCCCCGAAGGGTCGTCTTGTTTCATCGATTTTTCGACTCTGCTACGATGGAAATCAGAGCTCCGATCACGCAGGCGCAGCATCGTACAGGAGACCCACACCATCGATCTCGCGCACGCACCTCTACGGTCTGCAGAATGCACAGGACAGAGAATCTAGGGTTTACAGTGCATACCGATTGCCGAAGCTTTTCACTCTCCTAGCCTATGGTGAAAAGATGACTTATCTTGTGGTTGAGTTTTATTTACCTGCATTAATATGCCAGGGAAATGATGGCGTGGCTTGGGAGCAAGTGGTAGCTAAAACGCTGAAATCTTGGGAAGTGGAGGCTTTGTGTAATGAATGGGATTGGAAAATTTAAATAAATATGAGTGTTTAGGGACATCAAGGGGCGGGGTCGTTAAAATGAACGCGATTAAAGGAGATGTAACAATTAATGGCATGATTGTGAAGGTCTTGGTGTGATGAAATGAGAGGGTTTGATGTATCAAATGTGATTTTAAGTGAGAGGGATTGATGTGATAAATGGGTTGAGTGTTATTTGATGGGAAGAACGGGTTGAAGGTGATTAAGTGAGCAGTTTTGTTGTAATGAATGGACTGAGTGAGATTACATGAGAGGTTTTGGTACGATGAATCACATGATTGTGAAGATCTGCTAATATTTAAGGAGAATTCATAAATGATATAAATGTGATTAGCTGAGAGGATTTGATATTTAGGTGGGTTGAAATTGTGATTAAATGAGAGTGCTTGATGTGATGAATGGGTTGAGTGTGATTAAATGAATAAATTAGATGTAATCAAGCAAGAGGGTTAGATTTGATGGTTGTGTTGTGTGTGAAGCTCTTAGAGTGATTACAGAGAAGATTTTTTTATAATGTGATTACGGATGTTGAACGGAACTTGATTAAGAAGATGGAGTAGTGACTCACTTAGTGGTGGGAAATATGGTATTTGAAAAAGTGATTAGACATGTTAAACTGAAGGATTAAGAAGAGAGAAGGGGCTGGGGTAATTTAATTGTAGAAAAGATTTGGTTTGAGCAAACAATGAAATCTGAAATCTTGGGAAAACAATGATAGGGTTTCGTCATGATGCCCTGAATGTGAAGATCTTGAATTGTTAATCTCAATGTGATTAAGACGAGGGAAGGATTTAGAGTGGTGGAAACAATTGTGGTTGTAACAGAATCTTTTTGATTGACATCTTGGTGAGAAACTTGTGGTTCAACATAGTAGTGGTTGAAGAGGAAATCTTGTGGTTTAATACAGTAGTAGTTGAAATGAGAAACTTTTGGTCTGGTGGGAAATGCTTGGTTTGATGGAGTGCAAAGTGATGGAATAACTTGTGGTTTGCTAATAATAGGAACTGATTTAGTGCTAGAGAAGGAAATTTTCTGGTTTTCTCCATGGACTGATATGCTGGGTACGTAAAGAAAGCACATGGACATGGACATGGACAAACAAGAGATAATACTTGTAGCTGCAGCGGCTTATGTGGCGGCTATGGTTATTTCCTTCTTGAAGAAAGCCATTGCATCCTCATATAGTGCTTACACTGGTGGGAACCATCATGACGAGGGTTCAAGCACTAGTTTGGTTACCTTGCAAACACACATCAAGGGTGCCACCTTGCCCCCTGGCTCGATGGGCTTGCCTTTCCTTGGAGAATCTCTCAGCTTCAAATCTCAACGCCACAAGTTCTGGATATCCCGACAACAACAGTGAGTCTTCTATTTTTCTTCCTGTTTTAATTTTCGTTGGCTTCGAGCATATAGGCTATTTGATCTTATGTGAAAAATAATTTTGGAAGGTTTCTTGGTTTTGTTTAGCTTTTAGTTTGTTTATTCTAGCTGAATTCAGACATATAAAGCCATGAGACCTTAGGATTTTCATATGACCAGAATTCCTATATAGCCAAAGAAGCGTAGAAAATACATCAACACAGATAAGATAATTTGTGGCAAACACACAGATTTTCTTTAGTTTGCTCTAAATGTCTAAGGTCAACCTGCCTGAAGACTGTGGAGTACAATGTATGTTAAAGCTTTTTTATTACATCTAAACAAGTATATGGATGCATGCATACTAATGTTTATGAGTTGGAAATTTGATGGTGATTAAATCATGCAGGTATGGGGATGTGTATAAAACCCATTTATTTGGTTACCCCTCCATTGTGGTAGCAGGACCCCAGGCAGCAAGGTTTGTGATGGTGGATCAGGCATGCTCTTTCCGGCAGAGAGGGCTGCCTCTTGTTGAGATGATGTTGGGATCCAACTTCTTCGGTTACCAACATGAGAAAATTCATGCCAATCTTAAGAAGATCTTTTATGGTCCCTTGCTTCCTGAAGCTCTCGAGAGATCCATTCCTATGGTGGAAGCCATAGCAATTGATATTTTGAAAGATTGGGATGGAAAGACTATCAATACGCTGGAAGAAGCTAAGAAGGTGTGGCATTATCTTTATGACGAGATATTCAAGACATGGGAGTTTAGTGCTTTTCAAGATAATTATAATGCACAGTGCTTAATAATAGTTTTTCTCCCGGAACTATGACCAGTACGTGTTTAAAGTGGCTATGGAATTTGTGGTTGGAGCTACACCAGAGCATGAGAAGGCAGAGCTAACAAGTGTTTGTGGACACTTAATAAGAGGTGTAAGCTCCCTAAGGAACAATGCACCGGGTACATGTTACTACAAGGCAATTAAGGTATTGATTATTGACATGTAATAAAGAGTTATGAAGCCTTTAGATGAAAGGCAGTGAATCTTTCATTTTTTATATCTCTTTTATATATTTATCTCCAACAACATGAAAAAGACTTACTCGTTTTGGTTACATGCCTTTCAACAAAAATATATGTAAACCCTTGACCTTCATCAATCTTGGAGTTTCAGACTAAACAAATATATAATGAATTTAAACTCGAAACCCAAATTTTCCGTAAGCTTCAGTTGCATTGTATAGACATTGCATATATTGATAGAGCAATGTGCAATATTGCATTTTTTACATTGTGGTAAGGCTCCCCATGTAATATATATATATATATTCTATTGGCTGAGATGTAATGTACTTAAGATTCCACTGTAACCCATCGAATATAAATTATTGTATGACCGTAATAAAGTGCTGAGTGCAGGACAGCAGGAAGAAAGCGTGTGCACTGTTGGATAAGATCATGAGTTCCCGGAGGGTGTCCAATGATGAGCTAAGATCTGGATCAAGGTTTTCTTTGTCATCATCAAATGACATGCTGGGCTTAATGATGAGGCTGGAAGACGAGAATGGGATCCAAATGAGTGATGAGGAGATCCATGACAATGTGCTCACGATCCTCCATGCTGCTTATGACTCCTCTGCCTCTGTCTTATGCTGGATCATCAAGGTCCTCACGGAGCATCCCAACCTCCTTGCCAGTATCAAGGTGACTTTGTTTATTTGTTTGTTTGTGTGTGTGTGAGTACGACAAAGATTGATTCAGATAGTTTTCTAAAGACAATAAGGTCATGTGTTCAACCCATATATACTCTAGGGAGTGTTGGAACCCAGGCCTACGTGTGAATAAAAATATGACTTACTTTGCCGAGGTTCAAATGTCACGAGTCTCACTGAATTATTAGATGACTGTATAGAATGTAGGGGTTGAACTCACACCTATGGTCTTTTTGTTTCTGATGAACAAACTTTAAAAACTGAGCTGCATCCTTATGGCTATGCTAGATATTGTCCCCGGTTAGCTTAAGTGATCCTAATAATGGCTCTTTTATACAATTTAGTATCATTTCCTCCTTACAGTAAGGTATATTGACTTCATAGATTATCTTTGGCCCCAAAATTTCTCCTTTGTGCAATCTTGATATCCTTTCCTCGTAATATAATAAGTCAACTTCGTGTTAAATATCTTGATTGAACACCCATTTTAAGTTTATAATGTTGATTCTCAATTTTTTAGGAAGAGCATGAAATGATTCATGCAGAAAAGGGATCTGATGAAAACATCAAATGGTATGATGTAAAAGAGCAAATGCAACTCTCGCTAAAGGTATGATTTATCTTTATGTTTTCATACAAATCAAATAAAGGACGCATGACTAATGCTGAAATAATTTACTTCGATTTCATAAGTAAGCAATATTCGGCAAGACTTTTCATTTCATGCTGCCTTCTAAATTGTTGGCACACTAATGATAAATGTCACTTAAAGTAACAATCACATGTTGTATTCATACTTCTTACACATCTATCAATTATCGAAAAGACATTATGACCCGAGTAGTTGTTATGCTTTACAGGTAATAAAAGAGACTCTACGGATAGCCAATGTCGTGGAGTTCTCTTATAGAGAAGCCGTTGAAGATGTATCATATAGTGGTATATCTAAACTCATTATACCAATTTATAAAAATCCATTATTTCTCACTGATTACAAGCTGACGAATTTTTTTGTATAAAGAAATATGATTAGCGTTTTTTATATTCTTAGGTATGGTTTTTCCCAAGGGCTGGCGTGTCATAATAGCACATGTTGCATACCATATGAACTCGGCATATTTTTCTTGCCCTAAAGAATTCGATCCCTCGAGATTCAGGGTGGGTTCAAATTTGGTACAAATTTTCAATCGTGTAGCTAACATATATGAGCAAATTACATGTAAATTGTTGAGCACATAATGTGTATTCTTGATCCAGGTTCAACCCAAGCTCTTTAGTTTTACACCATTTGGAAGTGGCTCTTATGGCTGCATCGGAAGGGAGCTATTTCACTTGCAAATACTTGTGTTTCTTCACCATCTTGTATTGAGATATAGGTATACTAAAAACATTTCTTATCTCATAAATTCTAATGCCATTACATAAACATAAATTGTCAAGGGCATGAAAGAGAATGTCTCACATTCATTCTGCCATCTATCAGTTGGAAGCATTGTGGAAATGAAGATGGTTCAGAGTTTGTGCCTACTCATGTGCCAAAGGGAGGATATCCTATTCACGTTAAAGAAAGGTAAATATAAATTTTAATGTTTTAAAGCAATCTAGTCGTAAGGGATATATACACACATTTCAATAAAACAACATACATGCAAATCAATGATAAGTTATAAAAAGCTAGGATTTGCATTACTTGGTACATGACCGATATCCTCCATTTTTGTACGTTTTTATTAATCTTCATCCTTTTTGTGTTTGTTTCTGGTTAGCTTTGTAAAGTTCAAATAAAACAAATATGGGGAGTTTATAAAGAGGCACTCATGCGGCTACAGAAACAACAATGTATGAAACACATTAGATTAGAGGTGCTGCAGAGTTTTCTTTGAGGTTAACCATAAAAGTAATGTGTACATTACATAGCCATCTAATCTGAAATTTAAACTAGAGTCTAAAATATGACCGTTACCTTTTCTGATAATACAGGGGTAATGATGAACAGTCTAGAAGGGTTGAAGGGATTAAGAAAACCCAGAAAACAAAGATAACATAAATGAATGTAGTTGCATGGGTATATTTGCATGAAAAGGACGTGAGAATTCCTGGTGATGTCAGTATAAATTAGGGCATGCGAAAATATATTCAGATCTACATATTGGTGAATGAGTAGAATCTAGATACTTACGAGACTTTGGAAGAATAACAACATTTTTTTCATAGCTGAATGTAGCTTCTATAATTTGATAATAGTACTCCTATCCTTTTCATAAGATGATACTGTATCTATTAAGTCAGCTTGGCCCTAATAGATCATCATCCCAATCATTATACATATCATGAAATAGAAAAGGTGTTTGTTGACATACCGGCCGTAATGGTATTATCAATAACCCATACCATGACATGATATACCATTTCAACCATTGTTCAAGAAAGATCTAATTGAATTTCCTTCAATCCTCTGATTAAAAGTAAATTTTTTGAACACTTCACTACCTTCATCAGAACCATCGCCTGCCTTTGGTTTCAGCAAAAGCGATGACAGCAAGTCCTGTACGTATACAGGAGTTAGCCTTAAGAACACAAATATATGATGTGATAAATAGAATATGACAGCGCATTAATGGATATCATCTATAAATATTGAAATGCAGCATGATAGTGGCACCACAACTCATCATTATCCCTGATCTTGTCAATCCAACAAACCCTTCACTTGATCACAATGCACTATGGTTAAACTTCAAGATGCATATAATACATGAAATGAAATACTCTAGTTTCTACTGAACCTTCCTGTAGAATCTAGATCATACAATGAAAAAGTCCTAAATTTATATGATATGGCAAAAATGAAGCTTCTTATGATAAATACCACTAAATTTAACTGATGTATCAAAATTAACCTTTGTTTGTGTTCTTTGATATACAAACAATTGTATTAGGTTTCACAGCAAAACATTAGAAAAAAATGAATTTTTAAGCTTTTGAATGGAAAACCAATATTATTGAGTTCTAGCTCAATCGGTGGAAGAGCATAGATCAAATCATTAACAAATGCAAATCCAGTGTAAACTATTGTACAATACTCTTGGTTTCCGTGTTGAGTTATTGCTCTGAAAAATAGTAAGCTTTGCTCTTTCTATTATCCTACTTACATTCCTCATCAAGAAGTCTTTACTAAGAATTACAGGAATTTTCAATTGGTGCAGTGTTAATAATATACTTATTAACTTGGAAATCTTTACTCTGTCTTACAACAGGAAAGTTCCATTTTGTGTAGTATAAAGTAATATACTTATTTGATTGGGTTTGTTCGAAACCCGAAAATTAAGATGATGTACAATAGCATACATTTCAAGACTCAAGTGACACCTTTTGTTTGTTTAAGAGCTATAAATAACATATTCACTTGAACTGGACATCTGTTGTTTGTATTCATATAAGTGTATATATATCAGGTTCATCAGGATTGGAATTGGCCTCATTCTTCATTTGTATTGTAATACTGTTTTCATAACTGAGCAATAATTGTGTGACGTCTATATATGCCTCGCATGTTCTGGTCGATGTGAAACCTCAAAATCAAGATGAACGAAGGCTCTCTCTACCTCGGGCAATCGTTCCAATTTGTCTTGTAAGCTTTCACCAATGTCATGAGCTTGGCGCAATGGCATCTTTTCTTCTAATACAATGTCTACCTCCACAAAATAATAGCCTCCGAATGTATATGCTCGAACTGTGTCAATTTGTTTCACGTCACGATGGTGATTCCAACTCAAGTATGTGAGCTTTTGTAGAAATTCTGGGGGAGCTGTCTCTCCTACAAGAGTTTTCACATTTTCTAGCACAGTGACAGACCAATTGTAGATGGTATACAAAGCCAACTGCATCACAAACAAGAAGAATAATTAGAGGAAAGGGAGCCATTATTTTTATCTCACTTGAGATAGATAAATTTTGAGTGATTTAAGTGTGCTTGTCTTGGTGTGTATAATATAAACAGTTGTTTCTATATACACACACACACTCTCTCTCTCTCTCTCTCTCATATATATATAAATTTATAGCAATATATATACACACACACACATAGAGAGAGAGAGAGAGAGAGAGAGAGAGAGAGAGAGAGAGAGAGAAGCTTTAGCATAAATCTCATGAATGAGGAAGACGCACTCGATGGAGCTCATTTGAAGGGGAGTATAGTTCAATATCCTTCTCAAAGTAACTAGCATTGATGCACAAGTTGCTTTGTTTCTAAATGCAAGTAAGATTCGTAATAACAAAAAGTGATGATACCAGGTGTTAAATTCTTCAAAGTTGTAAGAATGTTATTTCGTCACATGTGCACTAACATTTATATTTGAGAAGCGTGTTAGAAGTGATGTGACTCATGGAGAAACTTCTAAGGATTCGCTTGGGCCGACAACACATGATGCATCTTTTTGTTGTGGAGCAATTATTTGGAGGAACTTATGAGTGTGGAAGCCTACTTAGTTTTGCCATCAAATAATGTTGTCTTTGAGATCCATACTCTCACGAACATTAGTGGACATGTAATTGTGGAAGATGGAAAGATTTGGGGTTACCTTATGTACATGGGGTAGTTATTATACGTTTTAGTAAAGAACACTTGCCATCTTTAAGCGCACAGTTCATATTTATTGCAATTCTATTTGGGACAAACACAAGGAGCCAAATTTGTTATTTTAATGCAATGTCATACGACTAACCACAAACAGAACCTTACATTTAAAAACCAAATGCATAAAGCACAATGGAAGATGTGGAGAAGAGAGAACAACTTTGTGCGAGGTATTGTAGGGCGTGACAGAATGCACATAGTGCAAAGGGCGGCAATATTCAATGATGATTTTCTCTTCTGTATCTCTTTATTGAATTGGTAGGGGTATTCTGGTAATTGCGGTGGTGTGTGGAGAATTTTGGTAATTCAGTTTGCTGTAGATTGATAAGAAAAATGTGATGTAATGGCACTTTCAATAATTTGGTAATTTTTTCGAGCCACGTTATACACTACGACAAACTGAGAGAGAGAGAGAGAGAGAGAGAGAGAGAGAGAGAGAGATGTATTCTAAGCCTTACCACAATAGCACCCGAAGGATCTATCCACCATGCGAAGCGAGCAGCCAAGAGCGCAGCAACAAGACCCAGTGTATTGGTCACAACGTCAAAGAAATGATCCTTTGCATATGCTCGAACAATCTCGTTCTTGTAAAGTCGACAAAGTATCATAAGGAAGAACTTGATAATTGTCACAGATACCATGACAGAAATTATCCAGATTTTCTTGTCACCGTTGAGATCAATTGTTGAATCCTGACAGGGCAATTCAAAAGGAGAAAATAAATTGTTTTGATTATCAACTTGGACTGTATATTTCCTTCAGTAGTATTCAAATTTCTTTTATTTCATCTCAGCTTCTTAGTTTACATCTACATAACAATTAGATAATCATTCATGTTTGGAACTTCCGTTCACCAAAACACTACTAGAATTTCTGAACTTTTCACGAGGAATGTTAGTAAATTGAAAAAAATCCAACAAAAACATATCAACTAGAATTGCAATATTTTCTCGTGGTTTCACAGCCAAATAGCAAAGAAATTATTTTAGATCACCACGGCTCTTTTATATCCCATTCATTAATTATACCATACGCTAGCACAATTACTGCATATTCTACTATGTTAAAAACTGCAAAGAAGCTGAAACTGTACGTTTATTTAATCTAACCAACAAGTCCTTCATTTCCTTCAATAAAACACTAAAATATGCGAATTATATATCAAACTTACTTTAGCTATTAGTATTCGTGCTGATTCCAGCAGGATTTGGAGACCCAAGGTAGCCATAACAGATGCAAAGACCAAAATACCCTGATTTAAGGAGCAGGAATTGAAACATGCTCAGTTTTAAATGCAAAGGTTCTTGAACACAAAGCAACTAATACGAAGAAAATGAACAAAGAAAATGGTCTACTGGATCTCTAACGGGGAACTCTGGAAAGTTTATGCAGAGAGACATTTGCTGCCTCTGATGTACATAGCTTTGTTCTTCAAATAGAAAAATTGATCCTCCATTTTCTAGGACTGTTGAAGAATAAATATAAAAGAACGAAAAGTTGAATACTTCCAAATTTCACCATTAAAATCCTCCACATCTGTGGTGGAGAAAATGTTATATATGAAATTTAAGTGTATATGGAAATGGCATGTATGGAGATTAACTTGATTTGGTTTCATTCTGACAATTCTTTTACATGTATTTTAATAACTCATTAACGCAATGAAAACTGTAATATGCTGATAAATCTGATCAATATATATCTACACATACATATGCATATATATATGTAGACACATGCATACCACAGGTTGCATCCGATTCTTGCCAATAGGGTAAACATAAGGATTTGGACGCTTAATGGTATGAGCCGTGAACCAGAGAATGAAACCAGAAAGCAGGTCCAGGAGGGAGTCTAAAGTAGAGGCGATGATGGCCAAAGATCCACTCTTTACTGAAACAAAGACCTTCATAGCAAACAGGAACATATTGGCGTAGTTAGAAATCAGGATGGCGAAGTTCTCCTTCTTCGCCAAAGCGTCACGTTCCTCCTCAGCCTGAAATTATGATATTATCAAGAAGAATATGAGCTCTGATATAAATCCCTATCTAGATATCTGCCTTTCTCCTCTATCATAGTCCTTCTCCGTGATTAAATTAAAGCTTCGTGCTCCCTCTAACGCCTAGTGTAAGTGTAGCGACAGATCACAGTTGGATATTTTTCTGTAAATATATCTATTAAGTTTAAATCTTAGTCCATTTCGGTGATTAAATTAAAGCTTCATGCTCCTTCTAACGCCTAGTGCAAGTCTAGCGACAGATCAAACTTGGATATTTTTCTGTCTATATATCTATTAAGTCTAAATCATCACGTCAATTCCTGCTTCCGTCTACGCTGGGGAGGGCTGACGCAAATCAGTCTTACCTTATTCTCTGCATATTTTTTTATCATATGTATATCTACATTATGATTTCTTCTTGCTTCGCTGTATATTTATAATTCCGATTTTTTAGCTAGAATAAATACCTGCAGGCGTTCTTCTTCATCAGTATTCATCTCCACCAAAGCGTCGAGATCATTGAATTCCTTCAATATCTCTCTCTGCTCATGATAGTATTTGTCCAATCCCGTGCGTCTACCTGAACACACATTTCTCTCTCTCTCGCTCATGCTTATACCAAATTAACAATTCAGAACGAATCGGTATTAAGCGGAAATTAAGGTATACAAGGAACCAGTACTCAAATCAAGGAGCGAGCTTTTGAATACCACAGAAGCTAGCAT
Source organism: Azolla caroliniana (assembly GCF_043228905.1). Lineage (NCBI taxonomy): Eukaryota > Viridiplantae > Streptophyta > Polypodiopsida > Salviniales > Salviniaceae > Azolla > Azolla caroliniana. The sequence goes on from NW_028230443.1 coordinate 19,413,770, forward strand.
GGAAATAAACAGTGAGATTAGATCAGGCGAATGAAACAATTGCAGTCACACCTCAAATAAATGTGATAATCTGCAAATCTATAAAGACGGATTACATAAGAGAGAAAGGCTGTGGAAAGCAAGGATTACTTAAAAGAGAAAGGCGATGGAAATAAAAAGTTTTACTTTAGAGAGAAAGGCTATGGAGAGCAAGGATTACTTCAGAAAGAATAGCTGTGGAAAATAAGGATTACTTGGGAAAGAATGGCCATGGAAGGTAGGAAAGAAAGTTTAAGAGATAGAGAAAGACGCACGTATTCCAATTATACCTAGGGCCTTCAAGCACTGATCGACGATGGCGCCATTGCAGCAATATGATAATGAAGATTCCCTGCTATGTGAAGTAGAGTTATACAACTGTTGATGTTCATGAAGATGACTTAATTGAGGAGGATGAACTACATTAACTGGACGTTCGAGACGAAGTTCAGAAGCTTTGATACGCCATGATTCTCCAGCATCATCATCAACTTCTTCTTCTTCTTCTTCTTCATGATGATGATCAGAGGAGACTAAAGATTCAGTCAAGAGTACGTGTCCCGCCTGCTCGTGAGGATGATCAGATGAAGGAGCAGCAAGATCAGGGGCTGCCATGGCTCTAAATTAACTCCTGGGAATGAAGCTCGGAGCTCGGAGCTCTCCTAGCTGCAAAAGAGGGGATATTATGGACGAAGGAAAAAGGCAGGAAGAGAAACGTTAGGGTTAGGGTTAGGGTTAAGTATGAAAGCAAACGTTAGGGTTAGGATTAGGGGTCTGCGTCGCAATGGCGAGATAGAGAAAGATTAGAGAGAGAGAGAGAGGGGCTTCTCCTTCATAATATGTATTATTAGTTGTTTAATTAATAGTTTATTAATTAGTGTTTTTTAATTAAATAATAAATAAACATTAGTATTTTTTCTATAATCCAACGAAATAGCACTCCGAAATTGTATTTTTCATTTTTTATTCTCGTTTTCGAAGCTCCATTTCACTTATTAATTCGTTGTAACTAAAATTAAGAAAGTGGAATGTGGGAATCGAACCTGCGACCTCCTTTTCGAGTCTCTGCAGAGACTTTATTTTCTTTTTTCCGGGGGCTCTTCTTCATATCGACAGAATTATTTAATAATTTTTATTTTATTTATTTAAATAATAAATAAGCCCTCCTATTTTTTTTTATAAATCCACAAAATAACACGCCGAATTTTGTATTTTTCATTCTTTTATTCTCGTTTTCGAAGCTCCAATATCGGCAGAATTATTTAATAATTTTTATTTTATTTATTTAAATAATAAATGAGCCCTCCTTTTTTTTTTTATAAATCCACAAAATAACACGCCGAAATTTGTATTTTTCATTCTTTTATTCTCGTTTTCGAAGCTCCAATTTCACTTGTTATTAATTCGTTCTAACTGAAATAAGAAGTGGAATGTGGGAATCGAACCCGGGACCTTTTCTTCGTGTCTCTGCAGAGTCTTCTTTTGTTTCTTTGGGGAAATGTGGGAATCGAACCCGCGACCTTTTCTTCGTATCTCTGCAGATTTTCTTTTGTTTCTTCTTCTTCATCTCCGCCTCCGCCATCGCCATCGCCATCGCCATCGTCTGTCGAAGCGAAAAGCCTCTTTCCATCTCAACAAACCAAACGCCGAACGAGAAGAATGCAGAACGCACAGGCTCTCCTGCGAAGCCCCTTTCTGTCAGAGGCAGTACGCGACCATGGCAAGAGCCAAGTCAGAAGAAGAGGCTAGCTTTCTGTTTTTTGTTTTCTTTTGTGATTATTTGATTCTGCGGTGTCTGCTGTTCGAGTCTATTTTCCATGGAAAGCTTGATCAAACCGAAGCTGCATTGCCTTGCCTTCTTCTCTTCCACTCGTGTTCCCGCTCTTCAACGGTTACAGAAACGCATTCCGGAGACGACTGAAGAAGAAAGAAACATCGATAAAATCCGATCATTGTAAAGGAAAAACAAAAGGTGAGGTGATTGAAAATCTCTGTCTCTGTCTCTGTCTCTGTCTCTCGGTCTGAATGTGGTTTAGCCTGATTTCTTCTTAGATGGAGAAGAACGCCACAACTCTTCTTTCTGGTGTGGCGTTGGTCATGGTTTCTCCTGCTGGTATGTCTATCTGTACAAAACACTGTCTCTCCTTCCTCTGTACAAAGGAGACAATGGCACCTCCTGGTGTTGCAAATCTGCAAGATTGTATGTCAATTTCTAAGGATGCATCATGCAAATGCTCTACAATTGTGTACTCTCTCTTCTGCACTCAAGCATATTTGCATTAGAACATTGATGGAATTTGGGCTTTAGCAATGCACTATGAGCAAAGATTATGTACATAATGTACATTAATTAGAACATTGATGGAATTTGGGCATTAAAAATGCATTATGAACAAAGATTATGTATGTACATATATGTACATTAGTTAGAAGTTAGACATTGATGGAATTTGGGGATTATCAATGCACTACGAACAAAGATTATGTACACATGAACATTAATTAGAATTTAGAACATTGATTGAGTTTGGGCATTATCAATGCACTATGAACAAAGATTCAGCAAGGCACGGGATTTAGGCATAGATGATCGTGACGGAAAATTAATGCTCCGATGTCTTCCATCACAGACAAGATTTCTATGTTACCCCCCCATGTGGTAAAGCTTGTTGTGTTCACCAACCTTGATAGGTATGGACACCATATTGTATGGTGAATATATAACGTTCATTGCAGTGCTAGGTCTGACAAATTTTCTTCTGTGCACAAATTGTGATCATGATGGAGTTCATAATGCACTGCAACCAACTTACAAATGATGAATGAATTTCGGTGGTGCTAGGTTTGACGCATTTTCGTGTGTGCACAAATTGTGGTCATGAAAGAGTTTAGAATGAATTGCGACCAACTTATATAGATGATGAATGAATTTCATTACGATAGCAATAATCGTCATTTGCGGATCCAATAAGGATGTCATAATATTGTCCTTTATGGACTTTGGATCAACGTGTGTTATGTTTGGTTTAAAAATGATAAACATATCATTATCTTTATATGCCATATATAAAACTTTAATGCGCAAATTAGTTACATCCCACGTGTTTCTTAGAAAATTACTCAAAACGTTGTTGGAATACACTTGGCGGATCCCAAAAAACGACTTCATTATTTCAAGTATGCTTCATCATTCTTTGAAAAATTCGAGTGCAACCTTGCCACCTAGCGCCAAAACTTTTAGGTGGGGGGACATGTATGTCCTTTGCAATTTGACTAACATTTGAAGTAAGGGCTACCCCACACATGAAACCTCATTGATCCCTATTAATGTATGTGACATAACTAGTGATTTAGGTTCGATTGGAATCAAAACCATATATTGAACATAAAATTTAGGAAAGGCCAATCAAGTAATTAAAGATCACACTTCAGGTATGAAAGGTGGTTAGTTCTCAATAAAAATTGTCCACATTCTCAAATGACTACTTTAATGATAGAAAGTAGATGCTATTTGTTTACCAAGCTATACTTAACTTCAAGGCATGCTTGATCTAATGAATGTATGAACTATTTTCCTGACACGTGCTCATGTATTATACACTGGTGTACACATATTTAGCTCATAAGTTGGTGCATAAACCATACACTTTAAGGGAGTTTGAGCCATGTTTGAAGGAATGCTCTCTCATCCTCAAGTTTGATAGCTACCTTAAACCATCTCGATTACATTGGACTAATTACCTCAAAAGTGCGATAATCTTGAAGTCCTCCACATTGCCATGGAAACAAGTTGATAAGACTACTAGCTAGGTTCTCAATGCTCACGAAGGCATGTGTTAGATTTTAGGACGAACAAGATGTGGTAGTTTTAATCATTCAATGTTTCATATGATAAACTAAAATGATTAATGATCTAGATTTAGATACATAGCTTTATAATAAGTTAATGGCATTACATAGGCACACATGCACACATATAAATATTCTCTAGAATTCTTGAAATTTCTCCCTTCCCCTTAGAAAGCTTATGACTCAATTCAAGTTTATTCGACTATAGTTAGGATTTGAAACAAACTACCATTTTTGTCGTTTCTAAAAACTTTTGAGTTCTAACAAAAACTTTTGCATTGTATATGTTATCAAGGCTCACATAAATAACTTCTACTATTCTTTTATTCTAAACCAAAAGGGTATATTTCTCTCTCAATAATTAAGAAAGTTAACATAGTTTTTGTTTATTGTATTGTGCCTAAAATACGGGGTTCTAGCAAAGTATTGTAACTTATGTATGTGCGAAAGAGTGTTGCCATGGAAGAATTATTTCAATGTTTCACTTAGATTATCCCATGTATTGAATGGGTAAGTGAAGGCCTAAACCAATAAAGGTAAAGCAGATTTACACCAGGATTCCCTACCCTTCCTAGCATGTGTGACACCATGCTAACAATAATGAATTATATTTCAATGTCTATTATTATGCAATGCGCCCATAATATTATAACCACTAGTGGGCTCTCCCATTAGTGGCCTCAAATCTTAATGGAACATGATGTGATATTGGTGGGCAAAAAAGATATTTCAAGCATGTCTCACTTTGTAATGCAACATCTCTTTGTTTTTTTTGTTGGAAAAAAACTAGGTTTAATATTATCTTATTTTGTAAGATAATTCACCTTATAATATTGCTCATGTGGAAACAATGAGTGAACTCCAAGAGAGGGAGAGTGTAAGCATGTGTTAATGCTAAGAGTTAAACATACAAAAGAGAAAAGCTTGTGCTATTTGCAAAGGCTCTCTCACACTATTTGTGATTCGAAAATCGAAGTAAATGTTTTGTGAATGATTAAAACCAATTAAAAAGAGTTTTTTTGAACGAGAGAAAATGATAGGTATATGTTACAAATTGACGACAATGAGAGCCTTTAAACATAAATGGTGAAACAATTAAATCATAATAGGGGTAACATCCGTGAATGTTGCCAAAGCAATGAATAATGAACAAAAATTGGAGCCTCTTAGAAAATTTACAAGTTAGGTTGGTATGTCTATATGAGAAATTAGGTTATGGTAGATATTTCAGTATTAGTCAAATTATAACTACCCATTATAATTAGTTTGTATTAAGAAAATAATGGAAATGAAAGTCAAAGCTTTAGGTAGTCCTAGTCACCCATTACAATGCATTCATTGGCCATCAATCACTAAAGTCTCCTATTCTTAGAAGTCATGTCAAATTTTTTATATAAATAAATATATTTATAAACGAGAATCCAAATGCCTTAGATTGTGGCCATATTAGATATAGTGATTGTTTTCATGGCACTAAACTATAACATTCCGTTTTATGTGATTACAGATACACATGCCATATCACAACTTTAGTATGATCAGGTGTTTAACATAGATGTTGTGACATGAACTTCTTTATGTCGTATATGGACATATAGTTTACACTTTCTTAAACTCGAGGATTGCATTGTTGAAAATGCATCTAATTGAAATAATGTTGAAATTTGAGCATGTCAAAATTCTACCATAGAGAGAACCTCACCATAAATATTATGCTTTTATGTTATAATGGATTAGTTGTAAAGTATGTAGTGGACCCATTGAAAGTTTTAATATGACCTCTTATAGAAAAGAGTTATGCTTGCCATGGCTACACACAACACATTTGCTTGGACATATTAGTCAATGTTGGTAAATTATTCATCTAGATGTTGGCAAATTATTCACCTAGATGCTCCACATAAATTTGGCTTAATCATGCTAAAAGTTCTAGTGATTGAATAATTGATGCTCACATCTCAATATACAAATGGTGCAATGCCATTCTTGCACTTGCTTGATCAAATTCCTTCCTACCCAAATAACTTTGAGAGTAAATCTGGTTGTGTCCAAAGATCCAAACCACAACAAATTGTTATGACCCACAATTGGGTCTACTTTGATTACAACACATACAGAAGTGGCACATCTATTGTTTTGATGGCCTTGGGAAGCTTTTTGACAGCATCCATAATTCTTGCCTTGACTATGCCATATGAGCCAATTCTCACATGGAAGAATTAACAGATTGAACCTTTCAACAAATAATAAGCTAATCTAAAAGTGAAGATTACAATACCTCCACCATATTCAAAACAATAGTCTTAAAATTTCGGCACAATAACTTGAGTCCAAATCAAATAACATTATTTTTATGTGCTTGTTGGCCTACACAATGTGCTTGTGAGAGGGAGGGTTGCAAGGAAAACATGTTATTACCACAAACAAGCATGATTTTGTCAATTTTAAATTACATCACCAAGTCCATTGATAAAAATAAACATGGTGGTTGTGGGTGTGAAGGATACTAAATAAAACTTGATGATTTATATGGTAAACTGGGCGTGAAGGATGTTATACATGTAAGTTCGAAAGTATTGCCCCCAAATTTTAATGCGCTTATAAACGTCTACTCTATGGTAGGAATTCCTATATTGGATGAATGTGTGCCTAAGTTGATTCATGAAAAGCATTAATTCATAAACCACGTTATTGGACTGAAGGTAAACTACTTTATGTGGATAGAGGGGGAAACAATGAGTTAGAGGTGGCAAATGGCAAATGGTTAAACTAAGAGAAGGTAAAGCCAAAATAACAAGCGGGAAGAGGAGAACATACTATGGAAACTTGCAACTTAGTGTAGCTCAAATAATTGTTACTGTATGTTTTATGTGATTGTTGGACAAAATATCATATTAAGAATGTAATTTGTAGACATTATTCATATTATGTAAAAGTATGATCATGCTAGGAGTTATGCACCTTCTAATAAAAAAGAGGATTCTCGTCAAAATGTATGTGCTATTATTTCCAAATCAAAGTATGTTAGTGATACAAAATTTGAATATTCAAGTCAAATGGTTTGGAAAATGACAACAAAAGGATTGCTAAATGGAAAAGAAATTTGCATGGGTGAATTGTGTTGCGAGAACTCGTGATCAATATATAACTATATATTCAACTAACAACGTTATTAAGAAATTTACAAATGCTTGGTAGGCACCTAATGTACCAAAACACTTAATGTATATTGTACATTGGTGAACTAGTCAAAATAATTTGAATGTACTATGTAGTTCTTAGTAATTTTAAAGGTGAGTTTGAAGAACCTTATTGCCACAAGTAAAATGATAAGCGCTTGTTCTGAATGATGTGAAATAGGTATTTAACAATTTATGAAAGAAATGAGTTTGAAATCTAACATCAAAGGTTTTGTCATGTGAGTGGGAAGACACTGCTCAACACGAGTGTTGGTTGCACATGTTTGGTGATATAGTGACCCCATTTAGGGCTCATGAAAGCAGACTTTATAGTGCAATTTCACCAGCTACCTGAAACATGAAAACTGGTTGTCAAGAATATGTGCACCTAAACTATATGTAAAACTAGATTTCAGTGAAATACATAAAAACTAATTCATGTACTAAAGTATTGCAAAGGTCTAGATAAGAAGGTATTTTGATTTGTTAACGATGGTTTATTCAATAGTCCCAAGATTCCCATTTGAGTTATCTTTCCAACACCCCTTGGCTTATTTGATCGGTGATTGAAAATTTTCATGAAAAAAGCTTCATGACAACAATGTACGAACATCTGTAATTGCTTGGACAAGCTAGCACAATATATTTATGGTAATATGAATATTTAATGAATAGGTTTAAACATCATAGCTTTTGCCATTATAACTCATTGTCAATCACAATAACATTATAATTTATAGCTAATATGTGTGTGTGTGTGTGTGTGTGTGTGTACATACGTATATGTATAACCATGTAATATAGGTTTGGAGGGCGAGAAAGGGAGGTAAATCATTCCGAATATATTGATCGTAATCATATTCTTATTGATCAGAAATGTGCCCCTCATACATACACACACATACACAAATGTAACGAAATCTAGCCTTCAGGCAAAAGAACAAGCAATCATGACAAAATGGAGGGATGTCCTTATTAAGAAGCATGCACATGACCGAATTTTGTAATATATCATATAACATGTGGTGAACATCTAGATGAGGAGAAAACCCATCATGATGGATACAAAATATCTAGAAGTCTCCCATACTAAATAAAAAACATTCAATGAAAAGAGCATATGTATCACTGGGAATATAATCATGAGAAATATAGAAAGCATGCAAATATCAATGCATTGATCACAAGAGGGTAGTATATGGATCAATGGTTGGTTGGTTGTAATGGAGTTGGTTATGGAATAACCAATGTGTCCGTAGAGCCCAAAATTATTACCTTCACCAGGTGGGTTGTAGAGTTTGCATGCACTCTATCTAAATATTCAAAAGAGATGGAAACTTCAGTCATGACTCATGAGTCAATTTGTAAGCTTATTAAATAGAACGATTGTGGATCCTAAAGTCGTATCGTCTTCCCGACTTTCAAAACATTCAAAACATTTCCATCAAAGTTGGTGACATATTGAATGGTGTGTATACCCTTTCATGATAGGAAGGACGCTTTTGTGGATTAAACATCATTAATTATTTTGGCTCAAGATGGCACCCTAATGTATGGTTCAACTCGACCATTCTAGCCTTTTTGTTTGAGCTCTTTGATCACTTTCTTCCAACTAAATCTTAAATTAGTATCCTAGAGGCAATCATGATGAAGGTTCTTTCAAAATGATGAAAGTTAGTTTCCTAATATGCAATAGTACAATGACCAAAACAATTGCTTATAGGTTTTTATAAGGTTTCAAGCATGACTGCCACGTACACTTATTGTGCAAGCATGAGTACATGTAACTTCAAAATATTCAAGATCCTTTACATTCTTGGGGAGCATAAACATTGCAAATGATATAAACAAAGTCCTTTTGCTAGCCGGTCGGCTACCCGGAGTTGGAGTCAAAGTTGAAAAGTATGAACAGTAGTTGGAATATGAAAGTACAGAATTCAAATATAATGTAATTTTGCCAAGTATAAAAATTAGAGTAATAATAGGAAATAGAACGGTTTTGGTATAACTGTAGGTGCTTCCCGAACAAGGCAAGGGTAAATCTTGGAGAGAGTCTCTCGGGTCACCTATAAAAAGGAACCGAGAGCATTGTATTTGTATTGGTCTATTTTGATTAATATAAGTTTGTTAGTTAGAGTATCTACTGTGTTGACTGCTATGTGTATTCTATCTGTTCGAATCTAGATAGTTGTGTCGTATGTTCGAATCCAGTCTCTAATACACAGTTTATATTATATCTAATAGTCGACTAGGAGCGTATGTTTAATCGTAATAATTAATCTCTGTCCACCTATTTTCTGAGTGTAGAACTATTGTCGACCAACCCAACTCTCCACCACAATCTTGTTGACCGAACGTTTGATACATTGTGTATGTCGACTATCGGCAGATCAACACAATATTTTGGCACGCCCTGTTACATTTTCTACGAGCAGAGAACAAGGAGAATGGATGTCATCTAGTCGACTCAGCATAGACTAGCATGTAGAAAGCAGAAGATCTTGCACGAGATCAAAGAGCCGACGTGTAGAGGAAGGTAATTCCAACATTTCGGAGTTTGCTGAAGAAATCCAGCAAGAAGCTGAAGGGGAATTGAGAGCACTTCCTGATTTAACTATTGACAGTACTTCAGATGAGGAACAGTCCGATGAGGAAAACTTAGTCGAACATTGTGAGGAGGATACAATGTCGTATCCCTATCCCAACTATAATGATGAAGTCGACACAGATGCACATGTGCATGTGTTCCTTATGACATGGCAGGCTAACCATGTGTCACAAAGATTGTCGGAAGCAAGTGCCGACAAATCTAAGATTTTAGAATTCGGATTATTGCTCGACGGGCAGTCGACGAATTGGTACTCCTAGAATGCGGCGGGTGAGTTCGAATCTTTTAAACAACTAACCACAAAGTTTATCAGATTATTCCATTGACAAGTTCCAAAAAGGGAACTAATGAGCCAGTTCTATGGGCTTACCAAGAAGCCCATGAAATTGTGTCACAGTTCATTATTCGGTTTGAAAATCTTCGGAGACAGTTAACAAGACCTCTTCTGAAAGAGGAGGTGAAAGAAACTTTCTTGTCGGCACTACGGGAGCTGCATCGAACGATGCTCGCCATGTTTGACTTTAAGGATCAATCACTGGAGTAGGTGATCGACAAAGCACTTGTCATGGACAAGACACAAACCAGTAATAGTATGTCCATGGCATCATTACAACGGTCTTTACCGATGTCGGAAGAATTGAAATTTCGACAAGAAATCCAATGCACCACATGTCTGAATCCAAGACATTCGACAATTGAATGCACATTGCACACACATTGTCCTATTTGTCATTAAATAGCACATACAATCAACCAGCGCGACTATAATCTGCTCAATAAAGTTGTGGCACCAGTCAGACAGATACAATCTCAGGATGACCGCCAGAAGGATCGAAATTGGTCGGTACACCCGTTTCGGGAAGAAGATCGGCCAAGGTATGATGTTCGCTACCGATCGGATCACAATCAATGAGACGATTGATACAATGAGTATCGAAGAGAGGAGGATCGCCAAGATGAGTATAGGAGAGATAATTAGAATAGTTACGACCAGGACTATTCACCTTGGCAAGATAGAGATGATCGAAGACCTACAGAGGTAATAGGTATCATGATGATAGGACCTATGACCACCGGAGACATGAAGACAATCGACCACATAATTATCACTTTCAGAACAACAGAGGAGATGATAACAGATTCCCCAAGGGATCCCAACAGTTTCAGTATAATTCCAAAGGTCTAGATGAGCCGACACCGCAAGATGTCTGGTAAGAAAATTATGAGAACGACGAATCTAGTGGGCTGATGGTGCCGAATTGCTATATTTGCAAAAAGGATGGTCATTATGCAAATCAATGCTTGACAAAAGACAAAGGAAAGGCACCAACAGTAAACATGGTCACTGTTGAGGTTAAGCAAGTCACCACTCGGAGTAAAGCTAAACTATCAGAGTACAGGAAACAGTTTGGAAAGTAGCAAAGGAATGGGTCGGGGAAGCCAACAACAACAATGTTGCCAGAATGTTGCAGGAGAGTAATGCCTCGAATGTCATATCTGACAAGTCAGGAAGTCGACATGAGGAAGTACCGAGGATACACCTGACGAGGATGAAACATGGAAAGTCTTGGCCGACTACCAGATATCATTACCATTGATCGACTTATTGAAATTAGTTCCTCGATTCACAAAAAAGGTGGCAACCATTATCGCAAGAAAACTGTCGGAAAATGTGTTAGTGAATTTTACGAATCCAACAAAAGGACCGGCAATTATGGACGAACAAAACCCTATGATCAAGGTAATCATTTAGGGTCAAGAAGTATCGGGCAGCATAGGCGATGGAGGATCAGGAGTGAATGTCATTAACAAGACTACTTGTGATCGTCTAGGCATAGCCACATGGGAAGCATATCCATTCTGGCTACAAATGGCAGATACCAGTATGGTCCGACCAATAGGGCTGATCCGACAACTCAATATTGTCATTGGCAGCCATATATTTCAGATATCGACGACCATACTCCATTTGGATACACAAGGATCTTACCCTCTATTATTGGGTAGACCATGGCTTCGAACTGCCAATATTAAATAGAATTGGTAGAAGAATATTCTAACATTATGGATGGGCAAAGCAAAGATTTGAGTTTCGACTCAGGAAACGGTCGCCACAACACGACAATGTGCGCTGGTGTATATTGAAGCTGTGAATATGATGGTGGGATTAGATCATGAGGAAGATAATCAATATTTTGAGGACAATCCAAAAATTATTCCCTTATTTGAAATCGACGTCGTTGAAGTACTCACGCCATATCTCGGTGATGATGACAAGGAGGCTGATGATCCGATCGATGATAAAACTATCATGGAGTCACGTCATTAGCATGAAGCAATGGAGAAAGAAATGCAAGTATCGCAACACGTACATACTTCTGTATTAGAACAATTAAATTTGGTTGACAATGATACAGAGCCGAAAACAATGCTAATAGCAAAGGAGATGCAGTCGACCGACAAGACAAGGCTCACTGAAATACTACGACAATACAGAGATGTGTTTGCATGGTTGTTCAAAGATATGAAGGGAGTAGATCCATCCTTCTGTCAGCATCAGATTAATCTGCACAAAGATGTGATGCCAGTGCAACAACGACGATATCACCTAAATCTGAATTATGCAGTAAAGGTAAAAGAGGAAATCAACAAATTGTTGCCAGTCGGCTTTATCCGATCGGTCAAGAATGCTACTTGGCTGAGCCTGATAGTCTTGGTGCCCAAAAAGAATGGCAAGATTAGGGCATGTGTCGATTATCAAAAGCTAAATGTGGCAAAGGTGACAGATGCATTTCCATTACCTTTCATAGATGTAATTCTCGATGCAATGGATGGCCATGAAATATATAGTTTCCTCAATGGATTCAGCGGATATAATTAGGTTCGGATGCATCCTAACGACAACAAAAAAACATCTTTTGTCATCGAATGGGGTGTATTTGTAGTAGTCGTCATGATGTTCCGCCTCAAAACGGCTCTGACAACATTTCAAAGAGTAATCATGGAAATATTTTCGGATTATATACTAGTATTTATGCAGGTATTCTTGGACGACTTTGCAGTATATAGGCGGAGAATCGACCATTTCGAACACTTTCTACTTTGTTTGGAGAATTGTCGACAGGGAAGGTTAAGCTTAATCCAGCAAAATGCGCATTCGGAGTGTCGAGCAGAATGTTGTTGGGGCATATTGTTAGTTGGGACGGAATTGCCATAGAGCCTGACAAGGTGAAAGCAATAATCGAGGTACCGCCTCATAAGAGACATCTAGTAGGCAATGCGACTATGCACCTTTGCCAGAGTGGCAATGACAAGTCTACATGCAAGGATACTTGAGATGTGAGTGAAGAGCCACAACTACCACAACTAGGAGGAGCTTGAGAGAGGTCTATGTTGGCATAAAAGGCCGACTCCTTCCACTTTGTACTATTACTGTGAACACACCTTCCAGTTAGGGCTTGATACTTGAGATGCGAGCAGAGTGCCACCACTACCACAACTAGGAGGAGTTTGAGAGAGGTCTATGTTGGCATAAAAGGCCAAATCCTTCCACTTTCTACCCTTAGTGTGAACACACCTTCCAGTTAGGGCTTGAGTATATAAGCTCAACCCTAACATTGTAAGTATGAATCCTAAGTCTTGGAGAGAAAAGATGTGAAAAGATACATGCGTAGAAGCATGTGCGATAGACACCGAGTACACAGTCGATTATTCGGAACTCGACAGTTAGGTAAACATAGAGAATGGGTACACAGTGAAAGAGAGACAGAGAGAGCAGAAAACAAGTCTTCAATTTCACGTAATGAACACTATGTACATACATTGTGCTCAATGAGCATTTTTTATAAAAGCCTTGACAATTGGGCTCACACAAGTACCATCAGTACTTGAATGCTCATAAATGAGCCTGACACTAATTCTGCCTATAATATTCCTATTTATTATAATAGGAATATAGGTCCATAACGGCCTATCAGATTCCATCCAACTCGGCATTACCCGAATCAAACTCTATTCGATTTGGCTCTCGGCTTCTTTAGCCGATTCGGGCTTGTTCGATCGGTCTTCAACCGATCCGGCTCTTGGCTTGTTCAGCCGATTCAGCCCATGTTGAGCTTGTCTCTCAACAAAAGAGTTACAGAGCAAGAATAAGAAAGAACTTCCATTGATGTTGAATCTGTGTGTCTATATTCTATTCCTCTTCTTCTGGTAGCATATTTGTGTTGTTTGCTATACACATCTTTTTGAAGGTCCTAATACACATTCTCCCTCATATCGTATCATACATATTCTAAAAGTGGTATCAGAGCAACCTTGTTGTCCAACGACAACGAACAACAGAAAAGACTGAGAAGAGAAGCTATTCGAATGAAAGAAAAGACCACGCCAACATCTACTTTCCAGAAAATGGCAACATAGTCCGCCACGAATGTGAAAATCCGGAAGTTCGATGGGAAAAACTTCGCCTATGGAAAGAGATGATGCACGATGCACTTATCATCCGGTGTCGTGTGATTTTTTACACATGATAAGAAAAGTAATGAAATAATTATTTAGGTTAGCTTAAATGGCTTAGTACGAAAGATGGACGTCTTCAAGAGCTTCATAACACATTTTACTACACATAAAATACAAGTATCAAGTTATGTGAGTGTGAAGTTTGAGAAGAAGAGGAAAACAAAACTTTGAGATATCCCACATAGACAGGATGACATTAGGATCCCATAGTATATAAGCAGAGCCACAACACATTACTTCATATCTTTGTCTTTGGAGCATTGAATGACCAAGGTGAGCACGGTTGAATTGTGTGGATGGTTTCCTCGCACTCAATTTTGGGTCGCGGCTTGATCGACTATGGTTCACGGCTCAATTGCAGCGCGCGCGCACACGGAGGCGTGCACGGCTCGGTTGGGACGTGTGCGCATACGGAAGTGTCCACCGCTCGGTTAGGGACACGCACGCACGGTTTGGTGGACACATGCGCACATGCGTGTTTGGTCGCAATGCACGTATGGATTACGCACGGGCCGAACTTTATGGATGATTGATCATATGGCCGAATATAAAAATGGAAGCATGCAACTAAAAGTAGAGGCCATGCAACAAAAAATGAACGCATGGAACTAAAAGTGGGGGATGCAAAGGATCATCAAAGGAAGGATCAACAAAGAAACTCATATATATTCCACTCTCTTCTTTTCTTTTCTTTTTTCCTTCTCGGCTCCCTTATCTTATCGAGGCCATAACACTCAAGAACCATAATTTTCTGATTTAAGGCATAAACCCTAATTTTCCTTACGGAAACTATATCTCAAAACCCCTAATTTTTCTTTTCCATTAATCTCAATAAACCTAAAACTTCTGAATCCCAATCTTGGGACATATTGTAATTTCTTTTCCTTTGCTAATGAAAAATTACTAAATTGGAGTAGGGAGCATTGGATGGCTTAAGAATTCCCATCATAACCGTTTCCTTTAGAAGCTCAATCAACTTCGGAATGTGAGCTCTTGGAACTGGTATCGGCTTGAGCCTCCAAGGTACATGAGGTACCGTAAATATCACCATCGGCTCTATAATCTTTGGGTCGACACATCCGATCTCTTGTGGAGAGAAGGAGAAAGTTTTCCCATGTCTTTCAAGCATTTCGTGGAACATTCGCTCCTCTTCAAGTAGGAGGAAATCCTCCCTTCCAACTTGTAGCTTTCCTTTCGTCTCTTCGGTGAAGACATGACCTATTGCCTTTGTATCCCTAAAGCTTGGATCATTAGTAACTTCCTTCATCTTTTGCCAACTATCTTTCGGTAGCGGAACTGCAACTTGCTTGATCTTCCTATCCACCGTTTTATATTTTGTGTTGACATCATCTTCCTCCATCAAGATGCTTCGATGATATTCATCAATGATAGTGTACATGTTGACGGAGTTAACCGAAATCACGTTGTCGTGAAGATCCGTCACTACGTGCAGATCGTGAGGCGGAACCGCCGAGGTTTTGGACCGGAAGGATTCGAAGTTTGTAGTAGCTTTAGCGAGAAAGTATTTAAGATAGATTGAGAGAGATTGATATGACGAAAGAGAGATATTGAGATAAATATTGAACTTTTAACTTTTAGATTTAAGAGAGAAGATACATCAACAATAGGATTACAAGTTTCTTACTTTTCCCAAATTTTTCATTAGCCTCATTTCCTTGATTCCTCTAGTCTTTTATAGATGCCCCCATGCATATGGTGCATGTGAGGGCGCAAGACATGCACATAATGCATGAAATGCATGCTTTCCATGTCATCATCTAAGCTCTTATGTATGAGAATTTACATGTAAAAGTATAATGATAAAAATATAGCTTCTAAGGAAATGACTTGACTCGTCGGCTCCGTCCGGTTGCGGTCCTACCAAAACCTTTACAAGTAGTTTAGGGGTCGCTGTCTCGCCAGATCCGGTTAGCCAAAACCTTTACAAGTAGTTAGGCCACACCCATTCATTCGATTAGTTTAACTCAAGTCACCTTGAACATTCTATGATCCACTCACTCATACTCTGGGATCCTTATTTGTCCTGTCTATGTGAGATATCTTGTAGTTTTGTTTTTTTCTCTTCTTTTTCGCAAACTTCATGCCCACATAACTTGCCACTTAGTTATCTATTTCTTATGTGGTAAAGTGTATTTGAAAGATCTTGAAGACCTCCATCTTTTTGTACCAAGATATTAAACTAGTATAAAATAGTATCTTCACTATTATTGTTTTATGTTGTGTGTGAAGAACCACACTCGATTTTGTACATTCCTCGCAATTTTCACACCGTTGCCGAAAATCTTAACGATATCCACCCCCACCAAACCGCACGTCCTCCGGTACGTGCCAATAAGAGAGAGTGCGAGATTTCGGCTACAATGATTAGTACGATTCCTCCATTTTGAGCATGAACCATTGTTGCCACCCAATCCACCATATCATTCCCTCATTCTTTGCTTTACCATGACCAGTTGTCATGGCCCCTTGTTCTCCTTTCGAACATAACTCTTTAGGCTTTATGCATGTTCCACCTTTGTCTCGATCGTCTCCTTGCTCAATGCACTTTGACCCATCACACATTTTTTGTGTGTGTCTTTCTCCCCAAGCCTTTATCTGAATAATGACATTGACTACCCGATGTAGTACCTTCAAGTGCATGCCTACTTTGAGATCCTTACGTGACCATGCTCTATATTTCTCACTTTGTCTAATTTCATGATACTGTGGTGTGCATGTGTTCCTTTGTGCCACCCTTTTAGCTCACCCTTTTTAGGATGTGTGTGCTCAAGTTGACCCACCCTTTTAGCACACCCTGTTTAGCCAAGCCAACCCAAATGGGTTCCGTTGTATCAACTATAAATTGATTAAGAAGTAAGAAGCTAAGTAGACTGGTTTTGATCTCTTATGTGCATTTCACAATACAATCTCATATTAGAGTTGACAATCTTCACACTAGTATCTTTGCTAGATGTTTTGATCACATCCCGAGGGCTCGCTTGGCCATCATCATCCCTTGTCATACTTTTCTCAAACTCTTTGTTGTACGCATCAGCTTTTGTTTCTATGCTTTGCTTGACCTCTTCCTCCCACACATTAGCTTCAACCCTTGCTTCTTCATCATCATTGTCCTTCTCTTGGGTCTTGTCATGATATGGCAAGACTCGAACCCATGACCTTATGTTATAGGATTCGAGCTCTTGACCATTATACCATCTATTGTAATACGTAGGATATTATTTTCATTTAAGTTTTATTCTAGAAGCTTCAGGACTCCTCCTGAGAACACTATAAAAGGAGGCACAAGGCATTATGTTGAACCAAATTGGTTCAACACCAGTCTTAAGCCTCATAGCCATTTTGTACTTACTCTTCATATAATATATCATCTATTATCATCATCTCTCTCTTTCTCTCGTCCTCACTATCTCTCTCTCTCTCTCTCTCTCTCTCTCTCTCTCTCCTCTTCTCTCTCCCTCTCTTGGGAGTCTTACGCAGTCTTGTCCTCTTAGTACTAATAGTACTTCACTTCTCCCATACTAATTCTCTCTTTGTTTTAGTACTATTCCTGACAGTTTGAACCAATTTTCCTCTAGTCTTGTTTTCGGTTTCCCTCATCCTCTTACCCCTTTTTTCCAATATTCTGGCTACTGTTAGCGCCCAAGAATATCAATCCGTTTTCTCCGAGTTACAGGGTCTAAAAGAAAAATTTGTTGCCTTGGAACAAAAAAACCAACGATTGTTAGGGGATCTTCAACAAATCGCTCTAGAAAAACAACAAATGCAGCAACAACATGGGGAGTTGCAACAACAACATGGGGAGTTAGCGTTACGTGTACAACAACTCGAAGCAACCATTGTAGCATTGCAACAACAAGGATCAAGTCCCTAAGGATTTCATAAAGAGCCCAAGATTGGACTTCCTGCGAAATTCGATGGAACGCGATTGCAATTCAGGGGATTTCTTAATCAGGTATGGTTAGTCATTCAAATGCATCCTTCTCGATACCTCACTAATGCATTTCGAATCGGCCTAATAGGCATGTTGCTTAGCGGCTCAACCTTGGCATGGTTCGCTCCGCTTCTAGAAAAAAAATCGCCCTTGCTTAATAACTTTGAAGACTTTATTAGCGAGTTTAATGCCTGCTTTGGAGATACCGACAACATCAGGATGGCGATCAACAAAATCCGACGATTGCGTCAAGGTGATCGTCCAGCCTCTGCCTACGCAGCGGATTTCCGTCTACTTGCCTCAGATATCCCCTGGGATGATCAGGCACTAATGGAGCAGTTTCGCTACGGCCTATGAAACGATGTCAAAGATTTACTCTTAACCTTCCTCGAAGAACCAAAGTCTCTTACAGAGGCAATCAGTCGAGCGGTCTGATGAGGCAACCGCCTTTTCGAATGGTGTTCTGGACGTCAATTACAAATACAATGCCCTAGGGCGGAGCCCACATACACCTCAGTCACGGCTAAACCGTTTGCACAAGACGTATCTCAAGCAAATACTCCGACACCGATGGAGATCGACACCATGCGTTGACGTGGCCCATTATGGGAAGAAGAAAAGAAACGACGACGTGCAAATCAATTATGTTTTTATTGCGGTGGACCAGGGCATATCGCAATCAACTGTCCCCATATGCCAAGAAGACAGGTAAATCAAATCGTAGGTTGTACTAAACCCGAATCAATTCTTCCCTTAGGAGTGTCTGATAGTATTAATAGTACTAATAGCCCAAGTATCTCAAACAAATTTGAAATCCTTAGTCAATTAGAAGAAGAGTTAAACGACTGAGTCCAGCCAAAATAGGAGCCGTTGTCACGAAGTTTCGTGCGCGAGTGTTACTTGGGTGGGACCACGAGGGTCTTGGACTAGAGAGTACTCAAGGGATAAATAATTATTTATTTATTTATTTTAAATCTTATAAATATAAAGCACTCTTTGAACCCATTCGTAGAGTGAGGATTCGTAGAGTGGGACCACGGGGGTCTTGGACTAGGCAGTACTCAAGGGATAAATAAATAATTATTTATTTATTTTAAATCTTATAAATATAAAGCACTCTTCGAACCCACTCTACGAATCCTCACTCTACGAATCCTACGAATTCTCACTCTACGACTCCTCACTCTAAGGATCTTCACTCTACGAATCTTCACTCTACGAATCCTCACTCTACGAATCTTCACTCTACGAACTCTCTCTACGAATCCTCTCTGCGAACCCACTCTACAAATCTTCACTCTACGGCCGGCCAAAGGAGTAAATACGTGTTCGATTCCAACGCAAGAGGCCCCTTTATAAATAGGGTTTGATTACAATATCAACTTCTAGCTAACCACCGGCTCAATCAAAACATAAATACTAAATTCCCTTAGAGACAAGAGCAAAACCGACCACGGCGAAGATGAACACACGAGCATTACCAAAATGCCAACCCCAACGAACCACGACCACCTGAACGGCGAGCACACGGGCTCGCAACGACGAACAGGGCGAAGCAACGTCGAACCAACGAAGCTTGGGCTCATGAGCACTCCGAGTGCTAGCTCGAAGAAGACAAGCACGTGGCGATGAGGGGATGAAGGGGTATGAAGAGATGAAGAGAAGTGGTGAAGAAGAAGATGAAGAGCTCCGAAGGAAAAATGGCGATAGTCTCCTCCTCCCAAAACGTCCTCCCAAATGAGCCCCCCTTGATCTCCTTTTATAGGAAAAAGGGAAGGGGGGGCGCCAAAGGAATAAAATTCCTTAAATCACGCTGCACTGTAAGACTAGATTTGAACCATGCAACTCTAACTAGAAGTCAATGTAACTATCCACTAGCCCATTAACTCTCTCTTATATAATATATGATTCTATCTCTATAAATTCATAGTCTGTCTCCCCTCTACCTTTTATCTCTCCTCTCTCTTAATTTTTACACGAGCTTCCATGCATCCTTTCCACCCTTTCCTTTCCCTTTTCTTTTTCATGTGCACAATTAATTGCCTTTGTGTGCACACACATTGCACATGCACATTTTCACCCCCCCCCCCCCTTTTGCTGGTTTTTCCCACTCTCGAGCACGCCACATCACGACACCATTTGGTTGGATAGCCCTAGATCTGTACAGCCCATTAGTGGTTCCATTCCCTCCAAGCAAGTTAGCAATGTGTTGTTAGCCCAAGCCATGGTTAGTACTAAAAGTACTCCAACAGTACACATCCTAACACTTTTAGATTTCGGAGCCAATTCTTGTTTCATGGATCGAAATTTTGCCCAAACTTCTCAGATATCCTTAAGAAAACTTCCTTGCCCCGCATCTGTAGTAGTCATTGATAGTTGTCCCATTGCGTTAGGGAATATTGTAGAAGAGTGAGAACCCATTCAGGTTGTCCTAGGTAGTTTTGTGTGTGTTGTGTCATTTAATATAATTAGTAGTCCAGAGCATCCTATTGTCCTAGAATTACCTTGGTTTGAATTACATAATCCAGACATAGATTGGAGAGCAAGAGAAGTCCGGTATCGACAACCCTAAGAATCTACTCATCGAGTTTCGACCATTTCACTCCATCAATTATGTGAAGAAGGACCAATGTTTCTATTTGCAATATCACTACATCCTTCCAGCAATATTAAGAAGGAATCCTTAGTGTAACTTCCGGGGAAATATCATCCTTATGCCAATGTATTTGACAAGGTAAAAGCCGGTACTCTTCCTCATCATCGTCCCTACAATTGTCCCATCGATTTACAACCAGGAATAGAGCCACCATGGGGACCAATTTACAACTTGTCACCAACCGAGTTAGAAGTCCTTCGAGCCTACATAGAGGAGAACTTGGCAAGTGGATTTATTCATCATTCGAAATCTCCGGCCGGTGCACCCATCTTCTTTGTCAAGAAGAAAGATGGATCACTTTGTCTCATCGTTGATTACCGCGGCTTGAATAAGGTCACCATCAGGAATAGGTATGCACTTCTCTTATATCAAGTCTTTTAGAGTGATTAAATGGTGCCAAGTTTTTTACAAAAATCGATCTACAAGGAGCGTATAACCTCGTGCGGATCCGACCGGGAGACGAATGGAAGACCACCTTCCGCACATAGTATGGGCATTTCGAGTATACTGTTATGCCGTTCGGTCTAACCAATGCGCCCACAGTCTTCCAGCACATGGCAAATGATATATTCAAAGACCTCTTGGATATCTGTTTGATCATCTATCTGGATGATCTATTGATTTATTCGAAGACCCAAGAAGAGCATGATTCTCATGTACTATTAGTACTAAAACGACTCTGAGAGAATGGTCTTTATGCCAAACTAGAAAAATGTAGCTTTGACTGCAAGCAAGTGGAATTTCTAAGCTACGTCATCTCCTCAAAGGGCATCTCCATGGATCCGGCTAAAGTCAAAACTATGCTAGAGTGGCTGTAAAGAAGATGAAGGGCAATAGTGGTTGTAATGTAGCAGAAGATGATTGAGAGTGCGCGTGTGTGTGTGGCAACAGAGGGAGAGAGAGAGAGAGAGCTCTTAAGACAAAGATAGACTAAACTGTGTATTGCATTAACAAAAGCATCCACATAAGAACATCCAACAGTAACTAAGTTACAAGGGGTTGGTTTAAATACCAACTAAGCTAGGGCAAGTGCACTTTCTACAATTTACAAAACTAGCCTGGTATGTCCATGAGCTAGTGTGAAACCTATCTATGGGAAGTTGAGTTCGATTCTCAACACACCCCTTCGAACACAACTTCCATCTGTCGAAAAGTTGTTAAGTTGTTTCGGTCTTCGGAGTACTTCGATTTAAGGAATTGGATTCCGGCTTTATTGCTTTACACTTCTTATTGCTTTAGTCTATCCGTGCTGCGTATACTGTGTACTCCCCCTCAAGCTCGGCAATGTAGATGTCGTGAGACCAAGGTCCGATGCAAATCGCCCGAGCTTGTCGACGCCTGGAGCTTTTGTAAAAATATCAGCAACCTCGAGGTGCGTACTAATGTGTTGTAGGTCAATCTCTCCGGTCTGTACACGCTCGCGGATGAAGTGGTAGTGCACTTCGATATGCTTAGTCTGCGTCTGTGTACCCTTCAAGTCAAATGATCGCATTTGTCTTGTACATAATGCCGCAGTCCATTGTCGTAATGACATATCGAAGTATCCTCTTAGCGCAGTCCAGATGAAGATTTCGCGGATTCTACATAAACTAGCTAAGTAGGCCAACCGAATAACTGAGGTCGGGTCGCGTAATGGTCAAATAGATCAAACTACCGATCAGTTGTCGATACTGAGTCGGGTCACTCTCAGCGGTTCCGGAATTGGCATCAATCTTGAGATTATGATTAAGAGGGGTAGACACAGGCTTGCACTCGGTCATTCTGAACTTGTAGAGTAAGTTGAGAATGTAGTGTCGTTGAGAGATCATTATTCCGATTGGTGTCCGAATTACTTCAATACCTAGGAAGTAATGGAGCTCGTGTAAGTCTTTCATTTTGAATCTGCCGGAAAGAAGTGATTTGCCTTTGTTAATCTTGGCGAGATCCTTTCCTCCGATGACCAAATCATCCACGTACAGGATGATGATGATCAGGCTATTCGACTCATTTCAAATGTACAGAGAAGTATCGGATTTTGACATTCGAAATCCGATCTGATGAAGATATTACGTATTTTGGTGCTTGTTTGAGGCCATAAAGTGGTTTCTTATGTCGACATACATCGTGCGGATAGTTACACGATTCAAATCCGGGTGGTTGAATCATATACACTTCCTCTTCTAATTCTCCTTGGAGGGAGGCGTTTTTCACGTCCATCTGGTGGAGGTGCCACCCTTTCGCCGCTGCCAAGGCAATTACGGTCCGTACAGTGGTAATCTTTGCCACCAGGGCAAAGGTCTCTTCGTAGTCTACGCCATGGGTTTGTGTGTATCCTTTCGCAACAAGACGTGCTTTGAAGCGATTTACAGAGCTGTTGGCATTGTGCTTCACCTTGTAAATCCATCTGCAACCAATTGCTTTCTTGTTCGGCGGGTGAGGGATGAGATCCCATGTCTCGCTTTTGCATAGCGCTTCCATTTCCTCATTCATCGCGTTGACCCATCTTGGATCCTTTACGGCTTCGGAAGGCGTTTCCGGCTCCCGTACTATTGCTACCTTCATCATAAAAGCGTAATGATACGCCATGTACTCATTGTAGCCATAACGGCTTACGGGGTTCTTCTCTCGGGGACCGGCGTAACTTTTCGTTCACGGATTCTAAAGCTTTCTTCACGCCGTCTGTTTGGGTGTCAAGGTGTTCGAACTCACTATCAAGGGAGTGGGTCGATTCGAATTCGAACTTATCTTCATATTCCCGCATTTTCGCCTTCCCTTTGTCTAGCTTTGGACTTGGCTGAGAAGTACTTTGATCGCTCGACGGTTCTGATGGCCCACTCAGCCGTGTCGAAATTGGGTTGTCTTCGGACATCTATGTGAGCCGATCCTCAACTTCTATTTCTATTTCGGCATCGAGCGGAATTGGAGTCGAAGTATTCTCTGGTGCGTACCAGGATGCGTACTCGTCGAAGACTATGTCTCGACTTGTTCGAACTTTTCGGGTAGATAGGTTGTAGCATTTGTACCCCTTCTGTTCGAGCTAGTATCCCACAAGGATACACTTCTCCGACTTCGGACCAAGCTTTTGTCGCGTATCGTCGGGAATATGTACGTAGGTGATAGAGCTGAAAATGCGGACATGTGACAAGTCCGGCTTCTTTTCGAAGAACTTCTCATGAGGAATTATATCATGTACTCCCGAGGTCGTGCACCTATTCATGAGGTGTATGGCCGTGTTTTCCGCTTCTGCCTAGTACGATTTTGGCAAGTTCTTTTCATTCATCATAGCCCGTGCGACTTCTACTATGTGTCGGTTCTTGCGCTCAACTACGCAGTTTTGCTGAGGTGTATGTCGGCACGAGAATTCTCGTCGGATTCCTTCCTTTCAGTGATATGCCGTAAACTCATCCGAAAAGTATTCTTTGCTTCCATCCGATCGAAGGCAGCGTACATGCCGATCCGTAGCTTTTTCGACTTCGGCTTTGAATCTCTGGAAGTATCCGAACACTTCGCTCTTTTGTTCATCTGGTAGATCCATGTATTCCTAGAGAAGTCGTCGATGAACGTGACATAATAACAACATCCACCGAATGTAGCTATTTGGGCTGGTTCCCATACATCTGAATGTATTACATCCAGGATACCTTTGCTCACATTATGCTCATTAGGGAATGGGTGACGGCGTTGCTTTGCAAATTGACATGCCTCGCATACGCCCGTAATCTCCTTTGCCATAAAGTTCGGGAGTCCGATTACGACTCCTTTTGATTGCATGTTTTGTAGTTTTTGGAGCTTAATGTGTCCGATTCTCTTGTGCCACAGTTTTAAGTTGGTTTAGACTTTCAAGCCCTTTGCGTACATGGCCGACTTTACCTCGCTCGATTCGAGGATGAACATACGACCTTCTCGTCGGTCGTGAGCTACGTCTTGATCTCCTTTTTTGATGAAGCACTCGTCATTATTGAAGTGTACTTGCATTCCTTGTTCGACAATTCAGCCGACTGAAACCAGGTTTTTCGTAATGGTGGGCACATGTAGTACGTTCCAGAGGTAGGTTTGTTTTCCGTCATTTCCGAATGGGATGTTCCCGATGTGCTATATTGGATGCGTCGTGTCATCACCTGTTTCGACATATCCGGGACGTTCGGGCTTCCTTAGTTCCCGAAACCAATCTTCATGGGACGTCATGTGATTGGATGCTCTCGAGTCGACAAACCATACACTATTCAGAGTGGAGGTGCTAGTTGACGCAAGTGCGGACATCAAGTGCGCTTCGTGCTTCATTATGAACATTCCTCCACGGTCGTCGTAGTCCGAGTTTGTGGCGTAATTTGTCAGTTGTCGGCCTGCTTCACACTTCTTCTTCCGGCACTCCTCTTCGTAGTGGCCGGGTTTTCCACAGTATCCACACTCAACTGGGTTTCTACGATTGCTTGGTACGACGTGATGACTCCCCCTTACGCCGAACTCTCTGGGATTGCTTCTGTCCGCTTGCCATTGGTGGGAGTTACGATCTTGATTGTGTCGACCTTGACCGTATTGGCCTGTCCTACCGCGACTGTGTCCTCTTCCTCCATCGAAGTTCGAATATAGCATATGTCCTTCGTGTGTGTTGTTCCTTTGACGTACGTGATTCTCTTCGACCAGCAATAACGATTGGAGATCAAAAAAGGAGGGAGGATTCTCTCTCTCGAGAACGACCGATCTTATTGTGCTAAATTGTGGTGCCAAGCCACCGAGACATATCTACACCATTTCTTCGTCGTCAATGCTAACATTGATCGATCCGAGGGCATCGCACAACTCCTTGATCTTCAAGGTGTAGTTGTCGATTGACATATCCCTCTGTTGAATGCCATTCAGCTCCTGACGAAGCTGGAGCTTATGAGCCGCCGTATTGGCTGCAAAGATTTTCTTGAGGTTTTCCCACGCCTGCTTCAGCGTTTTTGCCTCTCTAACATATCCAAGCATATGATCATATACGCATGATGCCAGATAGTACAACACACGGCTTGCGGCCTGCTCCCAAGTGGGATAGTCGACGTGTGTTGGGTTAGGTTGTGATTAATGAGCTCCCTCAATGTAGCTCCAGTAGCCTTGTTCGACAAGGTATTGATGCATCTTGTATTCCCAAGATGCAAAG